>NW_003852418.1:7691904-7752513 GCF_000181295.1 Otolemur garnettii | reverse complement strand
GGTTCGAATCCCCAGCCCGGGCCCGCCAAACAACAATGATGGCTGCAACCAAAAAAAAAAAAATGGCCAGGCGTTGTGGCGGGCGCCTGTGGTCCCAGCTGCTTGGGAGGCTGAGACAAGAGACTCACTTGAGCCCAGGAGTTGGAGGCTGCTGTGAGTGTGATACTTTGGCACTCTACCCAGGGGGATAGCTTGAGGCTCCGTCTCAAAAAACAAAAAAAAAAAAACAAAAAAAAATTGTGAGATAAAAAGTGATAGAACCACAAGGAGGAATAAGTAAGTCCACTATTATAGTTGGAGACTTCAGCACCACTCTGCAGCAAGTGGTCAGATGTAGCAGGTGGGAAATCTGCAAGGACATAGCTGAACTTAAGAACAGGAATCGATCAGCTGGATAACTAGGGTGCCTCATTTTAATTCGCTTCACGTTATGTGCTTGGCAGGTATTGCTTTTTTTTTTTTTTTTTTTTTTTGGCAGATTGAACGTTTGTGGCAATCCTGCATTAAGCAAGTCTACCGACACCATTTTTCCTACATCATGCGCTCATTTCATGTCTCTGTGTCATATTTTGGTAATTCTTATAATATTTCAAACTTTGTCATAATTTCTATATCTGTTATGGTGATTTGTAATCGCTGATCTTTGGTGTAAATATTGTAATTGTTTTAGGGCTCCTTGAAACATGCCCATAGAATAAACAGCAAATTTAATCAATGACTATTGTGCGTGTTCTGACTGCTTCACCGAGCAATTGTTCCCCCATCTTTCTCCCTCCCTCAGACCTCCTTATTCCCTGAAACATGGCAATATTGGAATTAGGCTCATAAATAACTCTATAGTGGCCCTAAACGTTAAAATAAAAGGAAGAGTCCCAACTCACTTTAAATCAAAATTTAGAAATGATTATGCTAGTGTTGGGAAAATCTTGGGACAGGGTAGAAAAACTGCCCCCAAAAGCAAGAGGCAACAGAGAGACCAAAGAATGACTCAAACCAGTCTAGCTTGACGAGTTAGATGAGTTTATTAGAGGTTACCTAGGAGGGGGCTTGCTCCTGGGCAGCACGGAAATTTCTTCCACAGGAGCTTTCTTTTATGGAAAATCCTTGTCTGTTCCTGAGGTGGTATTGCTTTACATCTCTTCCCAATGAGTAACGTAAAGATTTTACAATGTGTCTTTACTTGCTCATAGTGAAACAAATTACACAAGCACAGTACCATCAGTGAGTGCCGTCCTACCATCCCTGTTAACTAATGATATTGCAATTTCCCACTGGGGAGAGATGTTAGGGTTAGCTAAACGGCATTGCAGGACAACCAAAACAGGGCTGTAACACTCAGGGCTGGTTTGAGATGGCTTGTTTCAAGGCAAGAATGTGCTGAGGCACCCAAGAAAGTGCTAGGCACATTTCCCAGGCTCGTCAGTTATCTTGGTACTTGCCTAGTCTGCTTTGCAACCATGTTGCTGCACACTCCAGATATCACAGTGTCTCTATTACGTGGTGGGCAACTTGGATTTTTCCCTCAACACTAAGCAAGGAAGTCATGTTGAAAGCTAAAACAGGCCGAAAGGTTGGCCTCTTGCACCAGTTAACCAAGTTCTGAATGCAAAGGGCAAGTTCTTTTAAAAATTTATTTTTTATTTTTAGAGACAGTGTCTCCCTTTGTCGTCCAGGTTGAGGTGTGATAGCCTGACTATAGGTCACTGTAACCTCAAAGTCCTGGGCTCAAGTGAACCTCCTCCCTCAGCCTCCTGGATAGCTGAGATTATAGGTATATGCCACCACGACTGGCTATTTTTTAAAATTTTTGTATAGACAGGGGTCTCACTACGTTGCCTAGGCTGGTCTTGAAGTCCTAGCCTCAAGCAATCCTCCTGCCTTGGCCTTACAGATGCAATCCCACCATGCCAAACCAAAGGACAAGTTCTTGAAGTTTCCTTAAATTAAAAGTGCTACTCCAGTGAACACACAAACGATAAGAGAACAAAACAGCCTTATCACAGACAGGGAGAAAATTGTGGTCTGAATAGGTCACACCAGCCACAACATTCCTTAAGCCAAAGGTTGATCCCCAGAAAGCCACCAACTCTGCAAATCTATGAACGCTGAGAGAGGTGAAAAAGATGTAGAAGAAAAGTTTGAAGGTAGGAGAGGTCGGTTCATGAGGCTTAAGGAAAGAAGCTGAGACAGGAAAGTAGACCCCAAAACTGCAGTCCACTTGGTAGCCAAGTGGGTTCTTGGCTTTGAGAGAAAAAAAAAAAATTCAAGAGCAAGTTGACAGAATAAGGCAAAAACAAGTTTATTGAGATAGAAAGGGGGAAAAGAAGGAAAGTGGCCGCCTCCTAGACAGAGCAGCATTTGTGTGCTGCAGGCGGCCTGTCTTTATGGTTATCTCTTGGCTGCATGTTAAACAAAAGGAGTCTTGTCCATGAGTTTGTTGGGAAAGCTTCTGAAACTGGTGATTCCTCCTCCCATTTAAACTGTATAGGGCAATTTCTGGGAGTTTCCATGGCATTGTAAACTGCCATGGCATTGGAGGGGGTTTCTTTTAGCACGCTCATGCATCATAACCCCAGGTAGCCACCTGGGCTCCAACAGGTTTTGGCCAGTTTCTCTGCTGGCTTCTGTTATACAAGAGATGTTAGTTTGGATCTTATGACTCTTTAATGAGTAAAGCCTACCAGTTCCTTATCTCAAAGCCATCTTCGTAACATAGAAGTGCAAGGTGAAGCAGTAAGTGCTGATGTAGAAGCTGAAGCAAGTTATTAAGAGAACCTAGCCAAGATCACTGATGAAGGTGGCTACACTAAACAGATTTTCAGTGGACATGAAGCAGCTTTATATAGGAAGAAGATACCATCTAGGCCTTTCATAGCTGGTGAGAGGTCAATGCTTGGCTCAAAGCTTCAAAGAGGAGACTCTCTTGTTAGAGAAAAATGCAGCTGGTGACTTTAAGTTGAAGCCAGTGCTGGTTTGCCATTCCAGAAATCCTAGGGACTATAGGAATTATGCTAAATCTTTCTGGGCTCTGTAAATGGAACAGCAAAGCCTGGACAGTAGCACGTCTGTTTATAGCATGGTTACTGAACAGTCAAAGTCCACTGCTGAGACCTATCTTTCAGAAAAAAAGATTCCTTTTAAAATATTACTGATACGTTGGAAGTGAGAACAATGTAATCTAAAAATTTGTACCCTCATATTAATTTCAAATAAAAAAAAATCTACTGAGGCCAGGTACAATGGCTCATGCCTGTAATCCTAGCACTCTGGGAGGCTGAGGCAGGTGGATTGCTTGAGGTCAGGAGTTGGAGACCCCATCTCTAAAACTAGCCAGGCATTGGGGCAGGTGCTTGTGAAGGCTGAGACAATGTGATGACTAGACCCTCTTGATTCCTCCCTAAGACCAGTGGGGAACAAGCCCCCCAGCCTTAAAAAGAAAACCTAAGTCTTTTAGCTTCAGCCCCCACAAGGGTGGAGAAGTTAAATTCTGGGAAGAAGCTTGAAGATAAGAAAAGGAGGAAAGGAGGGGTGGATTCCAAATAAAGCCCCAGGTGAAAAGGTCTCAAGTTGTTCTCAGAAACTTACCCAACACTTGTGCTCCCGCTTTGTACCCCTGAACTATGTGACCCCCATCTTATGACCCATGAGGTAACGTACTTGTGATGTATTTTGTGATTTATGAATCAGTATGTACCTCCACCCTGCAACCCCACTTTAACTGCTATGATTGGCTTCTGTATTGCTCTAGCTTGCTGACCATGCATGACTATGCAGAATAATGGTATAAAAAGGCTTCTCACCTGCCATTTGGGATTGCATGCCTATATAGTATCAGCCCCCCGCCAGTGCACCTCCAGATGTATTAAGTTACTAATAAATTTCTATTAATAAATTACATCTGAAGTGGAGTCCATTATTCTCTCAGCTGCATGGGACATAATAACAAGAGGATCAAATGAGCCCAAGAGTTTGAGGTTGCTGTGAGCTATGATGGCACAGCACTCCACTGAGGGCAACTGAGTGAGACTCTGTCTCAAAAAATAAAATAAAATAAAATAGAATAACTGCTCATTGATGACGTACCTTGCCACCCAGTAGCTGTGATGAAGTTGCCCAGGAAGCTAACTGCTAACACAATATCCATTTTGCAGACTATAGATCAATGAGTAATTTCAACTTTCAAGACTTATTACTTTTTTTACCCTATATTTTGTAGAGATAGGGTCTCCCTCTTGCTTAGGATGGTAACTCCAGACTTCAAGTGATCCTCCTGCCTCAGCCTTCCAAAGAGCTAGGATTATAAGTATGAGCCACCACACCCAGCCCAAGACATATTAAGAAACACATTTTGAATGTTTATAGCCACCATAGATAGTGATTCCTCTGATGGGTCTGTACAATGTAAGGCAAAAACCTTCAGGAAAGAATTCACCATTTTAGCTGCCATGAAGAACATTCATGATTCATGGGAGGAGGTCCAAATATCAACATGAACAGGAGTTTTGAAGATGTTGACTCCAACTCTCACGGATGATTTTAAGAGGTTTGAGATCACAGTAGAGGAAGTCATCGCAAATGTTGTGGAAATAGCAAGAGAAGTAGAAGAGGAGCCTGCTGATGTGCTTGAATTCCTTCAATCTCATGGTAAAATCTGAATGGATGAGGTGTTGCTTCTTATGGATGAGCAAAGAAAGTGGTTCCTTGAAGATGGCATTTACTCCTACTGAGGATACTAGGATGACTGAGGATGCCAGGATGACAACAGAGGACTTAGAATATCACATGAACTTCATTGATAAAAGCAGTAACAGGACTTTAGAGAATTGGCTCCAATTTTGAGTGTTCTATGCTGGGTAAAATGCTATCAAATAGCATCACATCCTACAGAGATATTTTTTGTGAAAGCCAGAGTTCATTAATGCAACAGATTTCATTGCTGTATTATTTGAAGAAATTGCCACAGTCACCCCAACCTTCATCAATCACCACCCCGATCAATCAGCAGCCATCAACACTGAGCAAGACCCTCCACCAGCAAAAAGATTACAACTCACTGAAGGCTCAGAGGTGGTTAGCAATTTTTAAACAATAAAATGTTTTAAAATTAAGGTGTGTATGTTTTTTCGACATAATGCTATTGCACAATTAGTTAACTACAGAATAATGTAAATATAGTTTTTATATGCACCAGGCAACCAAAAACTTTGTATGACTCACTTTCAAGGGTTTGCAACTGAACTCACAATATCTCTGAGATATACCCGTAACTGATGTCTATAGGTTGCCTCATCCAAACACAGAAGAATCCACGCTCTCCTCAATCTCACATCGAAAATTCACCAAGATGAATGCTGGATACGATCATTATAAATTTGTCCAAATCCATAGAACGTACAACACCAAAGAGTGAACCCAAACGTAAACTACGACTTGGGGTGATGATGTGTTAGGGTTGGCTCATCCATTGTAACAAATGCATGTGGGTCATTAGGAAAGTTTTGAGAGATGCAAAAATTCAGAACCATAAAATCTGCATGGGCAGAAGCAAATGAAGCCCTCCCAGCAACACTGATAAGCTGAGCAAGTTGAAACTTACACGTGTGAATGAGAAAGGACACTGTCAACTGTGTTTCTTGGAAGTGAAATAATGGACCATGACACAGTCTGTCTCAAAACTTTTGTAGTGAGCTGGGTATCACTCTGGTGATGAGGGTGGAGGCTATGTGTTCATGGAGGCAGTGGGTACATGGAAACCCTCAGTTCTTGCCCCTTACTTTTGTTGTGAAACCCCAATTGCTTGCTCAAAAAAAAAAAAAAGCTTATTTCCACAATGACAATCACCCTGGGAGGCTGAGCTGGGGCGATCCCATGAGCTCAGGAGTTGGAGACCAGCCTGAGCAAGAATGAGACCCTGTCTCTACTAAAAACAGAAAAATCAGGTGGGTTTTGCGGTGGATGCTGGTAGTCCTAGCTACTGGGGAAGCTGAGGCAAGAGGGTCGCTTCAGCCCAGCAGTTTGAGGTTGCTGTGCATTAGGCTGACACCAGGGTACTCTAGCCTGGGTCAACAGAGTGAGGCTCTATCTCAAGGGGAAAAAACCCCAAAAAACAAAAAATCAAACAAACAAAGAACAACAACAGGAAGCAATCTACAGTTTCGGGTTTTTCTCTTCTTTGAGAAAAGAACATATTCATTCTGAGTTAACTAGGGTTTAATTCTGCATTATAAGTATTCTTTTTTTTTTTTTAGACAGAGCCTCAAGTGGCCCTGGGTAGAGTGCTGTAGCATCACAGCTCACAGCAACCTCCAACTCCTGGGCTCAAGCAATTCTCCTGCCTCCGCCTCCCAAGTAGCTGGGACTACAGGCGGCCACCACAACGCCCGGCTACTTTTTGGTTGCAGCAAGCTGTCATTGTTGTTTGGCGGACCCAGGCTGGATGCAAACCCGCCAACTCAGGCATATGTGGCTGGCGCCTTAGCTGCTTGAGCCACAGGCACCAAGCTGACAATATAGGTATTCTTGATGAGAGTAAGAACAACAGCAACAAACCCTATGTGAAAAAACAAATAATTCAGTTTGTATCATGAACTCTCCAAAGTTCTTTTTTTTTTTTTTTGAGACAGAGTCTCACTATGTCTCTCTCGGTAGAGTGCTATGGTGTCACAGCTCACAGCAACCTCAAACTCTTGGGCTTAAGCGATTCTCTTGCCTCAGCCTCCCAAGTAGCTGGGACTGCAGGCACCTGCCACAATGCTGGGTTATCTTTTGTTGCAGTTGCCATTGTCATTTAGCTGGCTCTGGGCTGGGTTTGAACCCGCCACCCTTGGTGTATATGGCTGGCGCTATAACCACTGTGCTACAGGCCCCGAGCCTCTCCAAGGTTCTTTTATTCTGCTTGATTAGCAAGTTAAAAAACATACATCCGTGGTAGTTTAAAAAATCTCACAGGGTGAATTTATCCCCAAGATATTCCCCATCAACCCAGAACACAGATACACTTGGTTGTATACATATGTCTCCTGTCAGAGGCTGGTAATTGTCACTGCTGTGGCCATTTGAGCGCTAAACCTGCCCTTCTCAGAGCTCAGAAAGTGGGAGACATATTAGAGATCACATTTGGTACTGCCTTGGAAAACACTTAACTTTTCTTGTCTTCAGTTATAGCAAAAGAGGTGCATCCCATGACAGTTTATGATCTAGCAGGAAACAAGCGTGGTAAACCCATCCTTTTTCTCTCGTTACCAGAGGGAGAGATGCTGGAGAGAAGTTCTGAGCCTGGCTGGGAGAAGGGTGGGATGAAAAGTACAGCTACTGGTCTGCTGCTGCTGATAAAACTACGACCAGGAAACCAGGGGGCAGATTCCATGATTCCAGCTGCGTCGCCAACATTGGTGAAGTCTCATAAGAATGCCTTTAGCTTTATGAAAAGTATATGATCTGCGGCCTTTGGTTCTTTACACACAGGAGCAGAGTCAGGATGGGCCAGCCCCAGCCCCAGCCCCTGAGATTGCAGGTTTGAGTCACACCCAAACAACCCAGTTGGTGAGAATGAGGGTGGGAGCGAGATGGCAGGAGGAGGAGCTTGTCTGTGAGCCTGGGGACGTATTGCCTGTTCTTGTTTTCAGAAGAACACAAGAGTAATTTACAAGGGAAGTGTGAAACAGCACGTACTGGGCTCTGCTCCCAGGAATACGCCAGAGGGATAGCAGGTAAGATGTTCTGGATTTGGCTAAATACCCAAGCTTTAGTGAGGCTCCTGATGGCAATATACAAGTTGAAGGTATTTAGAGAGGTCAGGTTTGGGGCAGGGGGTGGGGGTCGCGGGGGGAGCGAGCACATTTTCTCCAAAAGGATGGCAAAGAGAGAGGCTTATTGAGGGAAGAGAGAGGTGTAGCAGTCAGAGAGAGTAGAATATTAGGGAGACAGAGAGAGAGGATTTTAGGGGACTGTTGCTATGTGATAGTAATGTGACCCTTCCCCTTTGTCCTTCCATTTTATTAATACTATTAGTAACATTCTCAGTGCTTATGGGGTTGGGTTGTGCTTTTCTGTGAGTACAGTGATGTATACTGCAGGCTGCATAAATGAGGATTGCTCAGCACCCCCCAGAGACGCTTGGTTAGTGTGGGTAGGTTACACACACACACACACACACACACACACATGCCCTCCATGCAAATGCACTGACATGCAGGTATATACCAAAAGGGTAACTGTGTGTATTTTAAGGTCCTTCAATTACTGGTCATTTTTTCTGTTCTTTTCTTTACTTTTTAGTTTTTGACCAATTTCCTACAATGAATATAAATTGCTTTTATAGTCAGAAAATTATGGGGCAGGTGGAGGGGACGGCAACAGCTGGTACAGCCTAGGGGCAGGGACGGTGGAGGGGAGAGGGAAGGGAAGAGAGAGCAGAGGGTGAGAAGAACCACGAGTAGATTTCCCACAAACCCCCCTCCTAACATGTGTGGGACCTGGGTCAAAAGTGAAAATAGAAGCACCCAGATGATAGGTTAAATTATTTAAAGAGGGTGAGTCAAACCAACGGACTGATAAGTAAAATGTTTTATCCTCCTCTGATTTTATTTTAATAAAAATAGAAGGATAAAACATTTCCTAACAATGGCCTGTAAGGATAGGCTTGGGTTGAGAATGGTTGGGCTTCTCAAATTCTAAGCTAGAACCTGAGAGGAAATGCGGAGAGCCGACCCTGGTTTTCACTGCCAATCCTGAAACTTTCCCACCTTCTCTTTCCACCCCTGCTCCATCCTATGCAACAGGGGGCCTCAAAAGTTCACTTATCTAAGCTTTGTCCACATGCCCCCACAAGTGGTTGCCTCTTGGCCAGCCTTTGGGGCCAGGGACGCGCACACCGATGACACAGTCCACCTTTGGACTCAAAAGTTATCTTGAGAAAGGGCTGCACAGTTCTGAGAATGGGCTCAGAGCCATGCAGGATAGTCTAGGATCCTTGCTACTCACAGTCATGCCGAAGTGGCAATGCAGGCTCCAGGTGAGCCTCTCCCTTTGGTTCCTTGGGTGTTCTGTTCATGGGGAAATGACAGAGGTAGACGCAGGTCCCCCAAGCAGAGGACTCGCTTGTTCTGGTCTATGTGTGGTGCTGCCATCCCAGTTCTCTCCCTTCTCCTTCACTGTTCCCAGAGGCACTCCTCACTAAGAGATGTGCATACACTTGACACCATAAACCCCAAGTTCAATGACCTCTGTTTTGCTGTAATTCATATGGAATGATCCAATTCCTCAGACTAGCTGGGCAGTGAGGATAGGCTCTGAGGAAAGGAGAGAAGCTGGTGTAGTCAGTAAACCTGGTGCTGGACTCCCCAACGTCATACACCTTTTTGAGCAAAGTCACCAAAGACTTCCTCACAGACTACTCTCCAGACCTGTAAAATTAATTGAGGAAGTTTTAGGAACTTTTGTTTGCATTCCAAAAGACAATGTCAGGCCATCTTGTGTTGGGAAGCCTTTGGCACGGTGAGCACCATGACCTAACTTGTGTATCAAGAGTTTGAGTCTCGGCTGGTCGTGGTGGCTCATGCCTGTAATCCTAGCACTCTGGGAGGCCGAGGCCAGTGGATTGCCCTGAGCTCAGAGGTTCGAGACCAGAGTGAGACCCTGTCTCAAAAATAAATAGAGTTTGAATCTCAGCTCAGCACCCATAGCTCAGTGAGCAGGGCACCGGCCACATACACCAAACCTGGTGGGTTCGAGCCTGGCCCAGGCCCGCTAAATAACAATGACAACTGCAACCAAAAATTAGCTGGGCATTGTGGCTGGTGCCTGTAGTCCCAGCCAGTTGGGAGGTTGAAGCAGAGAATCGCTTAAGCCCAAGAGTTTGAGGTTGCTGTGAGCTGTAATGCCCCAGCATTCTATCCAGGGTGACATAATGAGACCCTGTCTCAAAAAAAGAAAAAAAAAAAACAAAGCGTTTGAGTCTCAGTTGTATGTAGCTTTGCCCAATGCCAAGGGAGAAAAATGATAACTTATTTCTAAATTTATTCACTATGTGTTGAAGAAAAGGGAAGAATGTGGAGAAGAAAGCGGTAGATACATTAGCAGAAAATATCTGGAATAAAGCAGGGAGAGGGAAAAAGAATGAAAAATACAGGAAAGAGGGAATTGACACAGAGCATACAGTGAAAAGAACTAACATGTGTAACTGGAGATCCAGAAGGAGGAGGAAGAGAGAATATAGTAAAAAAAAAAAAAAGAGAGAGAGAGAGAGAGAGAGAGGGAAAACAAGAGGCCGGGTGCCTGTGGCTCAAGTGGCTAAGGCGCCAGCCACATACACCTATGGTGGCGGGTTCGAATCCAGCCTGGGCCCACCAAACAACAATGATGGCTGCAACCAAAAGATAGCCAGGCATTGTGGCCGGCACCTGTAGTCCCAGCTGCTTGGGAGGCAGAGGCAGGAGACTTGCTTGAGCCCAGGAGTTGGAGGTTGCTGTGAGCTGTGATGCCATGGCACTCTACCCAGGGGGACAGCTTCAGGCTCTATCTCAAAAAAAAAAGAAGAAAAAAGAGAAAACAAGGATTTGCTCAACCAACCTAAGACAGAGTCAAGAAGCCCTTTGAACCCAGTGAAAATCACGCCCAACATGTCACAGTAAAACATGTCTAGGTTTTGATTTTGCTTAAAATCAAAGACAAAATCTTAAAATCTGACAGGAAAAAAAAAAAGACAAGATGTCTTTGAAGAGTACCAGGGAGATATATAAACATATACTATATAACTCAGCTTATAGATTTAAATGTCAAAAGTATAACGTAAGATGCTAGAAGAGGATATGGAAGCCGAGCTTGATCTTAACTGTAGGGCAGGAAATCCTTCTCGTATGGGAAACAAAGGGTGCCGCGTTCAGGGGGAGAGATTGGTAAATTGAGCTACATTAAAATAAGAATTTCTGTTTCTCAAAAGACATGATGAAGAGAGTAACAAGGGCAAACTGTCTGCAGAGTGAGAAAAGACATTTTCTTTGTTCTTTTCTGGTTTTGAAATTTCTAAAATAAAAAAGTGATGAAATTGTGAAGAAGTCAGTTTTGCAACGAGAGGGGTCTGAGGTGGGAAAGCGCTTCATGAGAAGCCGGTGCCCGGCCAGGGAGGGCTGAGCAGAGGAGGAGGCAGAACCAGACAGGGCAGGGAGAGACCAGCCACCTGTTCTCCCAGCCCCCGACCTCAAACCCTTTTCTCCTCCCAGCAGAGCCAGGCGGAAATCCTGGGTCTCCTGCCACCTTCCACGCAGATGTCCCAAGTCTACATCATGAAGTGGTTTATTCTCCACTTGCTCATCTTCCCCTGCTTGGTGGTCCTGCCAGTGACCGGAAAATGGAGAGACAAAATTATTTCCGCGATTGAAATTTCAGGTTACAGTAGGTATCCTGGCTGGGCTGCAGCGTGAAAAGTGGGTACAAGACTAAAGGACTTTGCCCAGTCGAGTGGCAGAGAGGAGCCAGGGACTGACGTATATGAAAAATGGTTCCTTTTGTAAGCCAGAACACTGGAGGGAAGCCCAGTGTTTGGTTAGCAAGCTTGAGGTCTCCTGATGCTACAAGTCATACAATGTTTTTAGTGTGTATTTAGGGGACTGTGGTGGCCACATGGAGGTTTTGTCCAGGAGGACACTTAGTATTTGAAGAGCTCCACTGCGTTCAGAGCCCGGCATGGAGGGCACCTCGATTGAGCTACTAAGAGTTCAAGGCCTCAATAAAGAATTCCAAGGTTGAATAGGATGAATACCAAACTCTGAAAGGGCTTCTGATTTTTTGAAACATGCTCTTTTTTTTTTTTTTTTTTTGAGACAGGGTCTTGCTCTGTTACCTTCAGCAGAATGCCCTGGTGTCATAGCTCACAGTAACCTCCAACTCTTGGGCTTAGGCGATTCTCTTGCCTCAGCCTCCTGAGTAGCTGGGACTACAGGTGCCCGCCACAATGCCTGGCTATTTTTTTTGTTGCAGTTTGGCCAGGGCTGGGTTTGAACCTGCCACCCTCGGTATATGGGGCTGGCGCCCTACCCACTGAGCCACAGGCACCTCCTCTGAAACATGCTCCTTTTTAAAGGGAATTGAATATTTTAGGACATTAGATAGAGAGAGGAAAAATAAAATGCAGGCTTGATGGAAAGGAGTTTGGAACCACTGGGGTTAAAAAAAGAAAGGAATCTGCAGAACTGAGCATAGGGTAGTGAGTAGCTACTGAGCGATAAAAGTTTCTGGCAAGTAGCTGAGTTTTTGAGTCCATTTCAGCCAGAAGTAGAGAAGTAGGGGTGCAAGGCAGACTCTGTCCCTACCCTGGAACTCAATCCCCTTGTGAAATGAGGGTGTGGAACCAGAAAATCTCTCAGGACTCTTTGCTCTAAGAATTAGACTCGGGTTCTGTGAGTTTAAATTCTCGGGTGGGGGTGACTTCCTAGTGTCTGGGTCTGTTGGGACAGAGGGGCGGATGGTGACTGGATCTTTACCCCAAGAATCAAAAAGACCACCCAGCTCCTGGGGCAGGGAAAGGAGGAAGGGAAGTGAATAGGTTGGGTCCCGGGGCTTTGGCGGGGCTAAGAGTGAGAAACAATTTTTTGGGAGTCACTGCCCACATCCTCCTTCTCAGTTTTACCAAGGCCGAAAATGAAGCCCTGCTTGAAGATTCCCACACGTGGGCAGTGCGGTGCCTTGTGCAAGTCACACTCGGAATGTCCCACTGGTCAGAACTGCTGCAGATCTTCCTGCGGAGACATCTGCATGCTTCTTGAAGAAACTGGTAGGATATGAAAAGCATCTTTCCCTCTGGTTCTCAAAGATTATGAACTCCCAGATTGCAGGGAGACAGACAGCAGGACACTGTGTCTCCTCAGGCCTGGTTCCCAATCCAATCTGGGGGTCCCACTTCCTCATCCTAGCCATGGCCTTCCCACTTTCCACTCACAGGCTCTACTTATATATTTAGCCATGCCTCAAGAGGTCTGGCGTTTCTTTTTTTTTTTTTTTGAGACAGAGCCTCAAGCTATCCCCCTGGGTAGAGTGCTGTGGCATCACAGCTCACAGCAACCTCCCACTCCTGGGCTCAAGTGAGTCTCCTGCCTCAGCCTCCCAAGTAGCTGAGACCACAGGTGCCAGCCACAACGCCCAGCTATTTTTTGGTTGCAGCTGTCATTGTTGTTTTTGGTGGGCCTGGGCTGGATTTGAACCCACCACCTTGGGTGTATGTGGCTGGTGCCTTAGCCATTTGAGCCGCAGGTGCCAAGCCAAGAGGTCTGGCGTTTAAGGCTCTGCTCACTGGTCTTGAAACACCCCGGGAGAAGCCTTGGGTGGACATGGCCCAACTTAAAACATCCCTGCCCCAGGGGTTGGGAGGATTGGTTATGCTTACATAGATCAGTTTCTCCATATTGTGTGGTCACTGAATTCTGATCCCTCTTCTCTTCTAGAGAGCAGCAAATTGAATCAGAAAGTCAAAACATGATTTCCAGCATGGAGGCCTTAAACCACCAGTGAAGATTAGAAGATACCTGGAGGTCTTAGAAGAGCACTATGGGGACCTTCTTTTCGCTCCAGTTGGGGTTTGGGGAATGTAGCCAGGGCAATGTCAACTTGTTTGCCTGAGCTCTTATTACATTAGCAGCCTCAAGCTCTGCCAAATAAGCAGTACCAGTAGCCCAGGGTCTTTGTTTCTTTTTCTTCTTTCTTTTGCTGTAGTCCCACAACTGTTTGCTGCCCTCACTATTTGCTGTAACCCCATCTTTTTGTGTAAGCCCCCAGCCCTTGCCTCCAAGTTTGGCTCTCCCTGCCTTCTCACCGTTTGGAGGCTTGGCCAGGACTCCCAGGCTCTCCTTTTCTTTATTCATTGACTGACATTGCTCTGGAAAACTGCTTGTGTGGGGGATGTTCTCAGGGCTGCAGGAGACACTATCCTTTTTAACTAATCCATGGAAGTGGTCTAGAATTGGAGGCAGATGCCATTAGCCACTCTACTCAAGGAATGCCTAATTTGTAACTATTATTTATTCAATAATTTGGAATCTGCAAGGATCTTTTCAAATGTAAACAGTGCTAGAAAGAATAAGAAACTTTCAGAGGGGTATAGAGAACCTACCACGTGCCCAGATTGTGGCAAGAGCCATTTGGCATGAATGGAGGTATCACTTACTATATCTGCTGGCAAATAGCCCAAGAAAAGGTTAAGTTGTATGATCCAACCAAGTAGAAACCAGGAAGGGGCATGACAGAAAGGACCAAAGGGACCTGTAATTGGTGCCATAAAGTATGGAGAGAGGGGTTGTTGTGGGTTGTGGTACCAGGCAGGCTTCCTTGAAGAAGGAATGCATGGTTTTACCCTGAGGAACGGGAGGAATTGCTATATCTCTGAGTGAAATTTATTTTTCCCTCCCTGTCAAGATTTAAATATAGAATGCAGTGGGGGATAGAAGAAAGGGAATTGAATGAAATGAAAGGCTAACCCCCTTCTGTCCCCCCAGCAATAACAGGGGAAGCCCCGAAAGGTTGGATCATGAACTTGGTAGCAAGCTCCATAATCCTAGTGCATGCTTTTTGCCAACTCTTCCATTTGGGCTTCTGTCGTTACCTTGATAAAATCCTCAGAGCCCAACTACTGTGCTTTAATTAGCAAAGAGGAACAAATAGGCACAGACTGGTAGCTGGACCTTCCCAAGTTCACTCAGCAAGCTGGTGACAAATGGGTAGATAGATCTCCTTCTCTAAACTCCTCTGTACTTGAGTTTTTTGAAATATGTTTATTTTAGGGACTAGAGTTGTGCTTAAGGCAGAGAGTCCTGTCGGGAGTAGAAGGCAGGAGGGAGAGGGTGGGGAGAGAAGGGGTGTGGTACACCTTCTGGAGGCAGGGCACAATTATAAGACGGTCCTTATCTAACAAAAGCAATCAGTGTAACCTGGTTCTGTGTACACTTAATGAATCCCCAACAATAAAAAGAAAAAAGATAGAGCCTCAACTCAGATGTCTCTATGCACAAGTTCTTCTGGGCTAGCAGAAAATGACTGCCTTAGGCCAAATCTAATAAATTGTTTCCTTCTGAGCAATTTGAATGGGGAAAATAGAGAGGAGCTCTCCTTGACCCTCAAGCGCACTAAAGAACACCCTGAGCCTTTGTACTTACTTATCTTGCTTCAGAGCCTGGAGTTAATTCACTCTGGAAAGCTTCAAAAGTCCGGGGAGATTGGTATTCAAAGGTTGGGCTGGGGCACACGTGATATTTTGATACAAGCATATAATGTGTAATGATCAATTCCGAATAATTGTGTAATCGTCTCGAACATGTCTCAATTCTTTTTGTGTGCTGGGAACATTCCGAATTCGTTCCTCTAGTTACTTTGAAATATATGATAAATTACTGTTAACCATAGTTGCTCTAATGTGCTTCCAAACACTAGATCTTGTTAAGCTATTATGTATCCATAAAAATAAAAAATAAAAAATTAATTAAAAAAAGATGTGTTGCCTAGGGTCCCCCAGTGGATCCCATTTTTATTTTAATGGAAGGATTGGTCCAAGTAAACTGGTTTGCCATTGCCAGAAGCAGAGTTGATCAGCAGTCAATTTTAACATACATTTCTCTCAGTAACAGATAAGAAGATAAAAAAACTCAACAAGGATATAGAAGATTTGGACAACATAAATAAGAATGTATCTATTCAACATATATAGAAAAGAATTCAGAATTACTGTAGAATACATATGACATTTTAAATATTTCAATAAATATCAATATATCTAAATCAAACTGACCCTATTGTAATTAAGTTAGAAATAAGTGAAATAAAATAGCTGGAAAGATTTTCCATATGATTAAAAGTTAATCTAAGGAACCACAGGTCAAGGATGAAATAACAATAGAAATATTTTGAAGTAAAAAATGATCTTTCCTCCCCTTATTTATTTTTATTAAATCATAAATACATAAATCATGTATACATTACTGCATTGATTTTTTCCTATTCTTTTTCTGTTTTCAATGTCATTGATTTCTTCTCTTATCTTTATTGTTTCCTTCCTTATTCTTGCTTTGAGTTTATTTTCCTGTTTTTTCCCTAAGTTCCTGAGGAGGGAGCTTAGATTATTAATTTTAGATTCTTCCTCTTTTTTATTTAGGGCTATAAATTTCCACTGCTGTGGTTGTGCTCCCCAAACTTTGATGTATTGTATTTTCATTTTCATTCAATGCAATGTATTGTCTTATTTCTCTTGGGACTTTCCCTTTGACTCATGAATTATTGAGAAATGTGTTATTTGATTTCCAAATGTTTGAAGATTTCCTTGTTATCTTTCTGTTACTGATTTCTAGTTTGATTCCCTGTGATCAAAGAAAACACTTTGTATGATGGGATTGTATTTATTTTAAACTTACTGCGATTTGTTTCATGGCCCAGGATGCAGTTTCTCTTGGCTCTGTGGGTACTTGAAAAGAATGTTTATTCTGCTGTTGTTGAGTAAACCATTCTATGGAATTGTAATAGAAATTGTAATACTCAAGTCACGTTTGATTTCTGCAATTATAAGAGGTGCTCAAATGGGACTTGTACTCATCTTTTGTTATTGGCATATATTGAATATTGCAATTTTAGTAATTTCT
Source organism: Otolemur garnettii (assembly GCF_000181295.1). Lineage (NCBI taxonomy): Eukaryota > Metazoa > Chordata > Mammalia > Primates > Galagidae > Otolemur > Otolemur garnettii. The sequence goes on along the minus strand of NW_003852418.1, from coordinate 7,735,900 downwards.
TTCCTTTCTTAAAATGTGTATACATTTTTTGGGACCCTCTGCATTTAATGTATTAACAGTGACAAAAAAAATATTTTATTTGTGGTGTTTAAGAAAAGTAAGGTAGGCCAGGCGTGGTGGCTCACGCCTGTCTGTAATTCTAGCATGCTGGAAGGCCAAGGGGGGGGGGGAGTGGATCACTTGAGCTCACAAGTTGGAGACCAGCATGAGCCAGAGAGAGACCAGCATGAGCCAGAGAGACCCCATCTCTCAAAATAGCCAGGCATCGTGGTGGATGCTTATAGTCCTAGCTACTTGGAAGGTTGAGTCAAGAGGGTAGCTTGAACCCAAGAGTTTGAGGTTGTTAACCCCCAGACTCAATTCAAGCACCATTCTGAGAGTCCGAACATCGCTGCAAAGGCACAAGGAGTTTTATTCATTCAAGCTCAGAGCCTGGGCTGCCCTTTAAGAAAAAGTGGGAACAGCCCTTACAGACTATTTAGAAAGTCCCTTTATACCTCTCCCTCTTCCCTCCCATTAGACCATCCCACCCCATCCCCTTATTGGTAGGTAAACCATGTCTGTCCTAAATTGACAGGTACAGGGTGGTTGTGTTCAGGGTTGATTGGCTCAGGGACGAGTCTTCTTTGTCTCAGGTGAGCAAATGAGAAGGAAAGGATAAAGGTCGCAAGTGGGGCAAGTGCAGAATAGAGTGAAGAGTGCAAAAAGGGGAGGGGGTCAGGATGTGGCCTGAGTGCACAATGGGGCTAGTGGGACAAAGGGGAGGGGGTCAGGATGTGGACTGTAACACCTAGGTATGGTAAGGTCCTATTGTTCTGAATAAACAGCAAAAGGAAGTAGTTTGACTTGTGACTTGAGTTAATTAGTTTGGCTCTTACAAGGTTGCTGTGAGCTACGACACCATGACACTCTACCAAGGGTGACAAAGTGAGATTCTGTTTCAAAAATAAATAAACAAATAAATAAATAAAGGAAAAAGTAAAGTAATCAAAACTGATAGTATGTTAAAGCATTCTAAAATTTGTATTAGTCAGAAAGAAGGTAAAGATGTTGACTGGCTTAGATCTTGTTAATTTAATTAATTATGTTAAACATGTATAATTTAAATTCCAGAATAACCACTAAAAGAATAGAAATGTATAAAAAAATAGAAATGCATTATAAAACTTCCAGACTAGTAGAGAGTATTAAGAAAAATTGGAATAAAAGGGAAAATTCAGTCAAAAGAAGAGAGAGCATTGAGGGGGAAAAACATAGAGAAAGGATCTGTGATTATGTCTCTTTGGTAGGAAAGGCATGCAATAAAAGCATTCATTCAAAATGTAAAAGACAAACCAATAAAGCTTTTAGAAGATCACTCTTAAACCTGGAAGATATTTCTAATACCCATAATTGACAAAAGACTAGGATTCAGTAGAATTTAGCAAGAAAAAGTCAGACAACCTTAGAGAAAAATGAGCAAGAGACTTGAACAGGAAATCGTAAGAAAGGGTATCCATGCATGGTTAATAAAGATATGAAAAGGTGTTCAACCTCATTAGTATTTAAGAAATCCAAATTAAGTCTAGAATGTTGTACTTTGACATTTCTATTAGAATGGTAAAAGCAAAAAAGATCTTGGCAATACTATGTACGGCATAGACATGGAACAATAGGGATTCTCAATTACCACTGGTAAGATTATGAGTTGGTACAAATTCTTTGGGAAATAGTTTGGCCTCCGCTGGAGAAGTTGAAGATACACAGAGGCTGCAACTCAGCTATCTCAATCCTAAGTATATAACCTAGAAGAATACCTGCCCATGTGCTTCCACAAACATGTAGAAAGCATTCATGGCTGCTTTCTTCATAGTAGCTCTCCACTGTAGAGTGAAGGTATGGTGCATATTCATGCAATAGGTGATACAGCAATGAAAATGAATAGAATACAGCTACACACGACAATGAGGATGAAACTCATGAAAAGAATGTTGAGCACAAAGAGGGAGACACAGAAGAATCCATCCTAAGTGACTCCATTGAGAAGAACAGAAGCAGACAAAAACAAAAATATGCGTTTGGGCGAATGAATACTTAGATTTGGAAAATAGGAAAAACAGTGAGAGAGTTATTGAAGAAACTTCTCGAAGACAGGCAGAGGCTGTGATTGGAAAAGAAAAGGACAGGTTAGAAGGAGCAGCAAGTCTCGGAAATCTTCTTCTCAATCTCAGTGATAGTTTAATGAGTGGCTTGTCAGATTAAACATTAATGTTTAAGGTATGTTCTTATGTTTGCTTTTTGGCACATTATATAATTTTACCAAAAGGAAAGTAGTTCTTCCTCCTTCTCTCCTTTTGTTCACTAACTGAACCAGTCAGTCCTAACACCATTAGATAGGGCAGAACCAGGTAGGCGTTTGCCCCAAGGGAAAGGGAGCCATGGTGGCTCTGTGTGGGTGGCCGAGCCTGAACAGGTCAGCAGGGCATTTCTGTAGGAGGCCAGCTGGCCTCAGGCGTTGGAGCCAGAAGCCAGTGAGGAGAATGCCCAGTGAGGGGGAGGGGAGCAGCGTAGCATGCAGGGTCAGCCTGAGCTGGCTGAGAAAGAAGGCTCCCAGGGCTGGGGGCAGCTGGCACAGCCTGAGAACCCAGTGAGGTGAGGAGGGCGTCCATGCAGGGGAGCAGCTGAGTGAAGAGCCTTAGGGCTGAAGTGGAGTGATGAGGCCTGGTGTGCATGGTGGAAATGAAGGAGGGTGAGGCGGGTATCCATGGGGCTGGGGGTGGGAAGGCAAGACCTAATACAGGGTAACAAACCCTAAGCGGGGTGAGGGGGGTGTCCGTGTATGGGGAAGCCAGGCATGGAGAGTCAGAGCCCAAGGAGATGGAGGAGAATATCTAGAATTTGGGGTGAAAGCAAAAAAGATTCTGGCAGTACTATGTACTAGAATTTAGGGTGGGCTCCCATGGGAGGCCAGGACCAAGCACACTAAGGAAGGGTTTTCCCTGGTGTGGGCAATCAGAGCCTAAGTGAGGCCAAGAGGGCCATCAACCCACAGGAGCAAACTCAGGTGGAGCCCAAGGAGGGTGAGGGGGCCATCAACGGGGTAAGGGGCCCAGTGAGGGGAGTCAGAGCCTGAACAGAGTAAAGTTTGATATTTCCTGAAAAGAAACAAGCAAATACACATGCATACAAACACATACACGCATGTTTTAATACACACACACACGTCCAGAAAGTATACAGCCAAGTGTGTCTCTCTTTTGCCTGGAGCATGGCTGGATACTTTCTGGACAGCCCTGGTACACCTATGTATATATACTTTTTAAAAATTACATTTTAAAGCATTTAAAGAATTAAAATAGGACTCATAGTGGTAGGTTAGGTTATTCTTCACAATTATGCATTCCATCCTTCCTTTAAGAGGATTACATCCCTGCCCCTTGCCTCACGACACCCAGAACCTTTTCCATAAGGACGAGCAGCCTGGCCTCATTGACTCTGGGTTTGACCGTAAGCTGTGCTTTGCCCTTGGGAACATGAGCAGATATAACACAAGCATTGTGAGTTTCACGTTACGGGTTTCTGCCAGCTCCTCTGTTTTTCTTCACGGCCACGGAAGGGGCCTGATCTGGGCAGAGACCGCTCCTGAGTCCCACAGCCTGGAGCAGAGCCCCTGCCTGGCAAAGGCAGTGGGCAACTTACAACTTGGATGTATCTTGAACAGGAAAACACTTTTGTTGTGGAAAGCCATTGAGAGTTCGAGGTTACTTATTTGTATGCCAACAAAAGCAAAACTAATAAAAATAGAGATTATTCTCATTATTTATGGTAGTTGTGTTCTATAAAATCATGGCAAATACAGAATTAGCAAATAACTGAGCTCCTGGGAAGACACAAGATTAGTTTCCTGTGAGCCTCTTGCCACATAACCTTGTGTACTTCTGTTTAAAGACATCTTATGTAATATAGTATATTGGGTTTTTTTGTTTTTTGTCTTTTTTTAAATTAAATCATAGCTGTGTACATTAATGCAATCATGGGGTACAATATGCTGGTTTTATATACAATTTGAAATGTTTTCATCAAACCAGTTAACATAGCCTTCACCACATTTCACCACATTTTCTTAGTTATTGTGTTAAGACATTTATATTCTATACCTAGTAAATTTCACATGTACCCTTATGAGAAGCACTGTAGGCTCAGCGCCTGTGGCTCAAGTAGCTAAGACGCCAGCCACATACACCTAAGGTGGCAGGTTCGAGTCCAGCCTGGCCGGCCAAACAACAATGACAGCTGCAACCAAAAAAATAGCTGGGCATTCTGGCAGGTGCCTGTGGTTCCAGCTACTTGGGAGGCTGAGGCAGGAGACTTGCTTGAGCCTAGGAGTTGGAGGTTGCTCTGAGCTGTGATGCCACAGCACTCTACCCAGGAGGACAGCTTGAGGCCCTGGCTCAAAAAAAAAAAAAAAAAAGAAGCACTATAGGAGTGTTCCCACCAATTACTCTCCCTCCCCCCATCCTCCCTCCTCCCCTCCCTCTCCCCTTTCCCCTTCTTCTTGGGCTATAAATGGGCTTTCATAGTAAGACTGAGTACATTGGATACTTTTTCTTCCATTCTTGAGATAGTTTGCTAAGAAGAATATGTTCCAGCTCCATCCATGTAAACATGTAAGAGCTAAAGTCTCCATCTTTCTTTAAGGGTCGATGTGTTTTTTGCTTTTTTAAGACACAGTCTCATTCTGTTGCCCTGGGTAGGATGCTGTGGCATCACAGCCCACAGCAACCTCAAACTCTTGGGTTCAAGAGAATCTCTTGCCTCAGCCTCCCAAGTAGCTGAAACTCCAGGTACCCACCACAATGCCTGGCTAGTTTTTCTATTTTTATTAGAGATGGGATCTCTTTCTTGCTCAGACTGGTCTTGAACTCCTGAGCTCAAGCAATCCACCCATCTTGACCTCCCTGAGTGCTAGGATTACAGGCATGAGCCACTACACCAGCCAAAATATATATTGTCTCATTAACCTCGAATCATTGCCAATAGCACTATAACTGATGCCTGAATAAAGCTTATCTAACACGTGAAATGTTGGCTTTGCAAGGCCCATCGCGGCCTTCCTGCACTTAGGAACCGCACATAGGAATACTAGATAGCACTTCAGCACAACTCTTGGGGGTTATTTTAAACAACTAAATCACTCAGAAAAAACACAAAAGTGGAAAAGATGCAGCACTAACCAGACTATAAAAAGGATATTTGTTTACAGCATGAAAGCTGAAACAAGAAAGAAGACTTCAGCTGGAAAATGTGCATATTTGGGGGCTGCAAATTTTTGCCTCTCTTCATGAGTAATTGCAAAAGCATCGTGAGTATTGATTCTGGGGGTAGCAAACGCAGTTTAGCAAGGAGACACATTTCCAAGTACAGAATCTGGGCATAATGAAAACAGAGTGTAGCAAACGTATAAGACTGTAGAAAGGAATCCACATACGTCATTCGTGTCCTCAAATGTCACTTCCTAGGTAAAGATTGCTGGAATGGATTTTTACATTGTAGATTTACACTATTCGAAAAATAAACACAAAACAGAACTCCACGGAATGGTTAAAAACAAAAGGATGGAAATGAGACTAAATAAAGGCACACAAAAAAGAGAAGGTTTGGTTAGAGTCATATCAGGCACTGGAGAACTCAAATATAAAGATTCATTTTGGGGATATAGAAGGGGTCATTGGATAATGATAAAAAATTCGCTGCACCAGGCATGTGTTTTTATTTACCTAAATGAATAGAATCAGGGTATATAAAGCAAGCTCTGATAGAATTACAGGCATAAATCTATGGCCATGTTGAGAGCCCTCAACTCACTTTTTTCAATTATCGATAGTTCCAAAGGACAAAAAATTAGACGGGTCTAAAATATTTAAACGACACACTATGGAAATATACACGGTGTACTTGGTACTCAGTAGAATACCTCTCTTTTTCAGTGTCACAATGTAGATAGCTGAGTAGGAGTTTATTTAGGAGATGATGTTTTTGGAGGAGTGTCACTTTGCCTGAACTTAGGGCAAGGTGCATTAAAGAGATTCATGGAGCTAGTTGTCCTCAAGATCTCCTGCCTGGGGACAGAAGCTAAAGGCACATTTCTGGTTGAGCAGCCCTGTACCAGAACATGCAGGCCATGCCTTTGAGAGGAGGAGGGGTGTGAGCGAGGAGCTCTCAGCCATGGAACTGGCTGGGACTGGGTGAGCGCTCAGTGGGGACGAATCCTAGGGGGTTGTAGGATGTAGTACAATCATAGTGGGGCCTTACCTGTAGTTCCTGGAGTTTGTAATCTGAAAATTCCTCATTGCCCCCTCCCTCAACCCCAGCTCCCTGGCCTTTCAGTTGCAAAATGCTGTTGAGATTACTGCAAAACAGCAGCCTCTGGCTTTGGGGGAAGCTGGGCAAAAAGGTAGGCTCTGGGAAGTGTGGACCTGTTAGCAATATTAATTCTTCCCATCTCTAAACATGAGATAGCTTTCCATCTGTTTGTATTTTCTCCAATTTCTTTCATTAATGCTTTGTAGTTTTCAGAGTGCAGATCTCTTACTTCCTTGTTTGATTTTACCCTGAAGTATTTTCTCGGTGCTACCGTAAAGGGGGTTTTCTTAATTTGTATTTCAGATAGTTGGTGGTTGGTGTGTGGAAACGCTACTGATGTGGTATGTGGGCTTTGTTTCCTGCAACTTTACTGAATTCCCTGATCAGCTCTAACAGTATTCTGGTGGAGACTTTACGGTCTTCTTATAGATAGGATCATGCCATCAGGAAACAGAGGCAATTCCCCTCCTATTCCTATGTGGATGACCTTTAGTTATTTTTCCTGCTAATTACTCTGGCTAGGACTTCCGGTACTCCATTGGTCAAAAGTGGTGACAGTGGGCATTCTTGTCTTGTGCCTGATCGTAGAGGAAAGCTTTCAACTTTTCACTCTTGAGTGTGACAGCTGGTCATATGTGGCCTTTTTTGTGTTTTCCTTCTCTTTCTCATTTGTTGTAAACATTTTTATTATGAAAAAATGTTGAATTCCATTTTCTGCATCTACTAGATGATCATGTGAATTATAGTCTTCCTTCTGTTAAGACGATGTGTCATGTGTATTGATTCGTATATGTTAAACCAACTCTCTATGCCAGGGATAAATTCCACCTGATCGTGGCGAACAATCCTCTTAATGTCCTGTTGAACACAATTTACCAGTATTTTGTTGAGGAGTTTTTGCATCTATGTTTCTGAGAGACATTGGCCTGTAATTTTCTCCTCTCATAGTCTTCTTGTCCAGCTTCAATATCAGGATAAGGCTGGACTTGTAGATTGAATTTGAAGGTATTCCCACACCTTTAATTTGGGGGGAGATTTGAGAATGATTGGCATTAGTTCTATAGTGGAGGTTTGGTGGGATTTGGCTGTGGACCCATCAAATCCAGGCTTCTCTTTGATGAGAGAGTTAATTACTGATTCAATCTCTTAATTTTTTTTTCTCTATGCAGCTTTTATATTTCTTCATGATTCAATTTTGGTAGGCTATATACTTCTAGAAAAAAAAGGTTTTTTTTGAGACAGTTTCACTATGTTACCCTCGGTAGAGTGCTGTGACATCACGGCTCACAGCAACCTCAAATTCTTGGGCTTAAATGATTCTCTTGCCCTAGCCTCCCAAGAAGCTCACTACAGGCACCCGCCACAACGTGCGGCTATTTTTTGGTTGTAGTTGTCATTGTTGTTTGGCAGGCCCGGGCTGGGTTCAAACCCACCAGCTCCAGTGTATGTGGCTGGCATCCTAGCCACCGAGCTACAGGCGCCAAGCCTACTTCTAGAAATTTATCAGTTTCCTTTGGGTTATTCAATTTATGTATAATGGGTCACAATCTTTATCAAAATTTTAATGATATTTTTCACAGAAATTGAAAAAAACATCCTAAAATTTGTATGAAGTTACAACAAACTCTGAATAGCCAAAGAAATTTGGACCAAAATGAAGAAAGCTTGAGGCTTCACGTTATCTGATTGCAAAATATACTACAGAACTGTAGTATAAAAGCACATGGTACTGACATAAAAACAGACATATAGATCAATGGAACAGAATAGGAATAAATCTATGCATTTACAGTCAATTGACTTTTAACAAAATTGTCAAGAACACATAATGGAGACGGTCTCTTCAATAAATGGTGTTGGGAAAACTGGATCCCCATGTGAAGAAAAATGAAATTGGACTCTTGTCCCATACATACCATATAAAACAATAAATCAAAATGGACTTGGGCTAAAGATCTAACTGTAATAACTGAAACTATAAAACCTCTAGAAGACATAGGGGGAAAGCTCCATGACATTGGTCTGGGCAGTGTTTTTTTTTTTGAGACAGAGCCTAAAGCTGTCGCCCTGGGTAGAGTGCTGTGGCATCACAGCTCACAGCAACCGCCAACTCTTGGGCTTAAGCAATTCTCTTGCCTCGGCCTCCCAAGTAGCTGGGGCTACAGGCGCCTGCCGCAACATGTGGCTATTTTTTGGTTGTAGTTGTCATTGTTGTCTGGCAGATTTGGGCTGGATTTGAACCCACCAGCTCTGGTGAATGTGGCTGGCGCCTTAGCCGCTTGAGCTCCAGGCGCCGAGCCTGGGCAATGATTGTTTTGGATGTGATCCTGAAAGTAGAATAGAAGCAGAAATAGACAAAATGAGACTGCATCAAACTAAAAAGCTTCTTCACAGCTAAGGAAACAATCAACAGAGCAAAGAGACAACTTACAGAATGGAAGAAAATATTTGCAAATCATTTATCTGATAAGGAGTTAAGCTACATAATGTAAATACATTCCTCCATATAAGGAATTCAACAGCTCAATAGCAGCAGAACAAGTAAGTCGATTTTTTAAATGAGCAAAAGATTTGAATAGACGTTTTTTCTTTTTTCTGTTCATGTCTCTTGCCCAACTTTTTTTTTTAATCATTTCAGGTTAATTGAGGGTACAACAAATTAAGTTGCTTTGTTTGCATCTGTTAAGTAAAAGCCCCTCTTATAATTGTGTCCCCCCCCAAGGGGTGCGCCATAGGAGCGCACCCATCCTCCACCCTCCACCCCTCTCCTAGTTCCTTCCTTTCCCCTCCCCCCACCTTGAATTGATTTGAGTTTTCCTCTTCTGTGGGTGTATATTAGACTGTCTACTGGCTTCATATTAGAATTGAGTACATTGGAATCTTGCTTCTCCATTCTTGGGATACTTTACTAAGAAGAATGAGTTCCAACTTTATCCAGGTTAATACACAAGATGTAAAGTCTCCATCTTTTTTAATGGCTGAATAATATTCCATGCTTTACATATACCATTCGTCTGTCTTCCTCAGAGAAGGTTCTGGTCATATTTCTTGCCCACTGATAAATGGGATTGTTAACTATTTTTTTTGTTGATTTTGTTGATTTTTTTTGTTGAGTTCCCTATAGATATGCAATATCTTTTCCCATTCTGAAGGTTATCTATTTGTTTTGATTGTTGTGTCCTTAGCTGTGCAGAAGCTTTTAAGTTTGAGTCCCATTTCTTTATTTTTGTTGGTGTTGCAGTAGCCATGGAAGTCATCTTCATAAAATCTTTCTCCAGTCTGACATCGTTGAGAGTTTTTCCCACACTTTCTTCTAGGATTTATCATTTCACGCCTTAGATTTAAATCTGTTATTCATCTTGAATCAGTTTTTGGAAATGGTGAAATGTGTGGGTCCAGTTTCAGTCTTTTACGTGTGGTTATCCAGTTCTCCCAGCACCTAAATGGACATTTCCTAAAAGAAGACACAGAAATCGCCAGCAGGTTTGTTAGAAAATGCCCACATCCCTAATCACCAGAGAAATGCAAATAAAAGTCACAATGAGATATCATCTCACAGCTGTTAGCATGGCTGCTATCAAAAAGATAATAGATAGAAAATGTTGGCAAGGATGTGGAGAAAGGGGGATGCTTGCGTATTTACAATAGAATACTATTCAGCCTTTTAAAAGAAGGAAATTCTATCATTTGCCACAACATAGGTACTTATAAACCTGAAGGATATTATGCTAGTGAAATATGCCAGGCACAGAAAGACAAATATCACGTGATCTCACTTCTCTATTTTGAGACAGAGTCTCACCATGTCACACCCGGTAGAGTGCCATGGCATCACAGCTCACAGCAACTTCAAACTCTTGGGCTAAAGCAATTCTCTTGCCTCAGCCTCCCAAGTAACTAGGACTACAGGCACCTGCCACAACGCCTGGCTATTTTCTGTTGCAGCTGTCATTGTTGTCTAGCTGGCCCAGCCTGCGTCCAAACCCGCCAGCCTTGGTGTATGTGGCTGGCGCCCTAACCACTGTGCTATAGGCGCTGAGCCACATGATCTCACTTTTAAGTGGCATCTAAAAAAATTGAACTTACGGAAGTTTTTGAAACTCTGGGAGTTAATACAGTAGGCCATTATTCATTTTTACACCTTGACATAAAAACTACACTACGGGTTATAGATGAGAGAGAGATACGGAAAATGAGGGCTTGAATAAGTGAGAAAGGAGCATCTGTTTATCCTGTCTGGGAGCCTCATAAAATACTAAGCCTGGGTAGCAACAGAAGACCAAGAGGACTCTCTTGATTAACCCAAGGTCATCTGGGCTCTGTTTCTGCGGAGCGAGATCCAGTAGGGGCCTTCTGGAACATCGCATAACATCAGCTTCTGTTTTTCAGGGGAACAAAGACAAGATGCTCACTAGTGTCTGGGGTTGAACCAGGAGCAACTGTGGGCAAATCAGCCCTGCAGGTGTTCCCAACAAATTTCTGTGATCATTCAAGTGTGGCCTCTTACCCAGGAGCAAGACAGCACACGCCGTGTCTGGCTAGGACAAAGTACAGCACCATGGCAGAATATGGGGCCATCAGATAGGGTCCTGGAACTGAATGTCCTAGACCTTCCCTGACTCACCCTCTGACCTCAGACAAATCCCTGCTGCATTCTGGGCGTCAGTTTTCTTGTCCATGAACTAAGGGAATCTGGTGGGTCATCTACATGCACTTTTGGCCTCTCTAGATGGTACCTAACTCCTGCCTCTCTTCTTCTCATCCTCAACAGGCACCTTCCCCTCCACATCTCCGCCCTCTCCTGGAGGAATGTAGCTTTCCTGGTGCTTCTCTCTCTCTCTTTGGACCAGACCTCTGCGACGCTGACCAACAAAATCCAACGTGGGTTCAAAAAAGCTGCCGCACTTCTTTTGTAGGAGACATTCTTGGGGATGGAGGGTTGGACATGAGGCAAGGACTAGTGTCAGATGAAGCCACCTCGGCTGTGGGTAGACAGCTACCCTGCTCACTGCCTTGACCCTCCAAGTCCTTTCCTCACCTGATCCCTCCAAATCATTTCCCTAACTTTTCCTGATATGTGTTTTTCCAAGTTTAATTATTTTTATATTTATTTATTTATTTTGAGACAGGTCACTGTTGGTAGAGTGCTGTAGCGTCTTAGCTGACAGCAACCTCATGCCCTTGGGTTCAAGTGATTTTCTTGCCTCAGCCCCTCCCAAGTAGCTGGGACTACAGGCACCCACCGTATTTTTAGAGATAGAGTCTCTCTCTAGCTCAGGCTGGTCTTGAACTTGTGAGCTCAGGCCATCTACCCACCTTGGCCTCCCAAGTGCTGGGATTACAGGTGTGAGCCTTCCCGCCTGACTAATTGTTTTTAAATTAATGAGTCCTCTGGGCGGTGCCTGTGGCTCAGTGGGTAGGGTGCTGGCCCCATATACTGAGGGTGGTGGGTTCAAACCCAGCCCCGGCCAAACTGCAACAAGAAATAGCTGGGTGTTGTGGCGGGCGCCTGTGGTCCCAGCTACTCAGAAGGCTGGGGCAAGAGAATCGTCTAAGCCCAGGAGTTGGAGGTTGCTGTGAGCTGTGTGCTGCCATGGCACTCCACTGAGGGCGATAGAGTGAGACTCTGTCGCTATCAAAAAATAAATAAATAAATAATGAGTCATCAGGCTTGAGCCTGAGGAGAGAGGTCTGGTGAGGAGGCTGATGTGATAGTTAAAGAAAGAAGGGGAGGTGAGTTCAGGTGCTGACCTGAGGGAGTGGCCATGCAGAGGGAGAGGACAGGGGCTTGGAGAGAAATTTCAGAGATAGTTGACCAAAACCCATAACTAATAGGATGCTGGGTCTCAGAGAGAGATGAATGAATCTCTGGATTCTAAAGAGTGTACCTGCTGATGCCAAATATCAAGATGGGGGACAGAGAATAAGGGGGTGCTGCCTACACACGATGAGACACTAGCTCTGCCTTAAGCGTGTTAGAACAGAGGTGCTCACAGGATGCCCAAATGAGATCTTTCCAGGCAGTTGGAAATAAGTGCCTTCAGTTTGGAATAGAGGCTTGGCCTGGAGAGAGATGTGGGAATCACAGTCGATGTCATGGGAATAGATGTGATCACCAGGAGACAGATGAAGTCAGAACTCCCAGTAGATGAAGAGGGAGCCCTGGGGTGCGGGTATCAGGAAGGAGGGTATACACACAAGGCAAGTGGCTGAGAAAGGCCAAGCAGGCAGGGGGGGAGAGTTTTAAAAGAGAACTCAAGCTGACAGTGGGGGAGGAGCTACCATGACTAAAACTCAACCAAAGGCACAGAAGGCTCCTGAAAGCAGGAGGGAGGCTGACCTCAATACCCGTGTGGCCTGGTTTGTCTGCACAATCCCAAGGCTACCCTTTCTATGCCTCTTTACCACTATGGAAGTGTCTCTTTTGGATTTTATTAACTCTCCCTCTGCCCAAACCTAGAACAATGGTTCCCGAGTAGAAGCCTACATCCTGGTGCCCAACTCCCTGTTCCAGGATCACCTTTTTCACTAGCAGGGGCCTCTCTTTCTAGAGATTCTGATTCAAGCCAGAGCCTGTATTTTCTGGAAGATGCATAGATGATTTGGATGTATGCTCCAAATTAGGAACCACATATTCTCTTTAGCTTCAAGCCACACTTGGAGGGTGCATTAAGGGTGCCAGGAAGGATAGGAAGTGTAGCTAGAAAGTGCTAAAACTCTCAGTGGCCGATCTTCAGGGAAGGTGGGGCTTCTGATGTGACTCCTGGACTATAAATTCCAGACTTGCCCTTAATTCACTCTATTGTCCTGTCTGGCCTCGTTTTTATAAAACCTGCGATATCAGGGGGTTGGCGCTAACGGTAAGTATGTTACTTCCAATTCTGAAGTCCTCTAATTCCAAGACTCAGTAGTATCCAGGGGGATCATTCTTCTTTAGTCAGATTCCACAGAAGAGATGTCCACTTTCCAGCCACAGAGCCACACCAAGCACTATATTATCCATCTATGGTTGTGCAATACATTTTCTGTACGTCAGGAGTCTGGCATGGGGCATCTGGGTTCTTAGCTCAGGTCCTCAGCAGCCTGAGCTCTAAGTGTCAGACAAGGCTGTAGTTCTCATTTGGTACACAGGATCTTCTTCCAGCATCACGAGTTGTCAGCAGAAACCTTTCCTTGAAGTTTGAGACTGAGGCTCCCTACTGGTTGTCCGTTCTAGAGGTCACCCTCATTCCTTAGCACGTGGCCTCAGCCATCTTCCAAGTTACCATCTGGATCCTTTTCATAGTTTGAATCTCTCCGACATCTTCTTTACCAGCCAGAAGAAAACTTTGCTTTTAAAGGACCAAATTGGTTAGGCCTGGTCCACTTGGCTCTTCTCTGATCTTTAAGGTCAACTAACGTGGGACTTTAATTTTTCTGCTCAGTCTCTTCACAGTAGTATCTAGATTCTTATTTGAGTCAATCGCCAGAGGATGGGACTCTTGGGGGTGCAACTATAACATTCTGCCTACCACAAGCACTGAAATCCAGGAGCCAGGTCTAACCCTGGAAAGGGAAGAAGTAACTCCAAATCTTCTGAGTTCTTATTTTGTGCCAGGTGCCGTGGTAAGTGCATTATGAAGATCATTCCTCCGAACTCTTACCAGCAGCCCGTAAGGCAGGGATTGCCATTCTCATTTTCAAAGTGGAAAACTTCTGACTCAGAAAAAATAAAATACTTTCTCAAGATATTTAGCTAGCTCGTGTTGGAGCCAGGATCTCAAGACAGTTAAGACTGTCCTTCTTCCACTCCACCATTCCTTTCCTCCTTAGAGGTAACTTGGAAGTCATATAGTCAAACTCAGATTGGTCTTGGGTTCACAGGAGTCAAGGGCCAAAGGTAAACCTCCTGACTCCTATTTCCTTGATGTTTCCAGGGCTCCTTAACTGATTTTCCCTGTCAGCTGAGATACTAGAGGCAAAGGAATTAAGCACTAAACTATTAGGTTTCTAGAAGAGAGGGGTGTTCCTGAATTTAAGGCCGTTTGAGGGCCCTACCTAACCCCTTGCCCTAGAATCCAAGTTGCTGCTCTTTAAGTTCTTCCTGGGCATGAATCCCTGATTCAGACCCCCTCTACGGACTAAGAGTGATAAGAGATAGATCTCCTAAACAGAAGCAGATCAAGATGTGAAAATTGAAGCTAGAGGACAGGGCTGAGAGAATTTCATACTCGCCTTGGCCGTTGGAGGCAAAGAGCTAAAACTCTCAAGGGATGTGAGTTTGGGCATTTCTTTCTTGCAGAGAAACCAGGAACGTGCATCCCAGAAAGAGTCAACTGTTTCTTAAAACAGGTCAACTTCTGCCAAGCGGATTTTGAGTGCGAGGAATCCCTGAAGTGCTGCACTTTTGGCTGTAGGAGGAGGTGCATGGATCCCTATCAAGGTAGTAGCGTCTGGATTGAGGGTAGAGTTACCTTTTGAGGTTTCCCTCTTTTTGCTCAGCCCATACCTGACTGGCTGGCAGCACAAAGAGGCCAGGGTCATACTTTTCTCATTTTCTTCTTCAACTCCCAACCATCAAGTACAAACCATGAGTCTAGGCATAGCAGCCACCAACTAGATAATATTGATGCTAGTCTTCCTTGGTCCAAATTCAATTATTTACAAATAACTAATACTTGTTGCATACTCACTCTGTGTCAAGAGACTAGTTGCTGGGGTCATTTTGGGGCTTTTTGGTCCTCTAGGAGGTTTTCTGGTAACTCAGGGAACTGTGTGTTTTATATAGATTCTTTCATTCATTTACTCAGTCATTCATTCATTCTTTTTTTAAAAATTTTTTTGAGACAGAATCTTACTCAGTTGCCCCTGGCTAGAGTGCCATGGTGTCATAGCACATAGGAACCTCAAACTCCTGGGCTCAAGAGATCCTCTTGCAGGCCAGGTGTGGTGGCTCATGCCTGTAATCATAGCACTCTGGGAGGCTGAGGCGAGTGGATATTGCCTGAGCTCACAAGTTTGAGACCAGCCTGAGCAAGAGCGAGACCTCCATCCAAAAATAGCCAGGTGTTGTGGCAGGCGCCTGTAGTCCCAGCTACTTGAGAGGCTGAGGCAAGAAAAGAGCTTACACCCAAGAGTTGGAGGTTGCTGTGAGCTATGATGCCATGGCACTCTGTGGAGGGTGACAAAGTGAGACTCTGTCTCAAAAAAAAAAGAAAAAGAGATCCTCTTACCTCAGCCTCCCAAGTAGCTGGGACCTCAAGGCGTGCACCACTGCACTTGGCTAGTTTTTCTATTTTTAGTAGACAGTGGGTCTCAATCTTATTCAGGCTGCTCTTGAACTCCGGGACTCAAGGGATCCTCCCACCTCGGCCTCCCAGAGTGTTAGGATTATTGACACGAGCCACCGCCTCCAGTCTCATTCATTCATTTATTCAGCAAATATCTATTGTCCATGTCCTTTGGACAAAGACCGCCAGGGACACACCTGCAATTGAAGAAGTTGGGTTTACTACTTGTTGCAATGCAGGATACTCACCATAGATGAACATGAGGCATCTCAGTAAGAAGCTGTTACAAACAATCTATTATAAGATTTGGGGTTTGATTGGGTAATATGGGGAAGTGTCCAAAGAAGGGAGGGTTTGCTCCAGATTGCAATTCTAAACCCAACATGCCTAACAAAGTGCCTGATACGTGAAAGGAATGAAATACCAAGGAAGCAAAAAGTATCCCCTAATGTTTGAAAACTGACTTGACATTCACAGCTAAGCCACATGGATCCCTTGTTGGAGGTCAGACAAGTAAGTTCACAAACTCGTCCTAGAAAAAGTGCTACATATCTCGCTGTTGAACATCTCCCTGGTCACCTTTAAGGTACACCCCTTGGGAAGCTAATCACTGACACCAGTGCCTCGTCCACGCTTCAAAGCAATTTTGGAACTCTTTCTGGAATGGCCATCAGAACTCTCGTCATGCAAGGCCTGACAATTAGGTTTACGAACTCGCCTTACAAAATGTCCTATGTACCTCATTGCTGGATATCACTATGGTCACCAGATGGCCAAGGGGAGTACTTTGAGGTGACCACGGTGATATTCAGCCATAAAGTACGTAGCACTTTTTTAAGGATGAATTTAATTGTCTGACCTTGTAAAAAAATTTCCTAGGACAGGTCTACCAAACAAGATGACTCTGAGATCGTGATAAACTGAGACAAAAACAGGATCACTATGAAACCTACAAGACACACAGCACCTCCCCCTCTCCCATCACATGGGTGACTTATGCTTCTCTGCCAGTTACAGCTTTACCCTCACTCTAGTCTTCCCTCTGTAAGGTTAAGATTCAGTGGGACGCCCGGTCATAGAACTGCCCCACTTTCTGACAGCACCCAGGGTTGAGAGCACACACTCACTTCTTTAGATTCTTCCTCTCTCTCTCTTTTTCAGTTCAGGTTTTTGTGAGGGTACAAACAACCAGGTCACAATGTTTGAACTGGTTAGGTACAGTCCCTCTCGTAGCTGTGTCCCACACCTGAAGAGTATGCCACATCTTTAGATTTTTTTTCCAACAGCTTCTGCCTGAGCTGCTTCACGTTTGTCTATGACGAACATCCTCCCGCAATGCAACAGACAGTAAACCCAACCTGTCTGTTTCTTGGATCTGTAAGTCGTGTCCTCCTGAAGCTCAGAGCAGTAGAGAAGAAAGATTGGCTCCAAAGTACAAGATTCCTGATATGCTTTTCATAATACTATTTGCAAGGAATCAGTGACTCTTAAAGGGGCTACATGCATCAGTAATAGAACTCAGACTAGGGTTTTTTGTTTGTTCGTTTGTTTTACTGTGGCCTTTTCAATGACTTTGATGATGATACCCTGAGCTATGACAACGGGTGAGGACCTGACTTCCTCATTTCATCTCTATTTATTTTGTTCTTCTCTCTGTGTTCCCTGCCCTCAGAACCCTGCACCCTGCCCTTGAGTGAAGGGACGTGTAGGCTTAAAATACAGCGCTGGTATTTTGACACTAATGAAAATCTCTGCAAACCGTTTGCATATAAGAGCTGCGAAGGGAATGCCAACAATTTCGTCAGAAGGATAGACTGCGAGAAAGCCTGCTTGTTAGTCGGTGAGACTCACAGCCTGGCAGTCGGGGGGCCTAGTTTAACTAGGAATAGTATACCAGGGAGGATATAGGCTCAGACTTTGAGGTCAAATTTCCTTGGTTCAAGTCTTAGCTCTGTCATTCACTAGCTAGGTGGTCTTGGGCCAGCTGCTTGCCATGATGAGTTTCAGTTTTCTCGTCTATAGAATGAAGAGAATACTAGTATTTACCTGTGGAACTGTTCTGGGGGGGAAAAATGACATAGTGTACATAAAGTGCTAATAAAGTGGCTCGGCGCCTGTGGCTCAAGCGGCTAAGGCACCAGCCACATACACCTAAGGTGGTGGGTTCGAATCCCCAGCCCGGGCCCGCCAAACAACAATGATGGCTGCAACCAAAAAATGGCCAGGCGTTGTGGCGGGCGCCTGTGGTCCTAGCTACTTGGGAGGCTGAGGCAGGAGACTCGCTTGAGCCCAGGAGTTGGAGGTTGCTGTGAGCTGTGATGCCATGGCACTCTACCCAGAGGGATAGCTTGAGGCTCTGTCTCAAAAAAAAAAAAAGTGCTAATAAAGTTTGGCCAATGAAACTTGAAAAGCACATCTACTCCCTTGGAAGAAAGTATTTCCTCAGCATTTCAACCTTTTTTTTTTTTTTTTTTTTTTGAGACAGAGTCTCAAGCTGTCACCCTTGGTAGAGTGCTGTGGTGTCATAGCTCACAGCAACCTCAAACTCATGGGCTCAAGCAATTCTTCCACCTCAGCCTCCCAAGCAGCTGGGACTACAGGCACCTGCCACAACGCCCGGCTATTTTTTTGTTGTTGCAGTTGTCATTGTTGTTTTAGGTGGCCCCGGGCCGGGCTGGAACCTGCCAGCCTTGGTGCATGTGGCCGGAGCTCTACCCGCTGTGCTATGGGCACTGCCCATTACAACCTTTTGATTTTCATCTTGAGGATTCAACCAAGAATGAGCTGTAGAATAGCCGTCTCTGGAGTCTCATGGAATAAGTGTAGACACTGGCAGAGGAGAGTAGATTGGGGTAGAGGGGAAGGTTGTGGATTAAGTCCTTAGCGGAATGGTCATCACCAGTGATGTTGGGAGACAGTGTCTTACAACACCTCCATTAAAATCCCTTCCCACCGAAGACAACTTCCTTCACCTCTTTTGAGTTTCAGTTCCCTCCCCTGTCATGCTGGAATAACAGCAAACACTTCACTGAGTCGTTGGTAGGAACGTACATGATCAAAAACACAAAGATTGACATGGTAGCCGTCCAAGGGGGTGGGTTTACTAACAAGCGAGATGGTGAATTTTGATCTTCAAAATGCAGTGCTGTGTGGTTTATGAGGCACCATTAAGATTTTGACCTCTGATTCTGCGAGGCAAGCTGAAAAGGGCTGCTGTCACTACTGCTTTGTATGTAAGGAAATAGAGTCAGCGAGGTAAACAGTTAGTTGCCCAAGGACCCACGGTCGGTCAGGAGTAGAGTTGGAATTTTAATTTCACAGCTCAATGAGCCTGAAGGTCAAGGGAGTGCTGTGGCCTGGCTTGACAAAACAGAGACCACGAGCCTCCCTTGTGGGAGGCTCTAAGGAATCGTGATGCTGTGATTCCTTCGTCATCTCTCCCAGGAACACTGGGAAGGCAAAGCCAGAGAAATGGGCTTGGGCGGATTTGTGGAAAATTTATATAGAGGGGGTCAGAGGCAACCTGACAGTCAAACACACCCTCACAGAGTGAGAAATGGCCCAGAGAAGCCCTGGTAGAATTTGCAATCAGTAGATATGCACACAGTCCCTTAGAGTTGATTTAACTACTCTGTCCCAATGACCCACCAAGTTGGAGCTCCGGCCCAGATCTGACATTCAAACTCTGCTATGTACCTCCACCTCCACCTGGATCTCACAGACACCTTACACTTACCTTTTCTAAAACAGAATTTATCTTCATTCCCCTACCCCAGACCTCCTCTATTCATAGTTCCCTTCATGTAGGTTGAAAAAACTTGGAAACCACACTTGATGCCTCTCATTCTCAGTCAACATCCCTTAAATCAGGAAATTATTTTACTTTTCAAAATGTTCCAATAATTTAATGGCAGGGCTAGAAGAGAGCATTGACAGCCATCCTGGGACTCTCTAACAGAATGCCTTTCTTGGATGCAGGGACATTCATAACCCTGGTATCTCTTATCCACAGCTGTGCGATATAAACGCGATCACTTTGCCCCTCACACAGCATAAGAAGAGAACAGCAGGGTGCCCCGGAGGCGTCTGGACAGCACACAGCAAAACAAAAGACTGAATGATCCCCCCAAGCACATACACACAACGCCATTAAAAAGCAACCTTTGTCTATTACAAAGTCGTGCTTGCTCTTTTTCCTCTTCAGGAAGTCAGCGGTGCTGGCAGGTGTCTAGTGGAATCCATCCTCCAGGAATGAGTGCAAAAGCGGAGCATGTGGCTCAGGGATGTCCCTGCAGTGAGCAATGGAAGGACTGGCTGGGGGCCGCTCATCCATTTCTGACAACCACACACATACACACACACACACCCATGCATTATTGCCAGCCTGTGTACTTTCACATCATGATTTTTGTGTTTCCAAAGCTTGAAGTGTCCTTGACGCTGTCTGTGTGAGTTTTGTATTCCGTGACGGTGCTGGGAAGCAGGGTAAGCACTCACTCAAGTGAATCCCGGCTTCGGGCTGTGGTTGCTTGGCAGCTGGCATTACACATTGAAATAATGTCATCCTGAAAGCAGACAGAGACCACAGTCCCACAGATGTGCTCTCCAGCCATGAACTGTTCCCTTACCATGGCCAGAATGAGATTCTCCCAGTGATGGGAGGCCAAGCCCTTTTGCAGCTGAACAATTTGTTTGCTGCCATTTTTTTTTTTTTTGTATTATTCAGCCTCCCACATGGGTTTACTTCCTTCTTTGAAGAGATGGAAGTCACTGTGGTCTGTCAGGTCTCCGGGACCTACCATGTGGCTATAAAACTTGCAGAACCACTCTGTACAAGCAAAGGTGACAGTCTGTTGGATATTCTGTTCATAGCTCTGTGAGCTGGTAGGACAGCCAGGGGTTCCCCAGAGTATCCCCCACCCCCTGCACTGCCAGGGATGCCCTGCTGCTCCAGGGACAGCAGATTTCCTTTTGCTGTTGTTCTGATTTTTGTCACATGCCATTTTTTCTTTCTCTCCATCTTTCCGTGTGCTAGTTTCTTCATTTTGATCATGGTCCCCACTGTCATCATCTTTCGAGGCGTCAACTTTCTTGTCCATCCTCTCGTGGCTGCTGTCAGCACTGCCTCACCAGGAAATAATTTTAGTTCCACCTTGAACGTAGACCCTGAATCTGACCACTTCTTGCCACTTCTGCAGCTGCCACCCTGATCTGAGGCTCCATCTTCTCACCTGGATTGCGACAACAGCCTCCTAAAAGATTTTCCTGCCTCTGTCCTCCTTACAATCTGTTATCAACACAGCAGCCACAATGACCTTTTAAAAACATGGATCATTAGCCAAGCATTGTGGTGAGTGCCTATAATCCCAGCTACTCAGGAGGCAGAGGCAAGAGGATCACTTGAACTCAAGACTTTGAGGTTGCTGTGAGCTATCACACCACGTACTCCAGCTTGGGTGACAGAGTGAGAATCTGTCTCAAAAAAAAAAAAAAAAAAAAAGCCGGGTCAGGTCATGTCACTCCTCTACTGAGAACACTGTAATGGCTCCCCATCTGATTCAAAGTAAAACCAAATATCCTAAAATAGCTTACATTGATTTGTGTAGATTTTACATAATATCCCTATTTTACAGAGAAGGAAACTGAAGTCACTTGTTAAGTGGCAGAGCTGGAACTTGACCTTGGGGCTTCAGGCATAAAATCTAGCACTCTTTCTGTCATATCCCACCATATGGCGATATTCTTCCACAGTCTACTGTAGATGGATAGGATAGGATGACCCAAGTGGCAGAAAGAAGTACTAGCTTTGAAGAGAAGGAAAAGTTGTTTGAAGGGTGGGGAGATGGGGTGGGGTATGAAGAAACTCACATCTGTTCTTGTTTTAGTCAAGAAAGGACAGTGCCCACTCTTTCCTTTCGATGACCGTATGGAGTGTCCAGCTTCATGTAAAAGTGACATCGATTGTCCAAAGACGGATAAATGTTGCGACTCCACCTGTGGTTTTGTTTGCGCCAAGGTCTGGAAAGGTGAGGACTGGAGATACACCTCCCAAAGACTATTGGGCGTATGTCAAGGACACCATGTTTTCCTATGAAATGGGGGTGTCCTGAACCTCAGATGCCCCTTGGGTTGACCTTCGAGGAAGCTTGGGAACCTTTCCCTTTTCAGTGCCCAGCCAGTGCCCTTTTGTGGACCTCCTGACCTGTGAAGATTATTGTGCTACTCTTCAAAGCCAATCATGCATGGTATCACTCTCCATTCTTTCTTGAGAAAACTTAGTTATTATGAGTCTCATTCTCTAGGGACCTACAAGGTGACAATCTTCACCGATTCATTATAAAATTCATAACCATTAGGTGTATTCCTAATAACCTCTAGTGTCTGCACAGAACTCCAGAGCGTGAGCATCGTAGTCACATCCCCCCAGTAGGCTGGGGAAAAGATTAGTAGCAAATGCTGGTAGGGTAGAAGCTAGCTCTAATCTAGTACTATTCTCCCATGTAGTCCTAGGGAGTGTCTGTGTTTTAAGGTACACTATGTTACGGTGTCAAGAGTTACTCTTTTTGACAGCCTTCAACATTTCCATGGGCATTCTATGCAGCCTTAGGCAAATGACTTCCTCCTATATAGTCCTCAACTCCTACATTTACAAAACAAGAAAAGTTCTGGGTGCTCTCTTAAGACTTCTTCCACCTCTGGTACTCTGGGATAATATAACCTGAATCCACTAATTCTGTAGAAGCAGGCAGGTGTCCTATCATAATGCATACATTAGAGATGGCAAGACTTTTTTGATATTCCTCAAATTATTAACCCGTAGAAAGTTGATATTCTACCTCATCCAGTCTGCTGTTATTATAAGGGAGAAAGGGAGAAGGTAAGAAACTCAATCAAAACAAAACTCTGTTTGAGATTCCCAAGATTCTCCAAATTTGTCTCAGATTGTGACCAAGCATTTCAACATCAAGTATCTTATTTTACCCCATAAAGTCAAACCAGGTTTCTGCCCACCCAAGCCCTTGAAATGTGAGAAGATTCATAAGCCCAGTTGCCTGAAGGATGCTGAGTGCCCATTAATAGAAAAGTGCTGCACAGATTGTGGACTGAAATGCATGGAACCCGAATCTTGAACAGTAAGTAGAAAATATATTACATCAAAATTATTAACTATAAGTAGCATAATCAAAAGTTATCAGTTTTATCTTATTCAGCTAAATTGCCAAATTATCTTGCTCAGTATAACTATATTTCATAGTGTTACTTTGATTATATACATTCATATCATCTGAAAATAATGATAAATTTGACTCATTTTTTCCAATGTTGTGACTTTATTTTCTTGTCATCTTATGTAGAATCTCTGAAATAATGTTGCAGACAAGGCAAGGGAAACTATCTCTGTCTGGTTCCTTCTTTCCAAGTCAATAGCTACTGCAGACATAGCTCCAAAAAACACATTTGTGGTTGGATTTGGGATTTTATGCACCTAAGTTATTTCCTTTTTTAAGGTTACCTCCTATCCACTTGTAGCTGGTCCTGGAAATGACCGATGAATTTTACCAAATATCTTTTGAGCATATAGTTACAGAATGATTTTTCTCTTCCAATTTGTTGGCTTAATAGCTTATATTGATTGTCATGTGTTGAACTATCCTTGCATTCTTAGAATAACCTTAATTGCATTGATGGTATACTTGTATCAATACGCTGTTGGTTCTCTAGAAAATAGTTTAATTAGAATTTTCATCTATAGTCAAAAGAAAAATAGGTCAATGTCTTTTGTTTGTTTTGCTATTTGGGTCATATTATTTTCACAAAACTAGGGTAAGGAAATAATTGGGGAATGCACCTACTTTTTCTATAATCTGAAATATTTTTAATAATATATCAATTCTCTGTTCTTTGGAGTCTACACAAAATTCAGCCCCAAAAGCATCTAGGTCAGGTTCCTTCTATGACGATATATGTGTGTTTTTGCACATTTTAAATATTTCATTTTATATTATGTGCATTTTCCCTACTCCTTTTTTTGTGATTTTGGGTCTTTTATATATTGTTAAAACTGACCAATTTCTCCTATATTACTTTGGAGTAATATAAATTGTTCTCTGTGTGATTCTGTCAATATCTTCTACTTTGGTTAATGTTTTCACTCATACATTCATGTTTCTATCCACCCATCTACCCACTAACCATGCAATTTGT
The DNA here is from genome assembly GCF_000181295.1 of Otolemur garnettii. Classification (NCBI taxonomy): domain Eukaryota; kingdom Metazoa; phylum Chordata; class Mammalia; order Primates; family Galagidae; genus Otolemur; species Otolemur garnettii. The sequence goes on along the minus strand of NW_003852418.1, from coordinate 7,712,084 downwards.
TTACTAACCTACCCATTCCCTCACCTAGTACCCAATCCCAACTCACCTCATATTCTTCCATTGACACACCTTTCACTTTATCTATTTCCATATCCATGTGTCCATCCACTTATCCCTCTTAGTCATATTCCTTCTACTTACCTAGCTGCCCATTTTATATTTAGCCCTTAATTCATCTATCATTTAGGGCCCTCCACACTCTTTCTCTCTCTCTCCCACATACACACATTATTTTACACCCATCATTTCTACACCTATCTCCTTTCATCCACCCACTAATCCATTCATCCAGTTTCTACTCAAATGGCTTCCACTATCCCATCAGTAACCTAGTCTTCCTTATATCCAATCCATTTCTCCAGCCATCCTATTATCCACCCATCCATAATCTATTCATTCATGCACCTAAATATTCATGCTTCCCTCACCCATCCCTCTTCCTCCTCATTTAGCTATTCTCCCATTCATCACTCTGTTGACTGTCCATTCATCTACCTGTCCACACACCTACCAATCCTCCCACCTACTTATCCAGCTTACTGGATTATCCAGCTGTACTGAGGGTTTATTCTGAGCCTATTCATGCTTATCCAGCTGTACTGAGGGTTTATCCAGCTGTACTGAGGGTTTATTCTGAGCCTATTCATGCTCTAAGCACTAGATTCTGAGCGCTATGGGAAGCAAACATGCAATTTAGTAGCATGTTTGAGGCACAGAGAACAACATAGAAAGCCAGTGATGAAAAATCAACCCATGTGACATGTCTTGGTCTAATTCAAAAGCAAGGGTTGTCAGTAGAGGCCAGTCTGCTCTGTTCTACCAGGAGTCCCTGTTCTGAGCACAAGATTGGTCCTAGAACAAAAGTGGCATGAGGCATAGGTTGGGTACCATGGCTATCAATGAGGAGATGAGTGACAGAGTGGGTAGATGGGTCTCTTCCCAAACTTCTCTAAGAAGAGGCCCAACCCATAATTCATCCCAGGCCCTGGACAAAAATTGAATTCTACCTGCTTGGAAAGTGAGACCATTGGATGGGCCTAAAAATTAGGACAGAATGGGATAGAACAACCAGAAAAAGTTTTAATCTATTTTCAAGAAAATTTAGAAAAGAATGCATTCTTAATTGGGAACCCAGGGAACCACTGGAAATTTACTGCCTCTGTGAGTCTTGAACCGCTGTCTATACTAATGGCATCACCTTCTTCTTCCCTGCCCCCCCTTTTTAAGGTGTACACCTTTACTGAGCTGTTCTCGAGTCAGTGTGCAGGTAAGCCTTGCTGCCTCCACATCTCCACCTGCTTCGAGGGAGACTAAACACCTTCCTACATCTCAAACTGGGGGAAAAAACAGGAGACCACAATAGCCGATCATTCAAAATAAAACAAAAATAAAAAATATTGGGAAAGATTTTTAAAATTTGCATTACATAATTCACACAAAAGCAGTGCTATCCCTCCCCTGTGTTGACTCAGGAGAAGACCAGGCCATTCTCCATAGAGAGAAATGTGGTGACTTTTGGGAGGACAAGGGACTTCCTGTAGTAATGCAGCTCATGATATTTGGAATGACTACTTTTGAAAAAGTATGATGCACAATCAAAGTCTGTGGGCACACTATAGATCTTTGGGGATCCTGGCTCCATTGGACTTCTGTCACCTTTACTGTTCTAGTTTTTAAATCTTGAGTCAAGCCAAAGACAAACAAAAAACACTAACATGCACACAAACAAAAAGCCACACCAATATCATCTTGTTTTCAAGTTAGGTTTTATCAAGAAAGGGTGTAACACAGATAAGCAATAGTCCACAAAGAATCATTTGTGGTGAATGGTGGAGGGTCCAGATTCCTCATATTCCCACTGGCTGATCCACATCTGCTGGAATGTGGACAGTGAGGCCAGGATGGAGCTGCACATCCACAGAGAGTTCTTATGCTTACGGGAGAGTGATGATCTTCATCGTGCTGGGAGCTAGTGCAGGGCTCTCCTACATCCTGTCAGTGCTGTCTGGGTACCTGGTGGTGCCATCACACAGCACTGTGTTGGCACACAGGTCCTTGCGGATGTCCATGTCACAGTTCATGATGGAGTTGCAGGTAGTTTAATGGATGCCATGGGATTCCACACCCAGGCAGGAAGGCTGGAAGAGAACCTTGGTACAGCACTGACAATGGACAGCCAGTAGCTCTTTTCCAGGAAAGAGCTGGAGGCCGTGGTGACCTCTCCTGCTCAAAGTCCAGGGCAGGGCAACAATTTCTCCTTGATGTCTTGCAAATCCTGCCAGCACCTGGAGGGGAAGCTGTAGCTGTGCTCTGAGAGGGTCTTCACTCAGTCAGGTCCCAGCCAACCAGGTCTAGATGCAGGGCGTAGCCCTTGTTGATGGGCACAGTGTGGGTGACCCTGTTCCTGGAGTCTAACATGATGCCAGTGGCAGGACTAGAGGCATGCAGGATGGCTACCTGGATGGCTACCTACACAGCTGGGGTGTTGAAGGTCTCAAACATGATCTGGATCATCTTCTCACGGTTGGCCTTGGGGCCTAGGGAGGCTCCATCAGCAGTACAGAGTACTTCCTGGATGCCACGTGCAGCTTGTAGAAGATCTCCATGTCTTCCCATTTGGTGACAATGCCATGCTTGACACAGTACTTCAGAGTCAGAATGCCTCTCTTGCTCTGGGTCATACTGCCTAGGTAGGAGTCCATCTGGCCAATGCCCACCATCATGCCCAGGTGCTGCTATCAACAACAAGCCTAGAAATATCACTCATGGTGAGTTGGGTGGTGGGTGTGGACCAGTGCAGAGTGGCAGGACGAGGGCCAGGGGTCTGTGTTCCCACAGTGGACATGGTCTCAGTGGCCCTTCATTCCTTTTGGACTCACCATTCCTCTCCACCTGCAACTCCACAATGAAATATCATATCCACATTGATATCAGAAGGTTTCCTCGTGACCTTTGGTAAGAACTTATGTGCTCAGTTACCTCAACCTTATCGCTGACACTCATTTGCTGGGTGATATTCATTCAGCATCCTCAGTTCTCTGGCCTATGATCCTTATCTGTAAAATGAGAAAATGGTGCTTGACGCTCCCTCAGAGCCCTTCCACCTGGCTATTCTGGGTTTTCATTCTCTCCTGAGCTGAGTTGGGGAAAATATGGGACGTAGCAAAAGATGACAGCATTGCTTAGGATGCCTTGGCCATTCATCAGACCTTCTATCCCTTAGTCTCTTGTGGGATCTACTTCTTCTTCTTTTTTTAATTGAATGGTAACTATGTACATTAATGCACTTCTGGGGTACAGTGTGGGGTTTTCACACACAATCTGAAATACTTCCATCAAACTGGTCAGCACAGCCTTCATGTCATTTTCTCAGTTATTGTTTTAAAATGTTCATATTCTACTCTTAGAAAGGTTCACTTGTACCTCTGTAAGATAAACCTCAGAAGTGATCCCTCCAATCCTCCTCCCTCCACCCATTCCCCCTCCCCTCTCCCTCCCCGTATTATTCTTAGGCTATTTGGTTATAGCTTTCATATAAAAGGTATAAATTAGTTTCATAATAGGGGTGTGTACATTGGATACTTTTTCCTCCATTCTTGTGATACTTTGCTCAGAAGAACATTCATGCTCTTTGCTCAGATCCATTCATGGTCGATGGACACTTGGGCTGTTTCCAAGTCTTGGCTATTATGAATTGGGCTGCAATAAACATTCTGGTGCAAATGTCTTTGTTGTAAAATAATTTTTGATCTTCTGGGTATATACCTAGTAGAGGAATTGCAGGATCAAACAGTAGGTCTACTTTTAGTTCCTTGAGTGTTCTACAAACTTCTTTCCAAAAGATCGTATTAGCTTGCATTCCCACCAACATTGTAGAAGCATTCCCTTCTCTCTCCATCCACGCCAACATCTGTAGTTTTGGGATTTTGTGATGTGGGCTAATCTTACTGGAGTTAGATGATATCTCAAAGTGGTTTTAATTAGCATTTCTCTGATGATTAAGGATGATGAGCATTTTTTTCATGTGTTTGTAGGCCATGCACCTATCTTCATCAGAGAAGTTTCTGTTCAAGTCTCTTGCCCAGGTAGAAGTGGGGTTCTTTATTCTTTTCTTATTAATTTGAGTTCTCTGTAGATTCTAGTTATCAGACCTTTGTCAGAAGCTTAACCTGCAAAAATCTCCCATTCTGAAGGTCGTCTGTTTGCTTTACTTACTGTGCTCTTGGCTGTGCAAAAGCTTTTTAGTTTGGTCAGATGCCAGTAATGTCCTTTTGGTGTTGCTTCAATTGTCCGGGGGAGGGTCCTCCTCATAAAATATCCTCCCAGGCCAACTTCTTCAAGTGTTTTCCCTGCACTCTCTTCTAGTATTTTTATAGTTTCATGTTCTAAGTTTAAATCTTTTATCCAGTAAGAATCAATTCTTGTTAATGGTGAAAGGTGGGGGTCCAGTTTCAGTCTTCTACAGGTCACCAGCCAGTTCACCCAGCACCATTTGTTAAATAGAGAGTCTTTCCCCCACTATTTTTGATAGGCTTGTCAAAGATCAAATGACGATAATCAGCTGGGTTCATCTCTTGGTTCTCTATTCTGTTCCATAAATCTACCACTCTGTTTTTGTGCCAGTACCATGCTGTTTTGATCACTATAGATTTATAGTACCAATCTCAAACTCTTGAGCTCAACTGATCCTCTTGCCTCAGCTTCCCAAGTAGCTGAGACTATAGGTACCTGCCATAACACCCAGCTAATTTTTCTATTTTTAGTAGAGATGGTGTCTCACTCTTGCTCAGGCTTGTCTCCAACTTCCTGAGCTCAAGCCATCCATATGCCTCAGCCTCCCAGAGTGCTGGGATTACAGTGCTTGGCCTAGATCATTTACTCTGTGAAAAGTATCGCTTCCCCTCAACGAGCCCCACCAAGCAGCTGGTTTTGTGGATTCCCTGGCTGGAGGGAAAGCTACCAGCCCAATTAAGCCCAGACACTCTGCTGTACTGCTGAATTTTATTCAATTACAGTCTCTCACGCAGTTTCTTTCCCCTTCATGATTCTTCCTCAGACAACACAAGATTTGTGGCAGAGGGTAGACGCTCCCTACAAGCTCTCACCATCTCTCCTAGTCTCAAAGCAACATGACTTTGACAAACATGAGCTGAAGACTCTGCAATCCGTCTGATACCTCCCCCCCCCCCACCCACCACTCAGTAGCAACAATTTTACTCTTTGGCCTTAGTGAATATGAGTGACTCAAAGAGAAGATAAATGGGAGAAGGACAGGATGAAACTGTGGGAGAGGGAGAAAGGGACGCAGAAACAATAGGAGACCCAGAAAAAGAGGGGGGAAAGTTAGCTCATAGGCACAAAGAGACACAGAGAAACAGTTACCAAGAGATTGATAGAGATACATTGTCAGAGATAAACAGGAGGGTGTGCTAGTTGGTGTGTATGTAAATGGAAAATGAATGAAGAATGAGGACTTTCCACAACTCTCCAAGTTATTGAGATGAAGACTTGAGATGGTGACATTCACACCCACGGCTGCCTAGAAAGGGTGGGACAAGTTTCACCCACTCCCCAGGCTGACCAGAGAGCTCAGCCAGCACGGCCCAGGGGTCTTGGCCAAGAGCCACCCAGTAAGAGACCCTCCCCTGGAGCTCTGAGCTGTGGGTGCCAGCGAGTCCCATGTATGACCTTGGAACTTGGTGTTCCCAGCAGGAAAGGGGGTGGCTGGCTTGTCTCCAGTTCTTATACCCAAGGTGTTGCTATTGAAGGAATAGGCTGGGCCGATGCAGTCAGACATTTCTAGGGTCTGGAACCACCACACAGGCTGGTCTCTCTTCAGAATGGAATCTTCTAGACTTCTAAGCCTGCTTGTGCTGTTCAGCTTCTTTGTGAATTTCCAAGGACCTGTTGTGAGTTACTGGGGCTTTTCCAGTAAGTATTGGGCCTCAGCTCTTGTCCCAGGGAGAGGGAAATTTGCTGTGAGGAAGAAAAAAGGAACAAGTCCCCAGATCTGGGGTTGCCTTCCACCATCTTAACGCTGGTCCTGGGTTGGGAGAGGAGGAAGGTGTTTGGAAGACCCCTTCTGTGAATGCTTGAACTCTGATTTAGGCAAGTCCCACTTTCGGCTCCTTTAAAGTGGAGAGTCACAGGATCTAGCATTTATAGAAGGGGCTTATGGAACCTGGGAAGCATAAGGGACCTTCCCCTCATTCCATGAGAAAGGCAAGCCCTTTTCTTGGAATGTCATCTCTATCTGCTCCTAGGGCTTTCGAACATAGTTCTAAAAAGTGTCTTTGCATCCCCAGGGGTTCCTTGACTTTGGGATATAAAACAGTATCCAAAAGTACCTCTGAACTTAAGACACTCATACTCCATAACCATATAGTAATAATGACAATTGTTATCATTTTCTGGACACTCAGACAGTAGGGGTTTCTAAGTAGGGTTTTTCAAAACAAAGACAACTAAAAAGGATTTGGAGTCAGACTTAGTGACTTCAAATTTTGGTAGGCACGTAACCCAGTTACTTAAATTCCATGTGCTTCAGTTTCCTCATCTGTAAAATGGGGATATTAATAGGACTTATCTCACTGAGCTGTTACGGGGATCGAATGAGATCATACATCTAAAATGCTTACGAGGGTGCTTGGCTTGTGGTGAGTACTTAAGAAATGTTGGCTAATATTACTGTGCATCACTCATTCTGATTCCCACAACTCTGTAAGGCCAAAATGATTTTACAGATGAAGAAACCAAGATTCAGAGAGAATAGGTACTCGGGAGACCAAGAATTAGAATTGAAAAACCAAACTGACTCCAGGGTGAGGAACATTAATCACTGTATAATACTGCCCCCCAGAGGAACTTGCCAACACTGACTCCTCTACAAGGTAAAAGGGCAGATGGGCTTAAACCAGCTGAAACCAAAAATGGGGCAATTTTGTCTCCCAGGGACGCATGCAATGTCTGGGAACATTTTTGGTTGTTACAGTTAGGGGACACTACTGGTATCTAACGGATGGAGGCGAGGGATGGTGCTAGACATCTTACAGTACCCCCCACAACAAAGAAGTATCCCACACAAATGTCACCAGTGGTTGAGAAATTCTGCCTTTTAGAGGGGATGGGCCTGAGGACCTGGGTAAGGAGGTGCTTGGCAAGGAGGGTGAGGCACACAGGAGGGAACCATGTGAGGCCACCCTGAGAAAAGGACCCCTGGGATCCAGCAAGATGAAAGCAAACTTCCCAGACTCCCCAGAATCGCCTTCTGTCTGGCAAAGGCTAGACCCTGTGATCTCCAAGGCTCATGGTTGTAAAACTGCTCCTTTCCTAGATAAATGCCCCAAAGTCAAAGAGAAATGTGAGTACAAAGAAAGGGACCGATGTACGGAGGACAGCGACTGCATGCACAACAAGAAGTGCTGTGTCTTCAGCTGTGGAAAAAAATGTTTTGACATCCAACAAGGTAATTTTCAGCGCCTCATAATAACCAACCAGCCCCTCTCCCCAGGCCCTGGCCTTCCACTTGCTGAGACTGGCATTGCCCCTTGCTTTGCTGAGGGCTGCTCTCTGGGCAAGATCACCGGGCTAGAGAGACCCAGGACTTAGCTTCATTACTGCCCCTCATATGGTGTGCAGTGTGACATTAGTAATATCCTTATCCTATCAGGGAATGTCCAGGACTCAGTTTCCCCAAACAAAGATGAATGAAGGAGAGAGATTGAACCAGATAGATGGGTTTTGGCTACGTGGCTACTTTTTGCTTTATGATTTTCTGAGTTTTCAGGTGACCACTATGGTCCTAACATAGACCAGCATTGCAAATTGGTAAATTAAGCAATTGATATTTCCTAGCTTTTTGCCTTGGAGTGACCACCTCTCTGCCTACACAAATCCAACTTTGCCTCAGGAAACTCCCCTTACCTCTCCAGACCAGGGGAGAGGTTTTTCCTTTGCTGCTACAATCTTCATTTCACACTCATCTGCCTGGGCTCTGAAAAGATGATCAAAATTTCTTTACTTATTTAAGAAACATGTTTGGAGTGCCTTCGAGACCCATGATAGAATTTGACCTGCTCAGCGTGGTCAGGGAGGTTGGGAAAGCCTGGAGTTGAGTTGAGAAAGATAGGCAGGATTTCAGGCAGTAATTGAGGGGGAAGGCTTTCCCAGCACGGGGCTCAGCACGCTCAAGGATGGAGCCCTAGGGAGGCAGGAACACAGAGTGCTGCATTCACATGGTGCAAGGACAGAGGACCCTGGGTCGGTGGGGCTCAAACAATCCAGGTCTGGTGCCACAGAAATCACTCAAGATGGGTTGGTGACATGATCAGATTTGTACAACGCTTTCAGAGTGGAAAAGAGGAGGAAAGGGGTATCTTGAAAGACTTTAAGATAAAAGAAAATGGTAGTTGGGCGGCACCTGTGGCTCAAAGGAGTAGGGCACCAGCCCCATGTGCCCAAGGTGGCGGGTTCAAACCCAGCCCCGGCCAAAAACTGCAAACAAGAAAGAAAGAAAGAAAGAAAGAAAGAAAGAAAGAAAGAAAATAATAGCCTGGAAAAAAGAAGTAGCTGAGGGGATGAAGAAGAGTGGGGTGTGCTGAGAGGTATTTAGGGGGCAAAGTCAATGGCAGGGGAGCGGAGTGCACAGGTGGGGCGTTAACGGCTTTCACTTACCCACAGGAGAGGATTCTGCATCCAGCCTTCCTGGGGCTCATCTTTATCCAGTTCTTACTAGACTTTGAATCTTGGGCACATTAACAGTTTTCCTTCATTGTGCCTCAGTTTCCTTAGGTAATAAAAGGATCTGTGTTAAAGGTTATTTCGAGAATCAAATAGATTCATGCACATGGGGTGTTTAGAGCAACGTGGGCACCTAACAGCCACCTGATACCTATTAGCTTAAATTATTCGTCACCCTTGACTGGGTCACTCCTCCTCACTCACTTAGGAGTGACCTCAGTCCTGCGTAGCAGAGCTCATTGCTTTTTCTCTGTTCCTTAAAGCACTCAGCACATAGCCAGTGTTCAAGGAATGGCTGGTTCAGTTCAGATAAGAACATCTCTTCTTTTTGCCCTCAACATTCCACAAAGTCCTATACTGTGCCAGTTTCCGTGTTAGGAATTGGGATTCTAGGATGAAATCAGATGCAATCCCTGCTCACTCGAAAGGCACAGCCTCAGGGATGAGACCCAAGCTGTAAACGAATGATAAACGTGCACACGAGATTCAGAAGCAGGAGGTGGCAGCATGGGGAGGGTGGGAAGTGGAGTCAGGAGAGGCGTTACAGAGGAGCCGGTGTCTGAGAAAGGCCTGAAGGAAGAACAGGGGTGTCAGGAACCAGCAGCAGTGGGAACGTGTTGGGGTCGAGGTGTGGGGGGATGGCATAGCTGAGTATTGTTGGATCATGCAGCTCACAGGGGCACCGTGCCGGGGCAGTAGGAACCGGGTGAGGAAGGGCCTTGTGAGTCATGGGAAGACTTTGTCATGAAGTCAAGTCCATGCACTGAGAGGATCCGCTCAGCTTTCAGACCCAGCTGATCCTTCGGTCTGATGGGCAGCACGAAGTGTTGATCAGAGAGGCCAGGCCTGGAGGCAGGGGGATTGATGCAAGGTTATCTCAGCAGCCCAGGTGTGAGATACTGAGGTTTACATCAAAAAGACAGCAGAGGGGTGAGCTCTCAGGAGGTGAAGATCGACAGGATTCACTCTTTAGCTATGAAGATTCACCCTCATGTGACCACACAAGCGTTGCTGAGTTGGGGTAATAGTTTGCTGGCATCACTGTAACAAAGCACCAGAGACTAGGCAGCAGAAATGGATCATCCCATAGTTCTCTAGGTCAAAGTGGCAGCAGGTTTAGTTTCTTCCCAGGGCTGTGAGGTGTCGGGATGGGGCGGGTGAGTCTATTCCAGGCCTCTCCTAGCTCCGGGTGTCTTGGCGGCAATCGCTGGTATTGCTTGGCTGGTAGACACATCACGGTGATCTCTGCCTTCATGCTCACATGGTGTTCTCCCTGGATGTGTCACTCTGTCCAAACAACCCTGTTTTTATGAGGACACCAATCATGTCAGGTTAGGAGCCTACCTTACTTTGGTATGACCTCATCTTAACTCATTGCATCTGTAGTGACAATGACCCACTCCAGGGTCTCCTTGGCAACATGTGCAATGTCAGTGGAGCTGTCACAGGAAAAGGGGCCTATTCCAGTTTTTCATCGATGGGGGCCAATGGGGGAACAATGACAAATGTTCTTTTTTCCGAGGTGGGTACTCTGAGTTCTCAACCCCGGGTCTCTTGGCAGATGTATGCACTATGCCAAAAGAACCTGGCCCCTGCATGGCTTTTTTTGAACGTTGGTGGTATAATAAGAAAAATAATACCTGCTCCATCTTCATCTACGGTGGCTGCCTGGGAAACAATAACAACTTCCAAAGCATAGACCTGTGCCTGAACATGTGCCGTAAAAAACGTGAGTCCTGGGGTCAGGGTCTCACCAGGACGACGCTGGGAGGTCTGGGTGTTGGTTGGTCCATTCGCTCCATCCTTGGCAGACCTGGTACTAACAGAGCCAGCTCCAAGTGGGGGGTAAGATGCACCTTGTAAAGGGACAGACAACGTGGCTTCCTAGGAACTTAAGATCAAACGGGACATGGAGGTGAATTAAAGATGGCAAGCATGAGGAGAGTGAGAAGGGGTGGAGGGAGGGTAGAAAAGGGCAGAAATCTCAGAAACCTATTGCAGAGGGGTCACAGGTGTCAACCAACCCTCCCAAGCCATCAACTTCCTCAACACAGGTCTTTGCCAGCAATTCAGTCCCGTTCACTTTCCCCTGAAGGAGACCAGTAATAACACCCCAGAGGAAACCCACTTCCTTTTAATGTCCTCCTGTGAAAAGATGTATAACACAACTTCAAGTCCCAGAGGTAAGCTGAGCCCAAGATATTTAGTGGGCCTATCCTATATTCTCAACAGGCTTCTCTCCCTGAATGGATAAGGACAAACAGAAACAACCACCAGGATTTGGCTCACGCTCCAAGGACCTGTCCATGAACCTGACCGATGTTCTGGTGTGGCTTCCATAGTTCCACTCTCAGCGTTCCAAGGCTGTAGCTCTTCTCAAAGCTGAACCACAGGATCTGCTTCACTTTGCCCCATCTTTTCATCTTTTCATGCCTAACATTCTTCCATTTTTATCCCATCCTTGTGCCTGATCCCCTTATCTCTCACTTCTAGAACTCCCTATTACCTGTGAAGCTCCCAATTTTCCCCAATAAAGTGCTTGGTCTGGTTCTGTGCCTCTGAGGCTGAGTCATTCCCATTTGCCTGGGACCCTGAGGCTTCTGGTGACATGATTAAGTGGAGTGAGAACAATCAGAACATTGACAGTTGAAGGCTCCAGGGATATTGTTATTAAGTCTGCCCCTGTTCTTCAAAATTGTAAAACTTGTTTAAGACAAGGGCCCATGTACACTGCCTTAGTTTGAATCCTGGGACAAAGGCATGGGAGTAGGTAGTTTATTTGGGAGATCTCCTGAGAAGCACAGGGTGGAGAGTGGTGTAAGACATTCAGGAAAGAGAGACAGGCCAATTATGATCTGGTTACTACTGTTGGAAACTGTGGCTCAGTCCGCTTGGGACCCTCTAAAGAATCCTATAAAACAGACCGTCAGATTTTCTTCACAGGTAAAGCTGAGTGATGGGGAAGTTGAGCTACTCATCCACCGATTCTTAGGCCCCACTGGATGCCTGAGGTGCTAAATCCCTGGCTCTTCCAGACTATTCCACATGCAAACTATTCCACGTGCAAACTGAACAAGATCCCAGCGAGCCAGAGAAAAGCCACAGCAGAGAAGTAGGGATGCTGACGTGATGGGAGGCTGTCCACGTGCACTGGATACTATTTAGCCATAGAAAAGGAATAAAGAAAAAGAAAAGGAATGAAACGCTGAGATGTGCTACCCAGCAGATGAACTTCAAAAACGCTATGCTAGGTGAGAGGAGACAGACGTGAAAGGCAGCAGCAGGCTGTGTGAGTCCATGTATGTGAGACCTCCCGAAGAGGCAAACCTGCAAAGATAGAAAGCAGATAAGTGATTGCCAGGAGTTGGTGTGGCTTAGAGGAAAGTTGGGAATAACTGGTAAGGCAGCAGTCCCCAGCCTTTTCAGAACCAAGGCCTGGTTTCAGGGAAAACAATATTTCCATGGACAGGGGTGAGGGAGACCGGGCTGGGGGAGATATGACAGGAGGTAGAGCTTAGGAGACGATGCTGTGCACCCAGATTCCTAACAGGCCATGGATGGGTATCGGTCGGTGCCCTAGGGATTGGGGACAGCGGTGCTAATGAGTAGAGACTTTTTATTTGAAGCGATAGAAATGTCTTGGACTAACAGAGGTGGTGGTCACACATTATGAATACTCTTTTAAAAAGCCACTGAGTTGTTTACCTTAAAATGGCTTGTTTTATGTGACATGAATTATATCTTAATTTACAAAAATGAATTAAGAAAAATTGTGCACTGGGACAGCCCCTTGCAGCTGCAGGTGAAATTGGAGGTGAGCCAAGAGTGTGTGTGTGGTGGTGGGACAATAGTCCCTATTACCCTTGACCCTGTAATAGGCAGATTCCCTCACACCCACGTGGAGTCCACTCCCAAAGAACTCATCACTTTCTGGTGAGGTCAGGACAGTCCTCAGACCCTGATGCTATAGCTAGTTCTGAAATCTCCTATCACTAAATCTCAAAACTGCAGATGCTGGTGTGGATGTGGAGAGACGGGAACACCTGTACACTGCTGGTGGGACTGCAATCTAATACAACCTTTTTGGAAGGAAGTATGGAGAACCCTCAAAGAACTCAAGCTAGACCTCCTGTATGATCCTGCAATCCCATTACTGGGCATCTACCCAGAAGGAAAATAATCCTTTTATCATAAGGACACTTGCACTAGACTGTTTATTGCAGCTCAATTTATAATCACCAAAATGTGGAAATAGCCTAAATGCCCACCAACCCAGGAATGGATCAAGCTGTGGTATAGGTACACCATGGAATACTATTTAGCCATTAAAAATGGAGACTTTGTAAGAGGGACTTTACCTAACAAATGCAATCAGTGAAACCTGGATTCTTGTACTCTCAATGAATCCCCAACAGTAAATTAAAAAATCAGGGGTCCTCAAACTTTTTAAACAGGGGATCAGTTCACTGTCCCTCAGACCACTGGAGGGCTGGACTGCAGGCCCCGGGATGAGTCGGCTGCTAAGTAGGACAGGCAGTGGCAGCAAAAACACTCAGTGGGCCGGATAAATGTCCTGGGTGGGCCACATGTGGCCCAAAGGCCATAGTTTGAGGACGCCTTTACATCCTTTGTATTTACCTGGATGGAAATGGAACACATTATTCTTAGTAAAGCATCACAAGAATGGAGAAGTATGAATCCTATGTACTGAATTTTGATGTGAGGACAATTAATGACAATGACACAATGAGGGTGGGAGAAGGGAAGAGCAGAGAAAGAAGGCGGGAGGGGTGGGGAAGGAAGAGCAGAGAGAGGGAAGGAGGGAGGGGGCGGGGTCTCGGTGTGTACAACAAATTTGGGGGGCAAGACACTTAATACATTTAATAAACACACTTTAATAAATTTTTTAAAAAAAGAATAAAAAACAGGGTGTGCCTGTGGCTCAAAGAGTAGGGGGATGGCCCCAAAAACTGCCAAAAAAAAAAAAAAGGAAGGAATAAAACCAGCTAGTTCTGAAATCATAACTGTCATTTATTATTTCTCTCCTGCATCACTGATTCTAAATTGCACCCGATGATAGAAACTTTCTGTTAGCTCTAATATTTTTCAAAACACCATGACCTGGACAGACACTTTCAGAAGATTTGGTTCAGCCTGGAATCGACCTGTGTCCTCCCCCAAATTCTACTCAGGACAGCTCCTTTACTCTGGCAATGGTTAAAGAAAACCAGTGGACCAAAGAGAAGACAGAGGGCAGGGGAGGGGGAGGAGAAAGAGACCCAGACAGAGACCCACTGAGAGAAAGAGAAAAAGCACAGGGGGGTTCATATGAAGAGGCATAAAAAGGAGAAAAAGAAACTGCATTAGAAAAATAAGACAAAAATAGGCATGTCGGAAGAAGAGTAAAATTAGAAGAAAAATAAGGACTAGGATGCTCTTAATCTTCAAATTACCCCCGGGAAAGGGAAAACTCGAGTTAAACAGCCCCTTCTGCTAAGGAAGGTGGAAAGCCCCAGGGGAGATGGCCCACCTCTCTCTTGCACACAGGAGAGTCAGAGAAGCCCAGAGTGCTGAGGACTAGGAGCCGCCCATCCAGAAGCCCTTCCCCCAGGGTAGGTACAGCTAATCCCACTGATGGCCTCAGGGAGCCGGTGTCCCCAGCAGAGGGAGTGTGGCTGGCTCATGACCTATGCTATCTCCTGAAATGCTAGGCTGCACCAGGGCACCCAAAGTTCCCAGGCAAGAGCTGCTGAGCAGCGGTTCCTACTTTTGGAGCAACCAGCCAGGCCAGTAGCTTCTACAATGGGACTCTTGGGACTTCTGCCAATCCTGGTACCCTTCATCCTCCTGGAGGGCATCCAGGGACCAGGGCGGGTTGAGGGGTTCTTAATCAGTAAGTATTGGGGATCAGTACTTGCAGTGAAGGAAAAGAACTCAATGCAGGGGAAGGAACAGGGAACAATTTCATGGATGAGGAATGTTTTTCTCTGTTTCAGCCTGGGATCGCGGGTGGGCGAGGCCAGTTAGTTGGAATCATTTTTTCAGCCCCCTTCTTCCTGGCAAGCTGCCTTTGCTGAATACAGGAACCCGAGTCTGTGGCAACTGACTCCCCACTGCCATTCTAAGGGCTTCTTCCTGGAGGTGCCTGGGTCTAGATCTCAGGAAATGGACAAGGGATGGAGAAGCCCCTCTCGCCCCTCCCCAGAACCACTCCCATCAGCTCCCAAATCCTCCCATTGCAGCCCCTGAAGATCTCCCCACACCCCTAGAGGATCTTTGCCTTCAGGGTAAAGAACAGTCTCTAGATGTCCCTTGGAACGCTCAAATATGAAGGCCCATAATTAGCAGCTAAAATACACTGAGCACTTAAAAGGGGCTGGGTGCAATGGCTCACGCCTGTAATCCTGTCACTCTGAGAGGTCGAGGGGGGAGGATTGTTTGAATTCAGGAGTTCCAGACCAGTCTGAGCAACAGTGAGACCCGTCTCTGCTAAAAATAGAAAAATTAGCTCGGTGTCGTGGTGGATGCCTGTAGTCCCAGCTCCTCAGGAGACTGAGGCAGAAGGATCTCTTGAACCCAGATGTTGGAGGTTGCTGTGAGCTAGGCTGACACCACGGCACTCTACCCAGGGCAGCAGAGCAAGACTCTGTCTCAAAAAAAAGAAAGGGAGTGCTCAGGAGCCACACATTGTAGTTTCCAACCCTTCCTCCACCCCTTAGGAACTATGTGATCTTGATCTTGAGCAAGTTCACATAACTGCCCTCTGTCTCGGATTCCTTATAATGTGAATATTAATAGCACTCACCCAGAGAGTTCTACTGAGCATAGAGGAGAAAAGGCTGGGCATATAGCAAGTGTCTCTTGGATACCAGTCTTCTTATTTTGCCTCAGGCAGTTTGACAAAGGCTTTTCAAACTTTGTTGCATTAGTCATTAAAACAACCCTATAGGCAAAGGAGGAAATCAAGGTTCAGAGCGGGTACCTGCCATACGAAGGGTTGTGCAAAATTCAAAAGCCCAGCCATCTGATGGCAGAAATGGAGATCTCAACCATCTAAGGCTACAGGGCCTTCCGGGGGACATCCAAGTACAGGAAGGCAGAGTGGCCAGAACAGCCCTAGAGAAAAGTGTCCTTCCCTCTGGAACCCTATGGGTGGCAAGGGTAGGGGGTGATTCAGAGACCAGATGGTGGTCATTACAGGTTGGGGATGTGGGAAATCTGTGAAATTGCTGAGCCCTCTGAGGGTCACTCCCTTCTGGGGACAGGGGCAGTGAAAACAAGTTTTCCTAAGTCTGCAGTGGCACCCTGGGCCTCAGAAGGGAGAGCACTGGCCCCCTTAAGGCCTCAGGGAATTTGTCTTCCCTTCCTGTAGAGATATGCCCCAAAATCCGAGTAAAATGTGAATTTGAAGAAGTGAACCAGTGTACCAAGAACAGACATTGCCCGGAAAACTTGAAGTGCTGCTGGTTGGGCTGTGGAAAGAAATGTGTAGATCTCAGAAAAGGTAACTCAGAGACTGGTGGATTCCCCAGGACTCTCCTCCCCACGCCTGCACTGCCCTGTCCCGCTCCCCCTCCTACTTGGCTGATGGCTGGTCTCTGCCCAAGAGTCTGGGTGCAGCTCCTCCTGGACACAAACCCACCAGGGTGGCACTTGGGACACATGATTTGATTTCCTCTCTTCTCCTATCTTGGTATGAGATACATATACGAGTAATGTAGGTTTTCCTTTCTGGAACTCAGTTTCCCTGTCCAGAAGACAGGTGTGGGTATTGGACCCCATGGTCTGCTGGCTGCTCCTCAGCAATCTTCTGAGGGGCCAAGTAGCCACTGAAGTCCCATCAAATGGCAACACATGTCAGGTTATATGGTAGCTACAGGAGAAAGGGATATGATTTATATTTCCTGGAAAAGGAATGCATGATTTAAGATCTGATGAGGCAAAAGGGGAGGGAATAGCTTGCTAGACCCAGACACCTGCTTGTGCAAAGGCCCTGTGTTAACAGCACCCTCGGGCCTAGAAGGGCAGGAAAGCAGAGAGTAACATGGGCACAGGGGAGAGATGAGAAAGAGGAGGAAGATGAAACTGGACTAGGTGGGGGTGGGGGTTTAGGGGTCCGATCCTGGTTCTAAGAGCAATGGATTATCGACCTTCGAATCCCTTCCCATCCACCTGACCTCAGGAAAGTTACTGAGCCTCTTCAAACTCAATGTCCTTATCTGCATAGTGGGAACAATAAGAGGACCTACTTCATAGGATTAAATGTTAATGTATGTCAAATGCTAAGAACAGTGCTTGGCACTCAGTAAGCGCTATAATTGTTCCCTGTGGTGCAGACTAGGAGATTCTAAAGAAATTGATTTGTACCTCATAGTCCTGTAGGTAAAACAATTGCTTCCTCAATCAATGGTTAAGTCCGGGGTATATTGTTATTTTTTCAAAATATATGAAACTATTCGGGGTATATTATTTTCTAATTGTTTGTTTGTTTGATTGTTTCATTGACTACTCCTTCACCTTATGCCCAATTATCTGCTAGGAACTGTTGTATGACGATGACATAAGACACAATGTCCACCCTCAGAAACCTCACATGCTCACAGAGGAATCAGAAAATATGAATGAAAATTGAAACAGAAGCGAGGCTTGGCACCTGTGGCTCAAGTGGCTAAGGCGCCAGCCACATACACCTAAGGTGGCAGGTTTGAATCCAGCCCAGGCCCGCCAAAAACAACAATGACGGCTGCAACCAAAAAATAGCCCGGCATTAAGGCAGGCACCTGTGGTCCCAGCTACTTGGGAGGCTGAGGCAGGAGACTCGCTTGAGCCCAGGAGTTGGAGGTTGCTGTGAGCTGTGATGTCATGGCACTCTACCCAGGGGGATAGCTTGAGGCTCTGGCTCAAAAACAATAACAACAACGACAAAAAAACCAGAAACAGAAGCAAAGAAAGTGTGTACAAAATGGAGAAGAAGTTAAGAAAAACAAGGGGTAAAAAATGGATTCAGGAAGGGCATCATACAAAAGTTGATATCTGGGAAGGGTTCTCAGGCAGGAACAGGACTGCACCTAGTTAGCAAGACAGGGATGGAAAACCAGTACATTGCACCCCATGATTGCATTAATGTACACAGCTATGATGTAATAAAAAAAAATAAAGGAGAGAGGGATGGACAGTTCAGGCATGTGCAGAGCATGGAGATATGTAAGAAGGTGATGTGTTTAGAGCATGAAGTTCCAAAGGGTGGATGTTCAGGGCAACAGGAGAAATAAAGCCAGAGAGGAGGAGGAGATGGATTATGAAGTCCTTCTGGGTTTTGATAGAACTTGATTTTGAGCCCAATGGCTCAATCATTCTGGAAACCAGTGGGGAGCAGATTAGAGAAGAGAGATCAGCTGGCAGCCTTTCATGGCGGTCCCGACAAAAGATAATGATGTGTGTGTTAAGAAAGTGGCAGAAAGGAGATTCCGGATGGCTATGGAGGAGGCAAATCAGCAAGATTTAGTGCTGAGATGTTGGGGAGGCACAGGAGGAGAGGCCACGTGGTGTCACAGCTGTTTCTCACGGCCGCCCTGCATGACCAGCAGGGTGGGATTTTGTGTTCTTGTCTCACAGCTGAGAAAGTCAAGGACCAGAGAGGCAAAGTGGGTGGTCAAGGATCACACTGAATTGGGAGCAGAGCCCTGAGCCAAACTGGCCTCTCAGTGGAGATGAAGACAAGAGTGTCCCAAGGAAGACAAAGATGGACGTTCTCTAGGGAGACAGGTTCACAAACTTCTATGCTCTGTGATCTCCCTGCAGATATATGCAGTATGCCCCTGGAGGTGGGCATTTGCTACGCCTTCCACACACGCTGGTGGTATAATGAAGAAACTGAGCGCTGCTACTCATTCATCTATGGAGGCTGCAAAGGGAACAATAACAACTTCCAAACTGAAGGAATCTGCATGCTCACCTGCCAAAAAAAATGTAAGTCCTAGGGGTCCCAGCGTCCTGTGATCACCAAGGCCACCAGACTGGGTGTTAGCTGGCCTGTTCCTGGACTTTGATTGGTCTTTGACGGAGCCAGCTCTAATCAGCGGGTACAAATGCACCTTGTAGAGATCTAAGTAGAATAGTTTGGGAAAGACAGGGTGGGCAAGGGAGGCAGTAGTCAAAGGGAAATTGGCAAGTATGAGATGAGCAGTGGGGCAGAGGGAAGGGGGTACAGAATCAAAAATGGGGGGTCCCAGGGCAAATCAGGAGTAGGCCAGTAGGCCCCACCCAGTGCTGGGCACCAGCCAATTGTTATAGGCCTTTACTTCTCACCAAGCTTTGTGGCCAGTTGTCTTCTTTTTTAAGTTAATTTATAGCCAAGGCAACCACATACTTTACTGGCCAAACCAAGACACTTTTTGAGGGTGTTTCAAAGCAGAGTGCCATTAATTCTTACGCAGGGACAACAGGCATCAATTAGACTCTCCTGAACAAATCAGAGCCCAGGATCACTCCATGAGCCCCCAAACTCACCTCCCTATTACTTTTCCTCTGCCGAAAGATACAAAAATGATCCCATCTCCTTTTTTCCATTAACGGCAAGATTGGTTTCCTACAGCGGCGGGAACCTAAGCATCTCACCTTTATTCTTGTATCTCACAGATGCAGCTTCCTGGATGAGATAAGGAGGAGCTGGAACGATCTCTGGGCTTTGGCTCATACTCTCGGGCTCTGTCCAGGTGTGTCTGACTGATGCTCCGTATCGGCTCCCACTGGCTGAATCTCAGCCTCCAAGACCTTGGCAGTTCCAAACACTGAACCCAGGGTTTGCTTGCTCCATTTCCTCCAGCTGAGCTTCTCTTCAGATATAATGCCCTCTGCCCTTTGACCTCGTCTCAGTGGGAGACCCTGCCTCTTCAACTTTCATGGCCCCCATTTATTCCTGCGAGGCCTCCTGTTGCCCCTAATAAAGTGGTCTGATCTCTCTGAGGCTGGCTAATTCTTGCCTGGAATATGCAGGTAAACCCGTCTAGTCATATCTCCCTATGCGCCGTTTTCATAGAACCAGAGGTCATTGGGTTTTCTGGCGACACCAACAAAGGGAGAGGGAAGTACGACGATGCTGCGAATTAAGAACTCTGTTGATACGGTTATCCTGGGAAAATTGCCATAAAAATGCTCAAGAATTGAGCCAGAGCAGATTCAGTCAAGGGTCTTCAAACTTTTGGCTTCTCTGCACCACACTGGATGTAGAAGAGTTGTCCTGGGCCCCACATGAAATACACAAACACAAACAAAAGCTGATGAGTAGGCTCCGCGCCTGTGGCTCAAGCAGCTAAGGCGCCAGCCACATACACCTAAGGTGGCGGGTTTGAATCCCCAGCCCGGCCCACCAAACAACAATGATGGCTGCAACCAAAAAATGGCCAGGCATTGTGGCAGGCGCCTGTGGTCCCAGCTGCTTG
>NW_003852418.1:7684281-7691334 GCF_000181295.1 Otolemur garnettii | reverse complement strand
CCAAATGCAAATGAAATATGAAAGAGGACACTATTTCAAATGAGAAACAAAATTGCAATGAATTGCACATTTTTAAAAGTGATAAATACTAAAAGTCATAGAACCTCATATAAATTAGTAATTGGTCATTCACATTTATAACATTAATTCTGTAAAGCTCAGTTTCTATGGAGAGAATGGAAAGATAATTCAGTTCTTTGTGTAACATGACCGATCAGAGTATTATTGTATTTTCATTTTGACTGTCGTTGAGTTGCATAAAGCATCTACCCGAATGCCTAAAGCCATACTTGTTTGAAGTTCTGTTATAGGCTCGTGCTCTGAAAACACAAGCATTTTAATAAATTCTCTTTTGTATAATTCCATCAAAAAAGAAAAAATGCATAGTATGTTTACAATTGTACACATTGAATTATCAAATTGTGTGTATATATATATACACATATTATTTATTTGAGATAGAGTATCACTCTATAGCCCTGAGTAGAGTGCTGTGGCGTGACAACGCGTAGCAACCTCGAACTTTTGGGCTCAAGAGATCCTCTTGCCACAACCTCCCAAGTAGCTAAGACTATAGGCACTCACCACACCACCTAGTTATTTTTAAAGATAGGGTCTTGATCTTGCTCGGGCTGGTCTTGAACACCTGAGCTTAAGCAATTCACCTGCCTTGGCCTCCCAGAGTGCTAGAAGTATATTCTTATTAGCAAAGAACTTCGGAATGGGCTGCCCTAGAACTGATTTTTTTTCTATTTATAATTTTATATATCTGAGATGTGGAGGAATTTTCCACAGACTTGTTTTTCTGGCTCCATATGTTTTTGAATTTGTTTCTTCTCCACCACATCCTTCTTGGGCTAGGACATTCATACCACAATGCGACCTCTAGCCACAGGCCTCAGTGTCATGTCGTCAAGGGAGTTGGCACAGTAAATAATAGGAGTATTACCTACAGCCATTTCTACACGAGGACAGCTGGCAGCAACTTCTTATACATAGAAGTATCAGCAAACAACCTGAATATATCTCGCTAACTCCAAAATAAATATATCCCCAACTCACCTTCCTTTTACCTGGATGCCTGAAATGCTGGCAGCCACTCCCATGCTCCTCAGACCCAGGAGAACTGGTGGGCAAAGGGAAAGTGAGAATGGATAGGGAAGACCACCTGCTTGATCATCATAAGAATATCTTACTTTTACAGATATTGCAAATCATTTAGCCACATAAACATATGGCTAGAACCATTCCCAGAATCTTAAAGGAGGGACCCAAAGACTTGAGCTCCTTCAACTTCACAGCAAATCCAACCCTGAAAGGGCTCACGGACTGGTTTTCTAGAGCTCAGTTCCGTAAGGGAGAGAGTTACATAGTAGACCCCCAATGAGAAAAATAACTCGGGAGAGGCATGAAAGGAGGAGGCTTGGGGGAGCAGAGAGGAGTTAAAGAGGAAAGAAGAAGAAATGAGGGATGAAGGAGGAAAAGATACTGGATGATGGGATGGTTTTAAAGCAGGGTCTCAAAATTCTTTCCCATGTCTCCCACCTAGAGTGCCATGGATGTTCCTTCCCTTTGACCAAATGTGATGACGGCCTTGACCAATAAAATAAAACAAAAATGGTACCAAGTGCCTTCCAAGGCTAGGCCAGAAAAAATGAAACTCTCACTTGGTCTTCTTGGCAAGCCTGCTTGGGGGTAGGGGCAGCTGCCGTAAAAAAGGTCCAGTTACCCTGAGATGGGCTCATACTAGAGAGACACACGGGGGTGCTCTGCTGGTAGATAAGGGATAAGCTGTAACTGGTAACCAGCATCAATTTCCAGCCACGTGAGTGAGCTGCCCAACCCAACAGAGCCTTCAGAGGACCACGCCCCCTGCAGACATTGGACCACAGCCCTGTGAAAGATGATGTAAGAGGCCATGCAGCTGATTCCTTCCCAAATCCCTGACCCGCAAAATGAAATGGTTGCTTTAAACTGTTAGGTTTTAAGAAAATTCATTCATAGCAATGGGGAATTGAAGTTGGCAAGGAAAGAGGACCAAGAGAAGCCTTGGGGAAGCAAGGAAGGGATGCCCAGAGGACTGGGCAAGAGAAGAGGGTACCAGGTTTGAGAAGGGAGCCCCCCAGCAGGAGGCTGGGTGGAGGAGGGGCTGTGAGGGAAGAACTTGTCTTGGGTAGACTGACATTGCCCCGACTGTTGGCTGGGGCCGGGGTGGCCCTGTGATCCATCATATAACTCCATTATTTGTTGTTTGAGGTTTGATTTATCTGAAAGCTTAAAAAGAATGTTGTTGCTCTAGGAGGAGAAGCAGCTGGAGGTTATTCCCTGACCATCTCCCCAGGCTGTGGGGGTCTCGTCGCCTCACAGCCCATACGCCACAAGGCTGGTCTTTATAGGACACCAAGACTTGACTTCCCTTTTCAAATAAATTCATCGCTTTGTATGATTTGAGTCAGGGATCTCTAAAGAGGCTGGGATTCACTTGTGGGTACTGTGGCCATCTCTGTTTCTTTCTCTGTAAAAAAAAAAAAAAAGTGCAGCACCTGTGGCTCAATGGGTAGGGCACTGGTCCCACATACCAAGGGTGGCAGGTTCGAACCCAGCCCCGGCCAAACTGCAACAAAAAATAGCTGGGCGTCGTGAAGGGTGCCTGTGGTCCCAGCTACTCGGGAGGCTGAGGCAAGAGAATCGCCTAAGCCCAAGAGTTTGAGGTTGCTGTGAGCTGTGATGCCACAGCACTCTACCAAGGGTGACAGAGTGAGACTCTGTCTCTAAAAATAATAATAATAACAAAAAGAATAGAAAAAGGCTGGTTAAAGTGATTACCATTTCTGAAAACGCTATTAGCGAACACCTACATTAGAGTCACTTGGGGGGGGGGCATGTTTAAAATCCAGGTCTTCCGGATGTAGTAAATTGCTATTCTTGGGGATAGAGCACTGGACTCTGCGCTTCTTCTTTTTTTGAGACAGAGCCTCACTCTGGGTAGAGTGCTACAGCATCATAGCTCATAGCAACCTCAAACTCTTGGGCTTACATGATCCTCTTGCCTCAGCCTCCCAAGTAGCTGGGACTTACAGGCACGCTCCATGACACCTGGCTAGTTTTAGAGACAGGGTCTTGCTCTTGCTCAGGCTGGTTTCAAACTAGTGAGTTCAACTGATCCATCCGCCTTGGCCTCCCAGAGTGCTACAGGCCAGAGCCACCATGCCCGGCCCAGGAATCTGCATTTTTAACAAGAGCTGCCAAGTGATTCTCAAGTTCCAGAACCTGTGGATTGGATGAGATTTAAGGGTCAATCCACCAACAGGAAGTAAAAGCTTAAGAAGTCTATAGGTGAGTTAAAATTATCTCTGTTTGCCAAAGAGATGATCATGCATGTTAAAAAAAAAAAACCTCTAAGGACTCCACAAAAAAACTATTAGAACTAATAAGCAAATGTATTAAAGTTGCAGGATACAGAATCAATATACAAAAATCAGTGGAGATTCTATACACCAACAGCAATCCTGTTACCTTAGCAACAGCAAAAACTAAAACACTTCGTAATTAACTTAACCAAAGAGGTGAAAGGCTTGTACATTGAAGTGATAAAACATGGATGAAGGAAATTTGAAAGGTGAATGGAAAGACATCTTATGTTCAGAGACTAGAAGAATTAATATTGTCAAAATATCCACACTACCTAAAGCAATCTACGGATTCAGTGTAATCTCTGTTGGAATGCCAGAGGCTTAGTGCAATTGTTAGAAAATCACTCCAAATAGACAAGGCGTAATGTTTTTAAAGTAATTTATCTGATAGGAAAGAAAACCAGTAGTATTCTGGAATTCAAATTCTGAATGATTGCAATAAAATTGTGCCACATGTCTTTATGTTAAAAAAAGAAATCTATTCTAGCCTGAGTAACATAACAAGACCTTGCCCCCCAGCTACTCAGGAGGCTGAGGTGGGAGGATTGCTTGGCCCCAGGAGTTCAAGGCTGCAGTGATGGCGCCATTGTACTCCAGCCTGGATGACACAGTGAGACCCTGTCTCAGAAAAAAAAGGAGGAGGAGGAGGAGGAGAAGGAGTATTGGTCCCTGACTCTGGTGCAAGTGAAGAGAAAATGTTAGAATCATTAAAAAGAAGAGATTGGTGGGCGGCGCCTGTGGCTCAAAGGAGTAGAGCACTGGCCCCATATGCTGTGGCTCAGAGGCTAGGGCACCAGCCGCATATACCAGAGCTGGCGGGTTCAAATCCAGCCTGGGCCTACCAAACAACAATGACAACTACAACCAAAAATAGCCGGGCATTGTGGTGGGTCTGTAGTCCCAGCTACTTGAGACGCTGAGGCAACAGAATCGCTTAAGCCCAAGGGTTTGAGGTTGCTGTGAGCTGCAACGCCACAGCATGGCACTCTATCCAGGGTGACATAGTGAGACTCTGTCTCAAAAAAAAAAAAAACAAAAAACAATTTGCTCTTGTCTCCATAGCTCTGTGAGAGCTCATCTGTTCCCTGGGAAGCCTAACCCAGCCCTGTGCCTGGTGATGCAGACCAAATCACTACCAGGTCATCCCTGCTAGCAGCTCCTTATCATCCTGCCAGAAGAGCATGTCTGGGAATAAAGAGATACAATCTGACTCCCAGCTTTGCCCTTGGTTGAACGTATGCCCTGGTTGGGAGAGGGCAGGCTTGAGGGATGCTCCTCTCAGGACCTCAGTTTCCCATTTTAAGGTGAAGGTGAAGGACTAATGATATCAAAGAGTATGTCCAAGTTTGAGAACGTGTGGCAGCTGAGAAACTCTGCCAGATAGGATATGTGCCTAGTGCTTGTCCCTCTCACTGGCGCCCCTCTGTCCTTGGTTGAGGATGACATACATGAATGACTGGAACAGAATCATCCTGTCCTGGGCACCCATGGGCCAAAGAGGCCCTTGGAAATGTCCAGAATGTGCCCTGTGGTTGACAGTGTCTACTTATATGCTGTGCTTGGCCATGAACTCAGACCCCTCAGGGATGAGCACAGGGAACTCGTGCTTTGCAGGAATCTCAGTGGAGGTGGAGAAGGCTGGTTCTGTTTACCCCCAACTGCTTGCTCAGTACTCTGCCCATCAGACCCCACAAAATATCTCAACTGGAATCCTTGGGTGTTTCCCACACAGACTCAGGACCCCTCACCTTCTTCTCCTTATTCTATCCCTGGAGTTGCCTCCAAAGCCAGATATGCCCAGAGGAAGCTTGGCTGGTTTAGAAATTCAGCAAATGGGCTCAGTGCCTGTGGCTCAAGTGGCTAAGGTGCCAGCCACATACACCTAAGGTGGCGGGTTTGAATCCAGCCCGGCCGGCCAAACAACAATAACGGCTGCAACCAAAAAATAGCCAGGCATTGTGGCAGGCACCTGTGGTCCCAGCTACTTGGGAGGCTGAGGCAGGAGACTCGCTTGAGCCCAGGAGTTGGAGGTTGCTGTGAGCTGTGATGCCACAGCACTCTACCTAGGGGAATAGCTTGAGGCTCTGTCTCAAAAAAAAAAAAAAGTCAGTGAATGTTTGCCCCGAGGGGCCTAAAAAACTCCATCAGCTCCAATCTCCCTTGCTTTTATTATTATTATTATTTTTTTGCAGTTTTTGCCCAGGGCTGGGTTGAACCCACCACCTCCAGCATATGGGTCCAGCGCCCTGTCCTTTTGAGCCACAGGCACTGCCCTCCCTTGCTCTTTTTTAAAACACATGTACAAATGGAAGCTTCTAGTAGAAATGGGCTTTTCCAAGGCCACACAGCAAATCAGGAGCAAAACTAGAACCCGGAAGTTAGAGGTTGCAGTGGGTTACGATGATGCCACTGTACTGTATGCTGAGTGACAGAGTGAGACCCTGCCTCAAAAAAGAAAAAATTTCCCAAAAAAAGAAAGAAAGAAAGAATGGAGTCGTGTTCACAAGAGGTGGACTTGTGACGGTTAATTTTATGTGTCAACTTGACTTGGCCAAAAGGTTCCCAGATATTTAGTCAAACATTATATTTCATGAGAGTGTTTCTGGATGACATTGACATTTGAGTTGGTAGACTGAGCGAGGCAGACTGCTCTCCCCAGTGTGGATGGCTTCCTTCCTCCAGTCCATGGAAGGCCTGAATAGAATAAGAGTGTGAGTAAGAGATCATTCTTTCTCTCTGCCTGTCTTCAGCCCGGGACACTGCTCTCCTGCCTTGAGACTCAGACGGAAGCTTACACCATTGGCTCTCCTGCTTCTCAAGTCTTTTGACTTCGACTGGGGCTACACCGTTGGCTCTCCTGGGTCTCCAGCTTACAGACTACTGATCTTGTACTTCCCAGCATCCGTAATCACATGAGCCAGTTCCTTATAGTAAAGAGAACACATACACACACAGGGGGCCAAAAAATGTACACACATTTTTAAGAGATTTTATCTATGTATTACTTTCTGAAGTTGAATTGGAGGTACCACATTATTGGTCAAGCATATCTTGACGTGCTACACATACCCATTTTACCTGCAATTCATACACTTTTGAGGAATGATTGATTTTACTTTGAATAAGATCACTTAAAATGTGTATACATTTTTTTTAGCACACACCCCCTACCTCCCCACCCCCCTGTATATACTATTAGTTCTGTTTCTTTGGAGAACCCTAAGCATACAACCCGTCTGGCAATTTTTTACAAAACCAAGCATTTATCCTAACACCAAGAAATTCTGCCCATAAGTATTTCTTTAAGAGAAATGAAAACAAATGTTATCCAAAATATTGGTACAAGAATATTCATAAAAATTTCACCAATAATAGCCATAAATAGGCAACATCCAGGGGTCCATCAAGAGAAAAGTGGGATAAATGAACAATGTATATTCATACAATGGAGTATGACCGGTAACAAAAAGACATGAATGCCTGGGCTCTGCGCCTTTGGCTCAAGCGGCTAAGGCGCCAGCCACATACACCTAAGGTGGCGGATTCGAATCCCCAGCCCGGGCCCGCCAAACAACAATGATGGCTGCAACCAAAAAATGACCAGGCGTGGCGGGCGCCTGTGGTCCCAGCTACTTGGGAG
>NW_003852418.1:7676030-7684194 GCF_000181295.1 Otolemur garnettii | reverse complement strand
AAAAAAAAAAAAAAAAGACATGAATGCCTGTAATCCTAAAGTCTGGGAGGCCAAAGAGGGTGGATTGTCTGAGCTCACAGGTTCGAGACTAGCCTGAGCTAGAGCAAGACCTCATCTCTAACAATAGCCAGGCGCTATGGTGGGTGCCTATAGTCCCAGCTACTAGGGGCCTAAGGTAGGAGAATCACTTGAACCCAAGAGTTTGAGGTTGCTGTGAGCTATGACACCACAGCACTCTACCAAGGGTGACAAAGTGAGACTCTGTCCCCCCCACACAAAAAAGAAAAGAAACAAGAAATGAACTATTTGTATATACAACACAATGAATAAGTCTCAAAACATTATACTAAGTGAAAGAAGTCTCACACTGAAGAGTACATACTATATGATTCCATTTATATGAAAATCTAGAATATGCAAAACAATCAAAGCAAAAGGCTCGGCTCCTGTGGCTCAAGTGGCTAAGGCACCAGCCACATACACCTAAGGTGGCAGGTTCGAATCCAGCCCGGGCCTGCCAAACAACAACGACGGCTACAACCAAAAAATAGCCGGGCATTGTGGCAGGCGCCTGTGGTCCCAGCTACCTGGGAGGCTGAGGCAAGAGACTCGCTTGAGCCCAGGAGTTGGAGGTTGCTGTGAGCTGTGATGCCACAGGACTCTACCCAGGGTGACAGCTTGAGGCTCTGTCTCAAAAAAAAAAAAAAAAATCAAAGCAAAAAACAATGGTAGCCTCTGGAGAAGTCAGCTGGGATGGAAATTGACTTGGAAGGGCCTGATGATGAAACTATAGGGAGGGCAAGGTAATATTCTAAGGTCTCTTAAAATGTGTATACATGTTTTGGCACCCCCAGTACCTATTAATAGGGGTTTTGTTATGGAGGTACATAAATTTGTCAAAGCAGCGTACATACACTTAGGATGGAATGCAAATTTTACATCAAAATGAAAATGTCAACAAATACTGAGCTCCAGATAATTAAATTCACGACGAAGTATTTAGGGTGATGTGTACTGAAATATGCAATTGACTTTAAAATGCGTCCAAAAATAAGGTGAGTTAATGTATGAACAGAGTTGTATAGAAGGGTAAAGCAATTGCAACAGAATCTTTTCTGCCAAGTCCCCTGGGAGATCCTGAGTGATCACAGGCCTGTCACTGGATATGGGTGAAGTGACTCCTTTAGGCCAAGAGTAAGTCCCATCGAGGAATTCAGCTATGAGCCTTCAGCAGCCAATGCTACTAGCAACAGGGGGAATGAGAGCCTCAGTCCTGACGGGGCATCTAAGTGACGATCCATGGATCCCATATGACATTAAATATTAGGTGTGAGATTTTATAGGTATTAGATCCAGGAGCTCCCACACTATCCAACATCCCACTCTTCCTTTGGGGAGGGAGTCTGACTTATAAGCAAAACAAGAGCCAAGGCTCAGCACCTGTGGCTCAAACGGCTAAGGTGCCAGCCACATACACCTGAGCTGGCAGGTTCGAATCCAGCCCGGGCCCGCCAAACAACAATGATGGCTGCAACCAAAAAAAAATAAAATAGCCAGGCGTTGTGACGGACGCCTGTAGTCCCAGCTACTTGGGAGGCTGAGGCAGGAGAATCACTTGAGCCCAGGAGTTGGAGGTTGCTGTGAGCTGTGATGCCACAGCAGTCTACCCAGGACGACAGCTTGAGGCTCTGTCTCAAAAAAAAAAAAAAAAAAAAAAAAAAGAGCCAAGTGTGAAAACAAAGTATTGCAGGGAAATACATGGGCAAGCACATAGTTTTTGATTAAAATAAAAGTTGTATCACATGGCTTAGTCTCTGAGCGCCCAACCCACATCTGAATCTTAGAGCAACATATTCAGGCATAAGTGCTAGTGGAGAAAGAGAGATAGCCATGTTTTCAAAGTAGACAAGAAGAATAAGGATATAAATTTATCATCGAAACAGGACACTTTTGAGAGCATATGGAGGAGCTATTAATAATTATACCAGAGCATGAGGAGCAAGTCAGAACTATTGGAGAGGCTTGGTGCCTGTGGCTGAGTGGTTAGGGTGCAGCCACGTACACTAAGGCTGGCAGGTTCAAGCCCAGCGCCTGCTAAACAACAATGACAACTGCAAGCAAAAAATAGCCAGGTGTTATGACGGGCACCTGTAGTCCCAGCTACTTGGGAGGCTGAGGCAAGAAAATTGCTTAAGCCCAACAGTTTGAGGTTGCTGTGAGCAGTGATGCCATGGCACTCTACCAAAGGCATAAAGTGAGACTCTGTCTCAAAAAAAAAAGAACCGTTGAAGAAAAATAGAATGCCTGGTCACCCTAGCTGTTGTTAGCTAACTTGCAAGCCATGGGAAAAAAAAAAAAAAAAAAAGAACATCACATCTCTTCTTAGTAGGTGGTTGTAACATTACACATCTAGCAAGTTGTCGAGTAACATGTATTTGAGGGAAAGGCTCGTTATAAAGTAAATGTTTTATTCTAAATATTTATCCAAGGGAATTATTTCCAGTAATGAGGACCTAAAGAGGTCAGGTGATTCCTCCCCACAGAAAATGAGGATAAAACTGGATGAGATTATTAAAAACAAATTAAGGCACTGGAAATTTACCCAAATAAAACAGCAAATTGAGAAACATTTATTCATGGAACTTCTTCAGTTCCAAGCAGTTCAATAAACCCCTAGTACTGGTTCTCAACCTTCCTAATGCCATGACCCTTTAATACAGTTACCACATTAAAGGGTTGTGGCATTAGGAAGGTTGAGAACCGCTGCCCTAGTAGATTAAAAACATACACAAAAACCACACTTACACCCATCATAGTTGAACTTCTGAAAGACAGAGAGAAATATTTTGTTTGACAAATACTAAAGGAAAAGAAGGACTCATCATATACAGGTGACCGATTATAGAATGAATGGTCGGAAAAATATAGAGGCCAGAAGCCATTGGAATAATACAGTCGAAATGCTGAAAGGAAAAAAAAATAGCTATCAAAAAAGAACTATACTCAGAGAAACTTTTCTTCCAAAATAAAGAACAAACCTTGTATACAACAATAACAAATATCTATAATATGTAAAGAACGCTTGAAATTTAACAGTACACAATCTAAGTTAAAAATAAGCAAAAGACACAAATAGACACTTTACCTAAAAGAACATACAGATGAAAAATAAGCACATGAAAAGACGTTCAGCATCACTGGACATCAGGGATATGCAAGTTAAAATCACAATGAGGTATCATTATACACCTAGCAAATGTCTAAAATAAAAAAAAGTGACAACAGCTAATGTCGATGAGGATGGTGAGAAACTGGACCACTCACTCCTTGCTGTCAGACATGGGAAATGCTACGGAAGCTCTGGAGTACAATTTGACATTGTCTTATAAGACTAAACCTTCATCTTCTTCCAAGTTGTGGCAGAGAAAAACAAAATATAAGACAAAACCTTTAATTACTGTACAACCCAGCAACTGCATACCTGGGCATTTATCTCAGAGAAATGAAAACCTATGTTCACACAAAAACCTGTACATGAATGTTCACAGCAGCTTTACTCATAGTAGCCCTAAACAGTAGAACAGCCCAGATGTCCTTTAACAGGCGACTTGTTAAACTCTGGTATATCCATGGGACACCCCTCAACAATACCAAAGAATGAACTACTGATACACGTAACAACTTGGATGAATCTGCAGAGACCTATGCTGAGTTAAAAAAAAAAAAAAGTCCATCCCAAAGGGTTAAATACATGTGATTACATTTATGTCACTTAGATAACATGTTGAAATGACAAAACTTTAGAAATGGAGAATGGGTTAGCAGTTGCTGGAGCTATGTATTGGTGCAGGGGGTGGATAGGGAGAGGAAGAGAGGCGTGCTATAAATGGGCATGATTAGGGATCCTTACAGTTGATGGAGCTAGCTGTTCAGTATCTTGATTGTGGTGGTGGATGCACAAATGTACGTGCATGATAAAATCACATAGGACTAAGTACACGCACATGCACACACACACAAATGCCTATAAGTAAAACTGGGGAAATCTGAATGAGGTCGGTGGATCATTTCAATATCAAGACCTCAATTGTGATATTGTGCTACAGTTTTTCAAAATGTTACCATTGGGGGAAACTGGATGAAGGGTACAAGGGATCCCTGTCTTGTTTCTTACAACTGCAAGGGAGTCTGCAAATATCTCAAGAAAAATTTCAATTAAAGAAAATAAAAGCAAAATAAAGACTTTCTCCTATAAACAAAAAGTGAAAAGAGTGGATTCTTCTCTCAGCCCAAACCTTATTTTTAAGGCTGAAAGGATATGACACCAGATGGTAATTTTTGGACCCACAGAAGGAATAAAGAACACCAGAAATGGCAAATATCAATATGTGGGTGAATATAAAAGTGTGTATCTGTATCTTGTGTATCTCTACCATGTATACGGTCTTCTCGGTTTTAGAAAGGGTAAGATTCTTTGAGGCAATTGTAACACGGTACTGTTATATAAATGTGATATATGACAATAAAAGCTCAAAGGAGCCAGCAGGAAATGGAACTATCCTGGTATAAAGTCACTATATTTTACTGGAATTGAGCCAATAGTTATACCCCCAATTCTATCTCTGTCCAAGGCCTAGTATCTCTGTGCACACCAGACCCTGTTCACTGCATTATGGGTTCCTTCCTTCCTCTACCACCAGACTCCACTTCTAGAAGGAATAAAGCCCAGAAGTGGACATTGAGTTCATGGAGAATTGATGGTCTGGGATATGAGAAGCGATGGGGGCTAGTGGCCCTTCTGAGGGTCAGAGACCCTTGCAGAGTGGTGGTGATGGTGGAGTGACGGGGTATAATGGCTTAATGAAGGCTTGAGTCAGAGACAGTTGAGTTAAATCTCAGTCTAGCCAGTTGCAAACTAAGGGAGCTTGGATACATCTCATGACCTCCCAGGGGTCTTTGTTGGCTCCTCTGCAAAATATGCAAAACAAGAAAACCTATGTCGTGGAATTTTTGTTAAGATCACAGAAGATGATTTATGTTAACAGGCAGAAAATACTGCCTGGTATGTAGGAAATATTCCCTAAACAATAAAGGTTAGTGATTGGTATTATTGGAACAAATAGTGCAAAGCTCAGGCACAACTTCATGATCTCAACCACAGGGATATAAACCCCATAGTCTGGCAGTTACAAGGAAGGGGTCATCCTGGAGCCCCCCACAGTAGGAATCTCCCACATCTTACGGAGAATTTCAAGCTCCTGAATTCTGTAGACATTTTCTCCCTTACTCTGAAGTCCATATTTATTTATTTATTTTTGCAATTAAAATGGCTTTATTCCACTGGGTGCAGGTGGGTAGGACGTCCAACAGGGAAGAAATCCGTTGAAGTCCATATTTATATTCAAGCTATTTGGCATAAAATGCTAAAAATTATCCTTTGCTAAAATGTTTACCTGGGTTTCTAAAAGCATCAGTTGTCTCTACTTATAATGTGACCAACTCTATTTTTCCCCCTCTGGATATTTATCTTGAACAACAATAAGGTAAAGAGAAAATTAAACTCTCTTGGTATGTGTGTGTTTTGGAGGGAAAAAAGTTATTTATTATGTGTACCAAATATGTCTGTTTTCTAAGTTCTTGTTCTCTTGTTTGGTAAAATGGGATGGTCATTATATCTACGACAAAGAATTTTCATGAGAATTTAATAAAACAGGGCAGAAAATACCTGGCATACAGTAGGTGCTCATGTAGTGCTCATCCCCTTCCCCTTTCTAGAATACATAAAAGTCATAAAGAGGTTGAACCTGGAGGGGGAAGCCTTATTCTTCCAAAATCCCACCCTTAAGTACTTCCCCCATCCCTACACCACTCAAATTAAGGGTCTCGATCTAAAGTAAGACCATTATTCTTTACACAGGTGCACGCACATACGCACATGCGGTTGACATAATTGATGCCTTTGATGCGCATAAGTGCTAAATAATTAGCAAACGTGTCCTGCTAAGTGCTCTCATGTGTTTTCAATACATTTTGAACACTTGCCCTTCATTGTCTGAAATTACAGTAACACTGCTACCCAGATCCCCTGGGGAAGAGCCAAGTCAGTGAGTCATGACCAAGGATTCCCCAGGGCAACCCAGGCACAGAATTCCTGCTTTCAAAGGCCAGCGCTTCTCATACCCACTCGCAACGCCTGTTTAGCCAGGCACACCTCATCAAGCACTGCTCCCTGCCGCACTGAGTCTGTGTCATGCTGCTGATGTTGGAAATATTTTTATAATTTAAAAAAGTATTTATTTATTTATTTTTGGAGACAGAGTCTCACTATGTCACCCTTGGTAAAGTGCTAGGGCATCACAGCTCACAGCAACCTCAAACTCTTGGGCTTAAGCCAGTCTCTTGCCTCAGCCTCCTAAGCAGCTGGCACTGCAGGCACCTGCCACAATGTCTGGCTATTTTTAGAGACCAGGTCTCACTCTTGCTCACCCTGGTCTCAAACTCATGACCTCAGGCAGTCCACCTGCCTCGGCCTCCCAGATAGCTAGCATTATAGGCATGAGCCTCTGCACCCAGCCCCCTGTTTGCTTTTCTCAAGCACTTATTCCCACCTGACATAACCTTGGTGGCTGGAGCTGACTCATAAGGGCTCACAGAAGTCTATATTATGTTTTTAGGAACTCTGCAGGCTGGTCAAGCATAACCATTACTAAAAATTGTGGATGGTTTCTTAATATAGTAAGTAATGTTTTGAACATAATAAATCACTATGAGCATTTCTGATTTTTACTTAAGGTAGCCCCTAAGAAGTGGAATTTCTGGCTCGGCACCTGTGGCTCAAGTGGCTACGGCGCCAGCCACATACACCTGTGGTGGTGGGTTTGAATCCAGACCGGGCCCGCCAAACAACAATGATGGCTGCAACCGAAAAAAAGTAGCTGGGCGTTGTGGCGGGTGCCTGTGGTCCCAGCTACTTGGGAGGCAGAGGCAGGAGACTCACTTGAGCCCAGGAGTTGGAGGTTGCTGTGAGCTATGATGCCATAGCACTCTACCCAGGGGGACAGCTTGAGGCTCTGTTTCAAAAAACAAAAACAAACAAACAAAAAAAAAGAAGTGGAATTTCTGGGTCAAAGTGGACATGCATTTTAAAAGCTTTTGGTACTCAATACTGACCTTTACATTTTTACTAACTACTATTTATGAAACACTTATGTCAGGCAGCAACCTAAGTCCTTTACACATACTATCTCATTTAATATTCCCAACAGCTCAAAGAGGAAGATCCTAGGGATATCTGTATCTTAAAAATGAGAAAGTTGAAAGTCAAGAAGGTAAATTACTTGTCCCAAACAACAAATTAGCAAGGAATGAAGCAGGTGTTTGAACAAGGTCTAGTTCTAGAGCTAATGCTTTTAGTCAGTTTACTACCATTACAGTTCAGCTCAGCCATGGGCATTTCCTCTCCATCCCTGAGCCACTCCATGCAGGCTACACAGAGATATCCCTAGCCTGCCTGCTCTGCTTCCTTATGATGACATCTTGTGGGCTCTCAAAAGCAGTGATTTTGCCTTACACATTTCTTCTCTCCATGGAGCCAAGCAAAATAGCATGCACAGCTTAAGCACTCAACTGGTGCTTGTGGATTTGTCTCACAGATATTATACCATGGAGGAAAGGCGGGACCTAGGGTTTAGTTTGTAGCATTACCCTGTCAAGCTGTGAGTCAGGACCATCATCTCTGAATTACGGAAGGAAGAAATGATGGGCAGGAAAGTGAAGGAAGGCTAAGGGTAACTGCCTCTAACTTTCTCAGATTAGCTGGGCATGATGGCATGTGCCCACAGTCCTAGCTACTCTGGAGACTGAACCAAGAGGATTGCATAAGCCCAGGAGTTGGAGGTGGTAGTGAGCTGTGATCTCACTAATGTACTCCAGTCTGGGTGACCAAATGAGACTCCATCTCAGAACAAAACAAAACGCCTTCCCTACCCCCACCATGTCCTTTAGAAGAGTAGATGGAACATAATACCTAGCCCTCACATTGTGGCTAAGAATAGGAAGCCAATGGCTCGGTGCCTGTCTCTCAAGTGGCTAAGGCACCAGCCACATACACCTAAGGTGGTGGGTTCGAATCCAGCCCAGGCCTGCCAAACAACAATGACGGCTG
>NW_003852418.1:7652130-7675183 GCF_000181295.1 Otolemur garnettii | reverse complement strand
GGGCAATAGAGTGAGACTCTGTCTCAAAAAAAAAAAAAAAAAAAAAAATTAAAAAAATTCAATCCTATGGAAGTGAAGAGTAGAACTGTGGGTCTTAGAGGCTGGGAAGAGATTGGTTAATGGACACAAAATTGCAGCTAGATGGGAGAAATGAATCCTGGTTCTCTGCATTTCGCCGTAGGGTGAATATACTAACTATAGTTTATTGTATATTTTCAAAAAGCTAGAGGAGAGGATTTTGAATGTTCGCAACACACACAAAAAAGATAAATGCTTGAGGTGCTATATATGCTGATTTGATCATTACGAGTTGTATACACATATTGAAATGTCATTCTGTATCCTATAAATATGGATAATTAAATATGTCAACTAAAAATAAAAGGAGAAAAAAATAATCCTTGATTTAGGTAAGAATCATTCATTGGTGGAGGCTGAAACTAGTGGGTAAAATGTTGAAAAGCAAGAAGATTTTTACAGAGTCTCAAAGCATCTTCCTGCAAATATTCATTCCTTACCAAGCGGGAAATAGGAACTTGAGTAGAGAACCCTGGCAGGCACCACTGCACTCAGTGAATCCAAGTTAACATCTCCCATAACAAAACAAATCAATATCAGGTTCCTCATGGTGTGACCTGCACAAAGAACACAGTATCTTTTTTCTGTAGTATTCCTGCCAAAAATTGCATAGCATGGATCTAATTTTGAGGATATATCAAGCTAAGCTCAATTAAAAGACATTCTGTAAAAGTTAACTGGCCCTTAATTGTTAATGTCTGTGAAAGACCAAAAAAGATCCAGAAACTTTTCTGGATGAAAGAAGATTAAAGAGGTGTGATCACTGAGTGCTACGGCAGGATCCTGGATTTTCTTTTGTTGGAAAGAACCTTATTGAAAGAACTGGCGAAATCCAAATAAGGCCTGTAGCCAGGCTTCACCGGTGTGGAACCAAGTCACACAGCGCCCTGCACTCAGAAGGACCTTGCAGGTGGAGCGTAATTCACTGCGGGCATTGCATCGTCTTAAAATTTGAATTGGTGTTTTGTAAGCAGAGATCAAGGGGGCAGTGGAGCATGCTCTATGAGCCAGGCGCCTAGGCTCACCCAGCAATCCCACCTCTTGCTGTCTCCTAGGATAGGTCCTCTGCAGCCTGCTCTGTACCCCTAGGCACTCTGGCTTTGCTCAGCCTGCCACTGTCTACCTTCATCCCTTGGCCACTGCCACTTGAGTGGGATGGAGAAAGGACAGAGAGAGGAAGGATAGGATAGAGAGAGGGGAGGGGAAAGGGAGAAAGACTGGAAAGAAAAGAGACAGGGAGGGATGGAAGGAATCCAAGAGGAAGAGAGAAAGAGGAGAGTTAGAGACACACGTCGGAAAGAATACACAAGAAACGGATTGCTTTGTTTGTCTCCAGACAAAATAATTGGGTGTCTGGAGTGGAGGCAGGGAGTTACGGGTGAAAAGACGTTTTTTGTTGTATATCCTTTTCTTAACCTTTTGAATTTGGATCCCTATGACTATATTACTTATACAAATTACAACCTCAATTTAAAAAGTAAGAAAGGACTCTGATTTGGGCATCTTCTTTCTATGAGGTCACAGGCCTCTTGGAGTCTCGATCTGTAGCAGGGCACTGCTATGATCTGCTGTGAAGATTGTTTTGAGAAATCAGGTCTCATAAGCCAGTCCCCAGCACTGTGTCCGGCGCATAAGGTGCTGCTGCTGTTATCAGAACCTCAGCAACGAGTTGGAAGCATCCCATCACCTCTCTAAGCTTCAGTTTTCTCATCCATCATGCCGGGGAAATAAGGACCCACTTCCCAGGGTTGCTGTGAGCATTCTCCAGGAGAGACCTAATGCCTTTGAGAAGAATCCCTGACCCAATGGCCACTGCTTCACAGTTGTTCCCTCCCTGGACCTTGTACCTAGATGATTTGATTGCCCCCCACTTGCCCACCCACCTCAACCCAAGTCAGGGGAGACAAAAGACAGAATGTGCTGAAAGTGGTTACTTTATTGATTGGAAAAGGGAGATGGTGTGGGCAGCACAGTGGGGTATGCAGAGGCCAAAAAGAGGTGAGGGCAGCCAGGCTGGGGCCAGACATAGGGCCAGGCAGAAACGTCCCCTCCCCACGCCTCAGGCTGCAGGCTGGAGCTGGAGGAAGAAAATAATACCATCAACAACAGTATCTGGCATACTGGCTAAGAGCACCTGCAGCTTAAATCCCGACTGACTCCCCCACACCACCCCTCCTGCACACTCACAGCACAGCATGGCCTCACTGGGGCTCTTGCACTTTCCTACAGCTTCTAGATTCATCTTCTCTGCTTCAGACCATCCCCAGGGCACACCTGAGTATATCAGGGTCCTCACCGACGTGTGATTTTCCCGAGGGCCCATGGCCACTCATCTCCCTTACCATCTCCCGACCAACAGGCAGATCCACCACGACTTCATTCCTTAGGTTAAACTAGGATTTGCTGATCAAAGGGATTTTATAAGCCCGATAATTGTGGCTCTGGGAGGAGAAAAGGCTAGTTGTGTGTCAGAGCTGAAATTTGAACCTGGATCTTCCTGACCGCAAACATGCGGTCAGCACTCATGGAGGC
The DNA here is from genome assembly GCF_000181295.1 of Otolemur garnettii. Taxonomy (NCBI): domain Eukaryota; kingdom Metazoa; phylum Chordata; class Mammalia; order Primates; family Galagidae; genus Otolemur; species Otolemur garnettii. Next base: position 7,672,573 of record NW_003852418.1, on the reverse strand, counting down.
AAGTGACAGCTGGCCTCAGGGGAGAGTCTGGCCCCAGGGAGACCACGGTCTCGGAGGCGCGAGAGAACACATCCCTTCTCAGGGCTTCCAATTTCTCACATGTAGACTATTGGATTCCATCAGTGAGCTTTGGGTTCCTTTGCTGAGAAATTGTTACAGGTAGCACATGGTGATGAGATTTCAACCCAAGGGCACTGCTGAGTCCTTGCTCATCCTGTTCCCTCTAGCTGAAACAGACTCCCCCTGCACTGCACCAGACTACCTCCCCTTTACTCTTCCTGTAGGGCTGGCTCAGGGTCACTTCTGGGAAGTTTTCCCCAACTGCCCCTGCACCATCCTCCCCCTGCCTAAGCCTGGTAATGTTCCTCCACAACACTCAGGGCTGAGAGCGTCACCCATCCATCTGCCTCAGCCTCTGGGCTGCTGGCTCTGGACAGAGACATGGTCTCCCTTCTGTCCCACAGCCAGCACAGAGCCCAGGGGGCCAACTAAGTGTTTTTGCTTCATTGTTTTATTTTTCCTTTAGTTCCTTCTACTGACTTTATGACTCAATAATGTTTTATTTTCAATTATATGGGAGGCTCCATGATCTAGTGCCAGCCCACTAGAGGTGTTGAGCCTTGGCCGGCCACAGAGTAAATACTTGACACGCCTCATACCCACTTTGGATGAACTGAAGTCAACTGATCTCAGGTGTGTCCTGCAAAGTTCTTTGATGAAGCTTTCTGCTGGCCACGCACAGAGCTTCCCACCACCCTAACCTCACTGGCCACTGTCCCTGTCTCCAGGATATGGCTGCCCTCCCCAAAACACAGCTACTTATCGCCCCCTTGCTTCCACAGTCACCTCCAAACAGGCTCCCTGCATCTGCCCCCGCCGTCCCCACACAGCAGCAGGAGCAGTCCCTTTCCAAAGGTGCCACATCTCCAGATCAACACCAAAGTCTTTACAATGGCCAATGTAATGGCCTTATGAGGCTTCAGGTGAGCTGCCCGCTCCCCCTTACCATCCGCTCTCTCTCCTTATGCCCTGCCCTGCTCATCCTGCAGTGTCCAGGGCTGTTCCTGCCTCTGTACCTGATGCCCCGCCCCCCAGCACATCCACTCCTCCTTCCTCATTTCCATCAAGTCATATCCAGATGCCACCTTCTGGGTGGGGCCTTCACTGACTGTCCCAGGTAAAAACCGCAGCACTGCTCCCTGCCCCATCCTTTTTACCCCCCTCTCTGCTTGCTTTTCCTCCTGGCACGATCTCCCTCCAACACACCACAAAATCGACTCTTTGCTTTGTTTATCATCCACTAGAACCCAGACCCTGGCAGGGAGAGTTTTTCATCTAATTTGCTCAGTCCTGGAACATGCCTAGCACCTAGGGTGGTGCATGGCACGTGACAGATGCCCAGCAGGTATTTGTCGAGTGAATGACGGTAAATAAAATGGAGATAGATGAGCAACCTTGTGTCCAGCTAGGTTTTCCTTCTTAACCTGCTGCAAGTCCCATCACACCTGGGCATCAATACATCTCCTCTCCCCCCTTCACCTACCTCAGAAGTTGGGTGTGGCACATGTCATCTTCCCGCAGCCATTGCGGCAGCATTTCATGTTGGTTTCACACTGGCTGTCCATGTCGCACTGGTTCTGGCAGAGGCCAAGCTGGGGGAAGCTACTGTTCATCTGTGGACAGGAGCCCTGCTTTTCTGGTAGAAAAAGGAACATGGGCAGGTAAGTGGAGGGATGTAGCATGGCCCCCAACTGTTCCCTACCCAGCTTCACGGACAGCAGAGCTGCCTGCCTGGGTCCTTCTCAGGAGGTCTGAGCTGCTCTCAAGGGGCCCGGGAAGATCTCCCTCCTGCTGCTCCTAAATGGTTCTAGAAGCACAGGACCTCAGTGTGAGTCCCCGCTCTGCTATTTTCTAATGTCGTGGCCCTAAGAGCCCCAGTTTCTTTAGGTTGGAATCAGTGCCACTGACATTATGGGGCTGTCGTAAAATAGTGGAGGCAAAGAGATCAATATTAATGTTATTTCTCCCTGAGAATCAAACCAGTCTGTAATAACAGGAAGTGATTCCGACAGTAAACACTTAATCAGCTCTAACTATGTGCAGCATTATATTAAGCACTTGACATATTTAACTCCTTTAATTCTCACCATATTTCTGAAAGAGAGGAGGGGTCTGTTACTATTTGCTCATGTTATAGATGAGAAAACTTAGGCACCAAGAGGTTAAGTAATTTGCCTAAGGTCATACAGGATTGAGGTAGGATTTGAACTCCAGGAAATCTGTGCACTGTGCACTGATCTCCAGGTATTAGTCAGCTATGTAAACTGTAGAGTGCAATGCACACATGAAGGGTAATACACTCACATCTTCTCTGTACTCACCCTTATGGACCCACTCCCAGTTATGATCACTCAGCACCATGGCCCTCACTCTTCCATGTACAAACAAAACCACACCCTTCCACTAACACACACATGTACACTAACAGCTAACACCGCAGAGGTGTGCCATTTACAATGCACTCTGTAAAAATCCATTATCTCCTTTCATCCTCACATCAAATATCTCCTTCATAGGGGACATTTCTAAACCTGGGGCACAGAGAGGTGAAGAGGGCACCAAACACCACTCCACTGGTCAGAGGTAAAATCAAGGGCCAGGCTTGGTGATTCACACCTGTAATCCTAGCACTCTGGGTGGCCCAGGCAGGAGGGTCGCTTTAGTTCAGGAGTTCAAGATCACCCTGACCAAGAGCAAGACTCCATCTCTAGTAAAAATAGAAAAATTAGGTGTTGCGGTGGGTGGGCACCTATCGTCCCAGCTTCTCAGGAGGCTGAGGCAGGAGGATAGCTTGAAACCAGGAGTTTGAGGTTGCTATGAGCTGTGATGCTACAGCACTCAAGCCTAAGGCAACAGAATTGAGACTGTCTCCAAAAATAAATTAATTTAAAAGAAAAAATAAATGTAAAACCAAGACCTGAGCGCAGCCTTCTAACTTCCATTGACGCACACAGACATACACACAGGTGCACACATGCAGTACACACCACCTCCTGAATCTGGGAGAGGGGAACCCCACATAGCCAAAAATAAAACACAGGCACAGAACTGGGCGATTATCTAAACAAGAGAACAGAAGTTCAAAGGGGTAAAGCAACTTGCTCAGGATCACACACCTAGAAAATGACAGAACTAGGATTCAAACCTCCAGGCTCCCTCCCTCCCTCAGGGGCCATCTGGCCTTGTCCCTCTTCCAGCCTCAGTTGGTCCTTCTGAGACAAGGGAACAAGCTCTTCATCCATCTGACAGCAAAGGTCCCTTCTTTTGCCTCGCCACCTCTCTCATCTCTTTGTCTGCCTCCTGCTTTCTCTCCCAATCTTCTGGGTCTCCTCTACTCCGGCCCAGCTTAGGAGCCTCCAGGCCCAGAAGCTGTCCCTGGTCGGCCAGTCTCCCCTGCACTTCCCTCCTCCCTGCTCATCCATGTCCGGGGGTGTCTGAATCACAAACTTTCCCAGACTGTGCTGGCATCTTCCAGGAAATGACCCAGGAGAAACGAAGGGGCTGTTTTCCGGATAAAGACCAGTAAAGACCAGCACAGTCACTGGTTCTCCCCAGGTCATATCCCTGCCTCTAATGCTGTTTTTCCCTCCGGAAAACGAAAAGATGTCTAAGGTCACAGCTTGGCGGACACACCTGCACTCTAGCAAATACCTTCGACGGAGCACCCAAGCTCTCTTTCACTCAGGGTGGAAGAGACTGTTCTAAAGATGAGCGAAGGGGGAGCAGGTGCTCGGGGAGGAGTCCTGACTTTCTCCAAACTACTCAAGCAGTAAGCGGGCAAGGCAAGCCCCTCGCAGTGACTCCTGTGGCCACGTGATGGCGGTGTGACCTTGGCCAAGAACATTTCTCTCCCTGACGCTCGCTTCCAGATCTTTAAAACCAGCCGAGCGCTCTCCTAAATCTGTCAAATCCCCTTCCGCCCGGACGCAGGAATCTAGGGAGTTTCGCCTGGCCAGGCGCTCCCAGTCCTTCCGCCCCAGGGCTGCGGGAGGCCCCCAGGGGAGGTGCCCTTGGGAAGGGTGAGTCCCAGGCCTCGGGACTCAAATACGACGCCAGCTCTGGCTTCCCCGCGGCCTCCAGCAGGCCTAGGAGGGAAGCTGCGCCCCGGGTCCCCGGGCTGCAACAATGTCTCGGCTGTGCGTGCCCGGAAGACCGTCATGCACCAGAGACTCGAATCTAGCTAGGGGTGGGGGACCTCCCTCCCTCTGACTGCGCTTCAGTGACGCCTTTGTCTCCCCTAGGGCAGGCGAGGGAGAGCCCGGGCGGATCTGGTTTCTTCCGCCTAGACTTTCCCAGGGGTCCCCAGGTCCAGGGGAGTCCCTCTTCTCGGGAGCCGGGCGCTCCCCCTTCCTCCCTTCCTCCCGGCTCGGCGCGGCCCCGCCCCAGCCCCTAGCCGGTCGCCGGGGTTACCATTGGGCATGGAGCAGATGAAGGCGCAGCCCGCCTGGCAGCACTTGAGATTGTCTTTGCACTCGCTGTCGGATTTGCACTCACTGGTGCACTTCGCCTTCTCGTCGAGGTGGGGGCACACGCCTGGTTTCTCTGTTCCTGTGCCTGGTAGGGGAGGCAGGGGACAATCAGAGGTGGGGCGTAGCCCCAGTCCCAGAGGATGCCCACCTCCTACTCCAAGGGCCCCAAATCTTAACTCCAAGGAATTCTGCCTGTGGACCTAACGGCTCCACCTTCAGGCCAAGGTCCCTGACTCCTGGACACTCGGGGATACAGGAGGTCCCTAACCTTTGGTCTCAGAATCCTCCAGTCTCGGTCTTTAGGGAACCCCGCCCGGCTGAGCATCTAGGCTCCTAGAGTCTAGGAGCTTTGGGTGTCCAGCACAGCACAGCACAGCACATCCCCTCCACCCCGCCCCCTGCAGCCACTAAGTATCTGCCTTCAACGCAGAGCCCCTCCCCCAAATTTCAGCCTTCAATTGTCTCCCCATCGCCAGCAAACTGGACCCCATCCCCTAGGCTCCGAGCGTCTCACTCTTAGTTGATAGGGGCCCCAAATTTTAGTTTTCATAGGTCTCCCCGCTTCCGCCTCAGGAATCTCCACCTCCCCAGCTCCCAGAAACACTACGCCTCTGCCTGGCTCGGTTCAGACGCTCGAGGCTCGCCCCACTGGCCTCCCCTTGCCCGGCTCACCTGTGACCGCGGGGAGGCCCAGCAGCAGCAGGCCTAGGAGGAGGGCAGCGGTGAGCGGGCCAAGGCGACAGGCAGGCATGGTGCTGCTCCGGGGCGGGGTGCAGGTGTGAGCGGCCGCCAAAGTAGGGGTATTTAACTGCGCGCGGGGGGCGGGGGGCAGGGGGCGGGGCCGAGCAGGAGCGGGAGGGGGGCGGGGGGGGTAAAGGGCTCAGCGGGCGGGCTGCCACCTCAAGCCATTTCACAATCCCCTGGGATCAGGTGTCACTCTTGGCTCTGGTGGGAACCAGGAACCTTAGCAGCTTCCAGGCCGGGAGCAGCTCGACCAGCTGCAGCTGGACCTTGGTCCAGTCCTCTCTCCCTTCCTCCTGGGGCCTGAGGGAGAGGCAGCGGGAGGGGCGGGCCCAGGCCAGGGTTCCTGGGTTTCCATTCCAAGACTCTGGGGTCTCTCTGGTCGGGTGTTGAGAAAGAAAGAGGATTAAGGGGCTGGATTTGAAGTCAGCCTGATAGAGCAGTGTAGATGCCCCTTTAGGGATTAGTGATGCAGGGCTAATGCAGGGATACAGTGCACACAGTAGGGGCTATGTAAAGAGCAGTTGTTATTAATAAAACCCATTTGACAGAAAACACGCCTATGAAGGCGAAACACCTCAAAGACTCGAGCCCTTTGGGTGTGTGTTTCTCTCTTCCTCTCTCTGTCACACCAACACTGGATCCGGGGTGACTGTGCCAGGCTTTGCAGACACTCCTTGTCTTACGGAGTCACCCCAGCAAACCTATGTATGACCTGAGAAGAAGGATTTTCATCATCCCAATATGGCAAATGAGTTGGATGCCAGAGGTTTAGGACCTCACTTCCACCCCGAGGTGCTACCCAAGACTGCACCGCCGAGGTTGTGAACCCAGGTCTCTTTCCCTCCTAACCCTTTTTTCTCCATTTTACCATAAATATTTGCTGGGTGCCTGTTATGTGGGACATGAAGAGCAAGACACTTGGTGAAGAGAAAGTAATCAAAGGGAGTCCTCTGGGTTTGAGTCCCCTTCACCACTTGCCACCTGAGGAGCCCCAGATGAATTCTTTCCCTCTCTGAGCTGTCATTTTGTCATCTATAAAAATGATGAGAACATGAATGGAATGTTCCTGCCACGGAACCGCTGTGGACTCATTGAGAGCACTGAGAGTAGGTCCACACGGATTGGCATGGGAACTCCAGGTCTGGCACATAAGGGGTGCTGGGCAAATGGCTGTGAGTGCTCCATAAACGATGAGTGTCTACTGTGACCAAGGAGACTGATACATGTATACCAAGCTTTAGAATCCAGGGAGGTAAGTGCCAATACAGGGTTACCCAGGGAGTTAGATAAGAGGTGCCTTCAAACATCCACTTTGTGCCAATGGTTTCAAATCCTGGGAGCCCCAGGAGCTTTGCCCCTGGTGGCTAGAGGTGGTCTGGGGCAGTGATCACTGGGATGACAGGTGAGGAGGATTTGGAGATATGAGAATATCCATCCACTGACCACACAGACGGATGCTGGTAAAAGACACCGAGAATGCTGCCTCCAGTTTCCCCTGCCCAGCCTGGGAATGGAGACATGCCGTTGTCGGGAGGGGCTGTTTGCTCTGATCTGAGAGAACAGTCAACAGGAATGAGAGCGTGAGCCAGGTGGGGACACAGTCCTGAGCAGGCTCCTGAAACCCAGTCTGGGGCACAAAGAGGACAATTTGTGGAGCAGCAGGTTTTAGCCTGTGGATCGAGCTGGCTACTGGACATTCAGCCCTTGGCACTGCTGCCAACAGCTTTCTCTCAGGACCTGTCCAGTCCCCCCTCCCCCAGGAAACTGCCCAGGCCCTCTGAGCTCCTTGCTGATTGGCCATTATAGGAATGTGGATTAGCACCAGGCTGAGAGATCGGGGTGGGGTAGAAAGATGGAGAAGAAAATTTTATCAGTCAATCGCATTGGATTGAGCTTTGGTGGTGCCAAGCTCTGTGCTCGGTATAGACATACATATGCTGTTTATGAAAATAAAAAGGGCAAAGGCTTTGGCCAGGCACAGTGGCTCATGCCTGTAATCCTAGCACTCTGGGAGGCCAAGGCAGGTGAATTATTTGAGCTCACGAGTTTGAGACCAGCCTGAGCAAAAAGCAAGACCCTGTCTCTACTAAAAAAAAAAAAAAAAAAAAAAAACAGGCAAGAAGATCGCTTGAGCCTGAGTTGGAGGTTGCTGTGAGCTATGATACCACAGCACTCCACCTTGAGACTCTGTCTCAAAAAGAAAAAAAAAAAAAAAACAGGGCAGAGGCTTTAGAACCAAATGTATACGGTTCTCAATCAAGGGTTGACCACGTTCAGGCTACATGACTCAGCAGAACATTTGACTTTGGGGAGCTTACATTTTCTTCTTCCATAAAATGGGTATATCCTGTCTTGTTGGATTATTATAAGGATTAAAGGGAAAAGCATAAACCAGAGGTTGCAAATCTGGGTAGAACAAATATTACTATCACTCACACAGTATATTTTAAAATTTTAAATTAGTGGCCAAGATTCAAAAGTGGAGGGATTTCACATAAGAAATAAATCTCTAGCTTCTCTTGGAAAAAATAAAAGATGTGGCTACACAGTCCTACAATCTCACATAGCAACCTCAGCCAGAGCAAAGGGTCTCAAAACCGAGTATGAATCAGAGGGTTTGTTAAAACACAGACTGCTGGATCCCCACCCCTCGAATTTTGATTCAGTAGGGCTAACCCAAGATTATGCCTTTCTAATAGGTGTTGCCCAACCAGGTTCATCTGCCCACTCCCCAAAATTAAGCCAATACCTAGAGACAGCAGGGTTTATAGCAGAGAAAGAGTTTATTCCACATAGTGCTAAGTGGGAAATGGGAGGCATTTCTCAAATCTGTCTCCCCAGGAACTGGGGGGACAGGGTTTTGAAAGACAGTTTGGTGGGCAAAGGATTAGGCAATCAAGGTCTGCTAACTCTGCTGGGTTCGGGGTGGAACCATCAGTCCCTTGGTATGGGCCACTGGGTTCAGCTAATCCACTGGAATGCAATTCCTGGGGGGCAGGGGAGAGTTGGCCAAGACCAGTGAGTCAGTGCCTTGGTCTGGATGGGTCAATCTGGTCCGCTGGAATGTAGGAACTGGAAGAGATCTCAAAAAATCCCCTTAGGTTACTTACAGGTGATGTTATCTAGGGAGAAAAAGAGAAAAGTTAAGAATCTTTACAACCACCAGCTATGCCTCTAGGGTAGCAATTACAGAGAAGCAAAAAGGGCCAACAGGTGACTGACTGTTATCAATCAACGGAGACAGTGGATGATCATCATCATTATTTTAGCTAAACCTATAAACCTGTTCCTTCACAGAGGTTTGGGGCCCTTACTCTAGATCTTGCCTTGCGCCCCTTCATCAATTTGTAACGGCCAATTTGTATAGGTGGTTTCACGGGTTTCCACCCAATGCTGTTCAAGCCACCCCACTTTGAAAACCATGACCTAGAGCTAAGCATTGCTTTCTTTTTATGAGAGAAGTATTCCCCCCAGTTTCCCATAATCCCCACCTTTCTTTATTGTTTCTCATCCCAGAACCACCCCCATCCCCACACCAACTACTTCCATTCACAGGACTAGCCTGGACCCAGAAGGGCATTTAAATCCGTGACCTCTGGGGTGGGTGCACAGTAAGTGTTCTGTAAGACGTAGCTTGTTATTTAACAATCTTGTGGAAGAAGTATTATTATTATTCCCATTTAACAGGTAAAAAAACTGAGATTCAGCTAGGGAAAGTGTCTTGCCTGGAAGCTGGCAAATCGCAAGGACGATACTTGCCAAATGACTCACGTTGTCCCAGTTATTTCAGTATTACACTCTCACAAAACACACATAGTCGGGTGGTGCCGGTGGCTCAGTGAGTAGGGCGCCGGCCCCATATACTGAGGGTGGCGGGTTCAAACCCGGCCCCAGCTGAACTGCAACCAAAAATAGCCGGGCATCATGGCAGGGACCTGTAGTCCCAGCTACTGGGGAGGCTAAGGCCAGAGAATTGCCTAAGCCCAGGAGTTGGAGGTTGCTGTGAGCTGTGTGACATCATGGCACTCTACCAAGGGCAACAAAGTGAAACTCTGACTTAAAAAACAAAACAAAACAAAAAAAACCACACACACACATAGTCACTCACACACATCTACTTGAGGTTAACATAGATGATAGCTTCCAAAAATCTGGACACGACTTCGTGAGTATAAAATAGTATTTATCAAGGAAGAGAAGGAAGAAAGGAGTTAGAAGGAAAGAAAAGCAGGTTTATAGCGGGAGGTGATGTTAGCTGCAGACGCGCCTTCCCTAAAATGACTATAAACAAGTTCACAGTGGAGATTCAAGAAGTCTCCAGGAACAAGCAAGATGTCTTTAGCCATTTAATGGGGCCTCTCCTTCTGAACTATTGGACCCAATGAAACTTCCTTTCATTCCCTGGAAACCTCTCTCTTCGGTTAGACTGGCTATTTTGTTGTGTCACCTAGCATCCGTTTGTCCCTTTTTCTGATAAAGCACCCTGATTCTGTTTTGAGGGGGATAACTCTTCTTCCACTCAGGACAGGTGGGGCAGAGGGGACTGTCAATCAAAGTGCTGCAGGATGGCTCGGCGCCTATAGCTCAACCGGCTAAGGTGCCAGCCACGTACACCTAAGGTGGCGGGTTCGAATCCCCAGCCCGGACCCGCCAAACAACAATGACGGCTGCAACCAAAAAATAGCCGGGCGTTGTGGCGGGCGCCTGTGGTCCCAGCTACTTGGGAGGCGGAGGCAGGAGACTCGCTTGAGCCCAGGAGTTGGAGGTTGCTGTGAGCTGTAATGCCATGGCACTCTACCCAGGGGGACAGCTTGAGGCTCTGTCTAAAAAAAAAAAAAAACAAAGTGCTGGAGGATGAATCACCGAAGACCTGAGAGGTTCCCCCTTGTTTACCATCCTTTCCAAGCTGTGTTTCTTTTTTTTTTTTTGAGACAGAGTTTCACTTATTAACCCTTGGTGGACTGCCGTGAAGTCACAGCTCACAGCAATCCCCCAATTCCTTGGGCTTAGGCAATTCTCTTGCCTCAGCCTCCCTCAGCTGGGACTACAGGCGCCCGCCACAGCGCCCAGCTATTTTCTTGTTGCAGTTAGGCCGGAACTGGGTTTGAATCCATCACCCTTGGTATATGGGGCCGGTGCCCTACTCACTGAGCCACAGGGGTCACCCCCCAAGCTATGTAGCAGTAGAATCCAACCCTGGCTAACTTCAAGGTATTATTGGAAAGGGAGAATGGATGCCCACTACATCCCCACATCATTTTACTGAATTCCTTCTTGCTTACCATAGCCAGAGTTGGTTTCTGTTGCTAGCAACCAAAAGGATCTAACCCTATACCAGGGTTACCACCAGGTCCTCATTTCAAACCCAATGGCCTATTCTCAGCCCTCATCTTCCTCTAACTTACACCTAAGGTCCTTATGTCATAAATGCAATAATGCTCAAACCAAATGCTTTACACACACACAAAATTTTTTTCCAGCTTGGCGCCTGTAGCACAATGGTTACAGCGCCAGCCACATACACCGAAGGTGGCGGGTTTGAACCCGGCCCAGGACAGCTAAACAACTGCAACCACAACAACAAAAATAGCTGTGCATTGTGGCAGGCACCTGTAGTCCCAGCTACTTGGGAGGCTGAGGCAAGAGAATCCCTTAAGCTCATAGTTGGAGGTTACTGTGAGCTGTGACACCACAGGACTCTATTGAAGGTGATATGGTGAGACTCTGTCTCAAAAATAAAAAAGTAAAAATTTCCATGTGATCTCGGCACAAAAAAAAAAAAACATGAAAAGCAGAACTTCTCTATTTGAAACCAAATAACATTCCTGTCTCCATGCTAATTCCCTGACTGTAAACTTTATTGAATCTGCTTTGCCTGCAGGATAAAGGCTGTGCTCCTTTGCCTGCCCTTTTGACTTATGCCAACTTTTATATGCAGCCACATCCCTCATTCCCTGCCATACAAGCCTTCCATGGGGCTCACTGTTTCAGCAGACATCCACTAACACCCAAGCAAGAACCACCAGCTGGGGGCCAGGGATGGTGTCTTACACCTGTAATCCTAGCACTCTGGGAGGATCCTTTGGCTCAGGAGTTTGAGATCAGCCTGAGAAAGAGGAAGACTGTCTCTACTAAAAATAGAAAAATTACCCAGATACTGTGTCAGGTGCTAGTAGTCCCAGCTTCTCAGGAGGCTGAGGCAGGAGGATCGCATGAACCCAGGAGTTTGAGGTTGCTATGAGCTAGGCTGACACCATGACACTCTAGCCTGGACAACGGAGTGAGACTTTGTCTAAAAAAGTAAAGAAGAAGAACCACCTGCTGATCCATGTCAACTTAAAGGACCACAAGAGACAATGATAAATTATTGTTTTAAGTCACTAAGTTTTGGGGTGGTTCATTACACAGCAATAGATAACCAGAACAGTATTAACAGTATTAAATTAGACTCATACTATCTAGGGAAGAAAATAAGCAAATAAATTAGTAAATCAAAAATATCATTGCAGATACAGATAAATGCAATAAAGAAAACAAAGTAAGTCCAGGTAATTGTAAGTCTGGGGTCAGAGGGACCAGGAAAGGGGTCTCTGAGGAGGTGGTACATGCTCTGAGATTTGAACGATGTATGACCTCTATCCCGACCATCATCTGGGGGCCGAGGATTGTAAAAAAAGGTTAAAATAAGTTTAAAGGCCCTAAGGCAGGTGGATGCCAAGAACAGTGAGAAAACCAGTGTGGCTGGAACAGATGGAGACTGGTAGATGAAATCAAACAGCTAAGCAGGAAGGACATCGTGAAGAGCCCTGAAGCCTGGGACCAGTGGGGTAGATGTCTTCTCAGTGCAGTGGGAAGATAGGGGCTAGTTTCAGCTGGCAGGTTGGGGGACAAAATCATCTGATTTATAAGTTGTTTTTTTTTTTTCCCAAAGCCTCACTCTCTTGCCCAGGCTAGAGTGCCATGGCCTCAGCCTAGCTCACAGCAACCTCAAACTCCTGGGTTCATGCAATCCACCTGGCTCAGCCTCTTGAGTAACCAGGACTACAGGCACCCACCACAGTGTCTGGCTGACTTTTCTATTTTTAGCAGAAATGGAGTCTGGCTCTTGCTCAGGCTGGTTGCAAACTCTTGAGCTCAAGCGATCCTCCTGCCTGTCCACCCAGAGTGCTGGGATTATAGGCATGAGGCACTGTGCCTGACCTGATTTATAGTTCTTTCAAATCCCCCTGTCTGCTCTGAAGGACAGAATATAAGAGGACAGCTATGAAAACCAGACCAGTAGTAAGGGAGTTTTTGCGGTTGACTTAGCAAATAATTGACGATAGTGGTTCCTTTTATCAAGCAAAGGATGATGAATGACTTGGTACTGGTCAGTCCATCACGTCTGGAGACAAGCTTCATTTATAAGACCTGCCACCCTAAGATAAAGTAACAGGGAGAGGCTGTGTGGTTACTGACTCATCTGTTAGCAGGAAGCCAACCACATTTTTCTGGTCCTTCCTGAGATAGAAAAGATGGGGACCCATATAACTGCCATGAAATCCATATTCCATCCCAAAGGAAAACAAACTGGAGATGCATGAGATCTTCCCAGCTTGAGGCCGAGAATGATGTGGCAGTTTTTAAACAAGACAAAAAAAAATTTGATATTCCTCCTATTGAGAAGTGGGATCTGTATGTCTTACCCTTGAATCTGGGAAGGTTTGTGATTGCTTCAACTAACCGTACATAACAGATGCTATGTGACTTCCAAGTCTAAGTCATAGAAAATCACATAGTTTCTACCCTTTTTACTGGAACACTAGTTCTTGGAGCCTTGAGCTGCAATGGAAGAAATCTGACTAGCCTGAGGTGGCCATGTTGTAAGGAAGCCCAAGCTATATGAAGAGGCCACATGTAGGCACTCTAGTCAGCAGTCCCAGTTCAGCCCAGGCTTTCAGCCATCTCAAGCTAGGTGCCAGACACGAATGAAGAAGGCATCAGATGTCCAGCCCCCCAATATTTAGTCACCCCCAGCCCTTTGAGTCTTCCCAGCTAAAGCCTGAAACATCACAGAACAAAGACAAACCATTCCCACTCTTTCCTGTCCAAAATTCTGGCCCATGGCTGGCACAGGTGCTCACGCCTGTAATCCTATCACTCTGGAAGGCCTATAGTGGTTGTGGCAGGTGCCTACAGTCCCCTATAGTGGGGAGGCTGAGGCAAGAGGACTGCTTGAGCCCACAAGTTTGAGGTTGCTGTGAGCTATGATAAACAGCACTTTACCCAGGGTAACAGAATAAGACTCTGTCTCAAAAAAAAAAAAAAATTCTGACCCATAGAATCCAAGAGCATAATAAAATAATTCTATTGTATATCAGTTTTAGGATGATATTCTATGCAGCAATAAATAACTGGACCAGGTAGAAAATGTTGGCAGGATTTTTTATAACCTGTTGGACCCATGAGTAGACTAACTCAATATAGAATAGGCTGTAAAATTAGAATTGGCTCAAATTTATTGAAGCAATCACAAACCTGCTCAGATCCAAGAGAAGGAGGTATAGACCCCACTTCTCAATAGGAGGAGAATCAAACAATGTGTTATCATGTTTAACAGACCACTCTCCCTGGTCTCCATGGGGTGAGAGACTGTAACAGACATTCCCACATATCTACCCAATGGCTATTCCTTTTTCCTCCTTACAAAAGCAAGCAAGCAAACAAACAAACAAAAAACCCTCAATCTTATGTGTGGCAACAAAGACCCTGCTAAAAATACAGGATCTCCCAGTCTCCTTTGCAGCTAAGAGTGGTCACATGACACAGTTATAGCCAATGGGACATAGGCTGAAGTTCCTGATGATCTCAATGTCCAAATAAAAAGATAAAGACTTAAGGCAAGAACCTTGAAGGGAGTGATGCCTGTGGCTCAGTGAGTAGGGATCCGGGCCCATATACCAATGATGGCAGGTTCAAACCCGGCCCAGCCAAACTGCAACAAAAAATAGCTGGGCCTTGTGGCAGGTGCCTATAGTCCCAGCTACTCAGGAGGCTGAGGCAAGAGAATCGCCTAAGCCCAAGAGCTGGAGGTTACTGTGAGCTGTGACGCCACTGCACTCTACCCAGAGTGACAAAATGAGACTCTGTCTCAAAAAGAAAGAAAGAGGCTTGAAGGGTCTTCCTTCTTTTTATTTATTTATTTCTTTGCCAAGGCTCAAAGTCTCAAGCTGTTGTCCTGGGTAGAATGCCCAGGGGGCATTCTTGCATTCTCACAGCAAACTCAAACTCTTGGGCTCAAACAATTCTTTTGCCTCGGCCTCCCAAGTAGCTGGGACCACAGGTGCCCACCACAACACTTGGCTATTTTTTTGGTTGCAGTTGTCACTGTTGTTTTAGCTGGCCCAGGCTGGGTTCAAACCTGCCGGCCTCAGTGTATGTGGTCAGCGCCCCCCACCCCCGCACTGAGCTACAGGCACTGCCTGGTCTTCCTTCTTTTTACTTGAAATGGAGACATGATGCCTAGAGGAACAGCAGCCATCGTGTGAGCATGAGGTGACAAGCATGAGGACAAAGGCTTTCATGAGCTGTAATGCCAAAACCTTCTGGTCGGCACCAGTGAGAAGTAAACCAGCTGTAGACTACCCATCCCAGAAAGTGTCTTGCATAAGAAAATGAAACCCTTTCTTTAACCCTCAGTCAGATTTTCCATTGTTCACAGCCACTTTACTAAATTGCTTGGAGACTTTGTTTCCTGCAGCTGCTATAACAAAATGCCCCAAACTGGGTGGCTTAAACAACAGAAGTTCATTCTCTCACAGTCCTGGAGGTCAAAAGTCCAAGATCAAGGTGTTAGTAAGGTCAGTTCCTTAAGGCTATGAGGAAGAGTCTGTATCCTGCCTCTCCACTAATTTCAGAAGTTTTCTGGCAATCCCTTTAGTTCCTTGGCTTATAGGGTTTTTTTTTTTTTTTGAGACAGAGCCTCAAGCTATCCCCCTGGGTAGAGTGCTATGGCATCACTGTTCACAGCAACCTCCAACTCCTGGGCTCAAGCGAGTCTCCTGCCTCAGCCTCCCAAGTAGCTGGGATCACAGGCACCTACCACAACACCCAGCTATTTTTTGGTTGCAGCCGTCATTGTTGTTTTGGTGGGCCCAGGCTGGATTCGAACCCGCCACCTTAGGTGTATGTGGCTGGCGCCTTAGCCACTTGAGCCAAGGTGCCAAGCCGGCTTATAAGATTTTTACCCCAATTTCTGCCTTCATTATCACATGGCGTTCTCCCTGAATGCATGTCTGTCTCCAAATTTTCTCTGCTTATAAGGACAACAGTCACGTGGGGTTAGGGACCACCCTATGACCTGATTTTAATTTGATTGCTTCTGTACAGACCCTATCTCCCAATGAGGTCTGGACACTGGACTTTGATGTATGAATTTGGGGGGTAAACAGTTCAACCCATAACAGAGAATAAGAACATTGCTCTGTATTCTTGGCTTAAAATGAGTCCGGTTTCTCTCGACTGACCCAGCTGTTAGTCTCCTCTCTTGACAGCAGCTTTGATTGAGTCTGATGAGTGGAGGGAAGAGGGTTGCCCTTAGGCTCAGCCCTGCTGACCAATTTCTCTGCCAGTACCTGGGCCTTGCCTCCGGCAATCTGTCTATAACCAAATGACTCATCTCTTCTCTTAGATGAGAATCACTCATCACGCTATCAGCAAGTAAGTCTATGTGTCTATTTTCTCCATGGGACGGCGGTTTCCCCAAGAACAGGTACCAGGGTTGATTCCCCGTTGAGTAGAAGAGTCCAGCTCATGCCATGATCTCAACTCCTAGAATCTACAATCAGACTCCCTCAAACATTCACATTTGCCTGACTTGGTCCTGTACAAACCTGTAGGCATCTAACCAGCATTTGTGAGCACCTGCTGTATACCCACATGTTGCCAAACATGGGCAGCGCCATGCAGGAGTTTTGTGAAGAGACAAGTAAACACAATGACAGTGAAGTTCTTGCATTTCACACGAGGAGAGGGGTACAATGCACAGAATTGGGGGTACTCACCCAGGGAAAGGTAGGCAGGGCTTTCTGGGGGTGCAGAGCCCAGGCTGAGTCCTGAAGAAGAATAAACCGTTTTCTTGTCAGTTGAGAATGGGAGAGAGCACCAAATGGGAGAACAGTATAAGCCAAGACTTGGAGGGATTAAGGGTGGTAAATGGTTTGGGGTTTTTTTTTTTTGCAGTTTTTGGCCGGGACTGGGTTTGAACCCGCCACCTCCAGCATATGGGGCCGGCACCCTACTCCTTTGAACCACAAGTGCCACCCAGTAAATGGTTTTTCATGCCTGGGAAAAGTGTTGGAGAAGAGAGAAGAGACCAGACAGATGCAAGACTTTGCTTTGGTTCTTCTGGCAGGTGATGTCGAGACAGAGTCAGGAGGAATAGCAGGAAGGCTGTTGCAGGATGGGGGAGAGGTGGCCAGGCTGAGGCAACGGCCCTGGGATGGAGAAGGATGGCTGAATCTGAGAGTAGATGGGGCTTTTCTGCCTCCTTGTCCTCTTTTCTGTTGGTTTCCCAAAGTACCCCTCCTAGCGTGCCATGCACCTGAGGCCCCAATGCAGGTAATGGCTTTTGCCATTGGAGAGACAATAAATATTCAGGTCCAGTAGAGGAGACCAAAGTATCCCAAGGCCTGAAATCCAGCTGCAGAAAGAAGAAACTAAGGCATTTTATTTCAGAGACTCAGGAGGGGTAGGCAATGAGCAAACACGTGTTGACTCCTACAGGTGTTGGGGACAGAGTGACCGTTAAGACATAGCCCCGGCCTTTGAGGTCAGAAGTCTCAGTGGGGGAAAAGTCGAGACAAGGAAACAGGCGGTTTCTGGTAAGAGATTAATTCTAAAGAATGTCTAAGTGCTGTAGGTGGCAACAGAGGGGAATTGTTCCCTCTGCGTAGGGAAACTGTGGGCAGAGGAAACAGCATCTAACTTCACTTGAACATGTGGGGAAGGCATTCTCCACCCGGCTTAGAAAACGGAGGAAAAGATTGTGCAAGTTCGTATTTACCCAACCCGAGAAGTCCCGCGGCTGGAGAGAGGAAGGTAGACTCATTCATGCAGGCAAGGGGAAGGAACCAGCCCCAGGCTACATTTTTACTGTTTTTATGAAACAGGAGACAGAAAAATAAATATTTATAACATACTTTGAAAATATAAAGAGTAACAACACAGCCAACAATTGTGAAATTAACAAGCATGCTGGACCTGTGAGGGCATCGAGACCTCTTTGAGTTCCTCCAAGTCTCTCCCTCGCCATTTCTTTTCCTTCCCCCTCAGACAGCGCCAACAACTTGAATTTTGTGCTTCTTAGTTCCTTGCTGTGCTTTACAGTTTACCCACATACGTGTTTGGCCCTGAACAACATGTTTAATATATTTATTTGATGGGCGGCGCCTGTGGCTCAGTGGGTCGGGGGCCGACCTCATACACCGAGGGTTCAAACCCAGCCCCGGCCAAACTGCAACAAAAAAATAGCCGGGCGTTGTGGCGGGCACCTGTAGTCCCAGCTACTCGGGAGGCTGAGGCAGGAAAATCGCCTAAGCCCAGGAGTTGGAGGTTGCTGTGAGCTGTGATGCTACGGCACTCTACCGAGGGCGATAGGCAATAAGGTTGAGACTCTGTCTCTTAAAAAAATAAAAAAGTAGTGATTTAAGCATGAAATTGACAAACATGAAGTAGTAACTGAGGCATGTCATTTTTTTTTTTTTTTTTGACACCACAGCACTCTGGCACTCCACTGAGGGCAACAAAGTGAGACTCTGTCTCTACAAAATATACATATCTACTTATTTATTTATTTGACATTTTTCTTTTTCTACCCTTTGAATTCTAAATATTCTAAGAATTCTAAAGTCTTTTGTCTTCGTGGGTTTCGTTCCATTCTCTGGCATTTCAGCTGACGCTCCTTTATCAGGCCTTGCTTCTCTTTCTTGTTTTTTACATTTATCAGTTTGCCATAAAAGATGCGAATCAGAAACAGCCAAATGGAAGAAATGTACAGAGGCAAGGGAAGATGACAGGGAAAGATGGGGTGAGCAGGTGACCCTGGTAAATAGACGTGCTGAGAGAACTCCTCCATCCTCCGTGGCTGCCACAATTGGAGTAGCTCCGAAGGCGCTTCCTTGCTTCCTTTCTGTTTTGTGTTTTTTAACTGTGAGCTCAGGTGCATTAGAACTTTATCTGTGGGACTTCTTTGATACCTAAAATAGGTAGATAACGAAAAGGTAGATTCTTCTGGGAAAACCATTTCTGCCAGGCTTTTGAAGACACAACGGAACCAGGACTTCTTTATTTTATTTTTATTTGTTTATTTATTTATTCTTTTTTTTGAGACAGTCACTTTGTGGGCCTGGGTAGAGCGCTGTGGCATTGTAGCTCACAGCAACCTCAAAATCTTGGGCTTAAGCAATTCTCTTGTCTCAGTCTCCCAAGTAGCTGGGACCACAGGCACCTGCCACAATGCCCAGGTTTTTTTTTTAGAGATGAGGTCTCACTCTGGCTGGTCTCGAACTCCTGCGGTCAGGGCAATCCACCTGCCTTGGCCTCCCAGAGTGCTAGGATTACAGGGGTGAGCCACCACGCCCAACCACCCAGGACTTCTTTAAACCGAATTTGCAACTTGAGGTTTCCCAGATCACATGTTTATTGTGCTCTGAAGCTCAAAACCCACCAGCGAGACAAATAAGAGGTACAGCAATAACACCCCACCTCCCAGATACTGAGTCTCCCCCTTTATGCCCTGTGGGATCCAGCCAGCTAGGACACCCTGATCCCCAGCCAAAGAGTTTCTGGGCCATATGCCTGGGGCCTTGAACTCCACTTTGCACTTTGCTCTTCCCTGGACCCTAGAAGTTGGCTGAGTAGAGGTTCAGTAGGAATCCTGCCCCCACTTTTTTTGCTGTGTGACCCTAGCAAGTCGCTGAACCACTCCAAATGCCTAGTTTTCTTCTGTAGTGTGGAAATGTGGAAGGAGCGTGGGAGAAGAAACAAGGCAGTGTTCTTCTTCTCTGTTGCCTGGGTAGTCTCTCCATAAAGGGTATTTTCCTTGCAGGATGAGGTGGAATGTGATTTTAGTTGATTACTTACCCTGTGTCGGGCACTCATCTAAGAAGCTTATATGGGACAGCTCCTGCAACCTCCCACCTCTTTGCAGGTGGAGAACCCAAGGTTCCCAGAGAAAGCAGTTGGTCTGAGTCTTGCAGCTGGTGCCAGCAAAGCCAGAATCACACTCTGATCCTTCTGACACCAAAGCCTGTGCTCTGGCCTACTCTGCAGTCTAACACCACCTCCCTGAGAAGGAGGAGCAGTGTTGGAATGCTCCATCTCCACTCGCCAGGTGCCTGTGTTTGAAAGAGGCAGCACGTGGTGCCATCCCAACAGGTATGGGGGGAACATCCAGGAATGCAAACCTAGATTTAAGCTCTGAGTGTTGACTGTCAATCTAATGTGTGTGTGTGTGTGTGTGTGTGTGTGTTTTCAGTCTCACTCTGTCACCCTTGGTAGAGTGCTGTGGCATTGTAGCTCACAGCAACCTCAAACTCCTGGGCTTAAGCAATCCTCTTGCCTCAGCCTCCCGAGTAGCTGGGACTACAGGCCTCTGCCACTAGGCCCAGGTCTTGAACCCGTGCCCTCAGGCAATCCACCCACCTTGGCCTCCCAAGGGATTACAGGTGTGAGACACTGTGTCCTGCTGCTGTCAGTCTGATTACCATTGTAATTATATGGGAAGATGAATCACAGACAGGGTGTATAAACATAATGGAGGCAGGTAGAAAAGAAAGCTATCTTCAAATTAAAGCAGTAGTGATGGGCAGGACCTGTGGCTCTGTGAGTAGGGGGCTGGCCCCATCTACGGAGGGTGACAGGTTCAAACCCAGCCCTGGCCAAACTGCAACAAAAATAGCCGGGCATTGTGGTGGGTGCCTGTAGTCCCAGCTACTCAGGAGGCTGAGGCAAGAGAATCGCCTAAGCCCTGGATTTGGAGGTTGCTGTGAGCTATGATGCCACAGCACTCTACCGAGGGCGATAGGCAATAAAGTGAGACTCTGTCTCTTAAAAAAATAAAAAAGTAGTGATTTAAGCATGAAATTGACAAACATGAAGTAGTAACTGAGGCATGTCATTTTTTTTTTTTT
>NW_003852418.1:7635470-7651164 GCF_000181295.1 Otolemur garnettii | reverse complement strand
TGACATCACAGCTCACAGCAACCTCCAACTCCTGGGCTCAAGTGAGTCTCCTGCCTCAGCCTCCCAAGTAGCTGGGACCACAGGTGCCCACTACAACGCTCAGCTATTTTTTGGTTGCAGCCGTCATTGTTGTTTGGCGGGGCCCGGGTTGGATTTGAACCCGCCACCTTAGGTGTATGTGGCTGGCGCCTTAGCCACTTGAGCCACAGGCACTGAGTTCGTGATTTTTCTAAAAAAAGAAATCCCCTTCCCTTTCTCACTCCTGTATCTCTTTCTTGGTTTTTTTTTTTTTTCATTAAATCATAGCTGTGTACATTAATACAATTATGGGGTATAACGTACTGGTTTTGTATACAATTCGAAATACTTTCATCCAACTGGTTAACATAGCCTTCAGGTTTACCTGATCTCCTCCCTGGATTCCTGAGAGGTGGGCAGAGCAGACTTCATCAACCCCACTTCACAGAGGAGAAAACAGAGGCTGACTTGGCATGCTAAGAGTGGCCCTGCAGGATCCGGCTATGTTCACAGCAAGTACTGAAAGGATTTGTGTGAAGGCAAGGAGCTAAACTGTGAAACAGACCTTTATGGCAGTGATTCAATTATTTATCTGCATCATTATATGAGCGTGAAGGGAATGTTGGAGTGATCACAGCTAGCACCACTTTCCGTTGTAAATGAGAACGGAGGAGGAGGAGAGGAGGTGACAGCTCCAGGGTCATCAGGGCAACAGCAGAGCTCTATATACACTCCCGGGGCCATGTCATCCATTCCTGTTATACACCATTTTCCCTCTAGTTGGAAACCCTTAGATCTCTATCCATTCCAGATCTCTCTCCAGTCTTGGTGTGTTATATTATCTTCATGGTAGCCGGCAAATTTTTCTAGATTATACCAGATCCTTCTGTGGTTCACAGGCATGACGTTTGGGTTTTCATGCATACGTGTGAGATGTGCCTCCCTCAAGCCTTGTAACTTCAGCCCATTATCCATCTGACACGGAAAAAATAAAACATTTGAAAATTAAAAATTAAAATTCAATCTGATCACGTTACTTCCATGCCCCAAGCCAGTCAGTGACTTCCCACGGACCCTGAAATGACAATCTAGGTGCTTTGTGGTAGCCACTGGTCAAGTCCCTGGCTATCTTTTTCTGCCACACAGGAAGAGGTTGTTCCTGCCTTAGGACCTTTAGACTCATTCTTTCTTTTGCACCCACCAGAAATTTACATGGCTCAGCTCGGCACCTGTGGCTCAAGTGGCTAAGGTGCCAGCCACATACACCTAAGGTAGCAGGTTCGAATCTAGCCCCAGCCTGCCAAACAACAATGATGGCTGCAACCAAAATTAGCCAGGCATTGTGGCAGGCACCTGTGGTCCCAGCTACTTGGGAGGCGGAGGCAGGAGACTCGCTTGAGCCCAGGAGTTGGAGGTTGCTGTGAGCTGTGATGCCATTGCACTCTACCCAGGGGGACAGCTTGAGGCTTTGTCTCAAAAAAAAAAAAAGAAATTCACATGGCTCGGCTTCTCCCCTCACGCCATTCAGAGCCACTCTGGCTAAACCAGCCCCTCTTCGCCTGTATCCCATGTTACTTTCCACATAGCAGGGTCACTGTCTGACACCTGTCTTGCTCATGATCCTTTAGTTATGTACACTCCCTTCCCCAGCTAGAATCTCAGCTCTGGATAGGGCTGAGACAGGTGGATCACTTGAGCTCACCTGGAGGGTGGTGAGCTGTGTGCCACCTTTGGTCCTGTGACCCAGTAACTAGAACAATGCCGGCCAAGGTTATTGAGTCCTGTGTGCTTGTAAGCACTATTCTAAACTCTTTATATGCATGGTCTGCTTGGTCCTTACTAACATCCAAAGACGTGGGAGCCGTTATTATCACTCCCATTTCATTATTTATTTATTTATTTATTTATTTTTTGAGACAAGAGTTGCACTTTGTTGCCCTCAGTAGAGTGCTGTAGCATCACAGCTCACAGCAACCCCAAACTCTTGGGCTCAAGCAATTCTCTTGCCTCAGCCTCCTGAGTAGCTGGGACTACAGGCACCCACCACAATGCCTGGCTATTTTTTGAGACAGGGGTCTGGCTCTAGCTCAGCCTGGTCTGGAACCCGTGAGCTCAGGCATTCCACCCTCCTCGGTCTCCCAGAGTGCTGGGATTACAGGCATGAGCCACCGTCCTCGGCCAATCACTCCCGTTTTACAGAGGAGCCAAATGATTACAGAGAAGTCAAGGGACTTACTTGCCCGTGCAGTCAGTGAGCTGCAGAACCAGGGTTAAACCCATGGAGTCAATCATCACCACCCCCACCCCAAATATCTGCAGAGCACATGGGCCCATGCACCCACGTCCACTTGACATCTTTACCTCCATCGTCCTCAGGATCCACAGAGTCCATGTTTAAGAAACCAGTTGCTCAAGCCAGAGAGCTGACTGATGTTCTAGATTCCTCCTTTTCCTCACCCACACTTCCTCTTGGTCAGGCTTACTCATCTGTCCAGTCTCAGGTAAAACTTCACTTCCTCAGGGAAGCCGTCCTGGCCACCAACACCACCCCCACCCGCACGTAGCCACATCCCCTATTAACTGTTCCACGGAGCCCTGCACTTCTCCTTCGCCGACAGCCCCCACCCTGTTATTAATCATTTGTTCAAAGTCCTACAAACTTCCCTGCCACCAAGTGACCTCCATGAGAGCAGAGATTGTGTCTGTCTTGTTTGTTACAGGTGTTCGATAAACATGTTACATTAATATTTCCATTAGTGTATAATTTATAAACTCAGCATCCCTACCAACAACGGGGCGGTTGGGGGAGGGAGGTCTAGAAAGCAGCTACCCACGGAGTTAAATTTTCTGCTATCCCAGGGAGGTGTGTGGATGGAGGTCAAGGTCGCAGTTCCCTCTGCCGCCACCAGGGGGAAGGAAGGACCTCTTTTTTTTTTTTAAAGAGTAACTTCAAAGGGCTGAAGAAGCAACATCTTTGGTCTCAAAGGGAACCAGCCCCCACTCTTTTGAGAGCCCGGAAAGTCAAATTAAGGGAAGGGTGGGGTCAGTGGGTTTTCCCAGGTACTGGACCCAGGTGAGGCTATCACAGAAGCAAGGCTTTAGGTACCTTCAAGGAAACTTGGAATCCGTTTAGAAGAGAGACGGTGGCAGTCCTGGGGCACCAGGGAGACTTCCTGGGTGGGGAGACTTGCAGAAGGGGACACTCCAAAAGATGCTACTTGGGAGGCTGAGTCAAGAGGATTGCTTAAGCCCAAGAGTGTGAGGCTGCTGTGAACTGTGGCGCCACGGCACTCCTCCAAGGGCAACATAGTGAGACTCTGTCTCAAAGAAAAGGAAAACCCAAATCCTACAAGTCCTTCCTAATAGCCTCTTACTGAGGCACCACTGTGTGTTTCCCAAGTGATATGCAACAAGTAATAAACCCAACTTGTTCAACTACTAGCCCAGCGAGGAAGAGGAATAGTCCCAGTGGTCTTTGCCTGCAGCTGTTGACAGGTATTATCATTATCCATATTTTATAAATGAAGAAAGTAAAGTTCAGAGAGGTTGATAAATTTGTCATAGCTCAGGGCAGTGAATGAGAGAACCAGCTCTACCTGATGCCAAAGTCCACAGCCTCTCTTGGTTAGCAGTCCCCACTATTGGAGCACTGTATGTCTCAGTTTCTTTGTCTGCAGTGAGACAGATTCCACACTCCAAAGGTCCCTCCAGGCTCCATCTTCCCAGAATCAGGTGTGCAAACACATTGTCAAAGGGGCCTACTTGGGAAGCTGAAGAGGACCTCCCTTTGTCAGGGGACTCACTGGATAATGAACTGGTCATGCCCACAGTGTCTTGCAGCTGGGAGGTCTGATAATGAACTTGAAGAGTGTTGCATCCTGGGAAGCACGTCTACGAGGCTTAGACTCCAACATGCCCACTACCTACCTCCCACTCTCTCCTCGCAGCCACCCTCTTCCAGCTGTTTCTATTTCTGCATTCTGATCACTAAAGCTCTTGACCAAGTGTGGGAGGCAAGTCAGGAGGTGACTTGGGAGCTCTTACCTAATTAAACTTTCCCTGTTCCTACAGTTGCCACTCTCCTCCCCATCCCCAACAAGGAGCAGTCCTTCAGGGTGGCTGCCACCTTTATAGGCTTTGTAGGGACCCCAAAAAGAGGCATTCCTTCAACCACATATCCTGAGAATCTGAAAGCTGATGGAGAGGTCTTGGCAAAATGTTGTGCAAGAATGTAAAAAACCCTTTGTAAATGGCAGAGGTATGTCCTTGATTGTTGTCCTCAATCTCTGTAGGACTTAGCAGAGAAGAGTCCGGACTCACATGGAAACAGGGCCAGGGATAGAGGAGTACACGTATCCATTCAATAGGAAATGAGAATGTTCTTTTTTTTTTTTTTGAGACAGAGCCTCAAGCTGCCCCCCTGGGTAGAGTGCCATGGCATCACAGCTCACAGCAACCTCCAACTCCTGGCTTAAGCGAGTCTCCTGCCTCAGCCTCCCAAGAAGGTGGGACCACAGGCGCCCACCATAACGCCTGGCTATTTTTGGTTGTAGCCATCATTCTTTGGCAGGCCTGGGCTGGATTTGAACCCGCCACCTTGGGTGTACATGGCTGGCACCTTAGCCACTTGAGCCACAGGTGCCAAGCCTGAGGGGGGGTCTTAAAACCACCTTCATACATCTTTACATCATTTCACTCATTAACATACATCTTTTCATAATTCAAAAAATTATCATTCAAGGCACTGCACGTTGGCTCATGCCTGTAATCCTAATCCTGTAATCCACTCTGGGAGGCTGGGACAAATCAATTCCTTTTTGTTTGTTTGTTTTTTTGAGACGGAGCCTCAAGCTATCCCCCTGGGTAGAGTGCCATGGCATCACATTCACAGCAACCTCCAACTCCTGGGCTCAAGCGAGTCTCCTGCCTCAGCCTCCCAAGTAGCTGGTACTACTGGCGCCTGCCACAATGCCTAGCCATTTTTTGTTTGCAGCCATCATTGTTGTTTGGCGGGCCCAGGCTGGGGATTCAAACCCGCCATCTTAGGTGTATGTGGCTGGCACCTTAGCCGCTTGAGCCACAGGCGCCTAGCCAACAAATCAATTCCTTGAGCTCAGGAGTTTGAGACCAGCTTGAGCAAAAGCAAGAACCCATCTCTACCAAAAATAAAAAACCTTGCCAGGGATTCTGGTGGGCACCTGTAGTCCCAGCTACTTGGTAGTCTGAAGTAAGAAGATCGCCTGAGCTCAGGAGTTTGCAGTTGCTGTGAGCTATGACACCACAGCACTCTACCCAGAGTGACAGAATAAAACTCTGTCTCAATAGAAAATAAAGGGGAAAAAAGAAAAGAAAAATTTGACATTTTGTTTATCATTAATTTTTGCATTGATTTTGACTTATTAAACTATTGCATTCGAATTTGATTCATGGGCTGGGTGTGGTGGTTCACATCTATAATCCCAGCACTCTGGAAAGGCCAAGAGGAGGTGAATTTCTTGAGCTCAGGAGTTCAAGACCAGCTGAAGCAAGAGTGAGACCCTATCTCTACTAAAAAAAAAAAAAAAATAGAAAAAATAGATTAGCGTTGTAGTTGGTACCTGTAGTCACAGCTACTGGGCTGAGGCATGAGGATCGCTTAAGCCCAAGGTCTCTCTGAGCTATGATGACACCGTGGCACTCTACCCAGGGTGACAGAGTGAGACTCTGTCTCAAAAAACCAACAAAATATAATCTATGTTTTTTTTTTCTTAATGACAGCCATTATTTACTTTAATTTCAGAATATTATAGGGATACAGACATTTTGGTTACATAGTTTGATTTTTGTACATTTTAGGTCACACTTATAAGTGTGCCCTTCCCTCAGAATGTGTGCATTATACCCGTTAGATGTGAATTAACCCATCCCCTTACATACATGGGGTATTTATTTTTCCATTCTTGCAATATTACACTTAGAAGAATGGTCTCCAGGGCCACCCAGATTACAAAAGATACCAGATCACCATTGTTTGAATGGCTGAATAGTAAGAGACAGGTTTTAGAGACAGCTCACTGCAACCTAAAACTCCTGGGTTCAAGCAATCCTCCTGCCTGAGCCTCCCAAGTGGCTGGGACCCAGGTCCCACTACAGCTGGGTGCCCACCCTGTCCCGCCCAGTTAATTTTTCTGTTTTTTTTTTTAAACAGAGACAGTGTCTTGCTATGTTGCTCCGGCTTCAAATATGATTTATCTTTATGACTGAATCTTCTGACTCCCCTTAATTTCTATGTTCAAGGCCTCATTTGTCACATCCTAGTCCTGGCCATGCTGGTCAGGCGAAGGTCCCCAACTCTCGGGGTGGATTAATGAGCTGGATCTGAGAGCAGATTTGATGGGGACCTGGATGGAGGGAAACCCCATAGCCCTGAGGAGGGAAGAGGGGGCACCATGGAATAGAAGTGGTTAGAAAGGAAAGGTTGTTCTTCAGAGGGCAGCGTCCTGGGCTTCGTAGCCCTGCCTGGAGCCACTCCCGTCCCCTTCACCTCTTGATAAGCAAATCAATCAGCTCATGTGCATGAAGAGCTCTAAATTAGAATGACTTATCTGTTACATTGGGTTGTAGGATTTGGAAATCTTTGTTTGCTTTTTCATGCTTTTCTTCCTTTTCTATCATAAACTCATAGTACCACATATATGTATCAGAAAACAGCAAAGGAAAGATATTTAATTGTTTCTAATGGAACAGAATCATCCTCAATGGAGCAAAGCCTTCTTACTACTCAAGAGACTCTTGAAAGATGGAGGGAACAACACACGTACCAGGTCACAGGTATTCACCTGGACTGGTGCAGTAGCCTATTCACTGGTCTTCTGTCTTCACCCTTGGTCCCCTGCAGGCCACTCTCTACACTGCAGCCAGAGGGATCCTGTTACAATTTGATATCAAATCATATTATTCCTATGCTCAAACCCTCCAGGGACTCCCCATCTCTCTCAGAGAAAAAGTCCAAGTTCTTATCAAGTCCTGCAAGGCCTGTCCCTCTGTCCCCTCTGACCTCATCACCTCCACTCCCACCCCTCCAATGCATCAGGCACCATCTTCCCCAGGCCTCTGCACTTGCCCTGTCCACGCTGCCCACACTATACAAAAGAGCATCACCTCCTTTATCCTGGTTACTCCCTTTCCCCTTCCAGATTTTGTTTTCAAAACACTTGTCAGGACCTGACACGGTATTTCCTCATTTGCCTATTGCCTGCCCCCACCCCCCCGGGGGCGTGGTCTTTGGCTATGTTTGTTTATGGCTGTGTGTCCTCAGGGAGAGAGCAATGACTTATGGGCAGCTGATGACTATCTCTGTATTAATTTCCCATCTAATAGGGCCCACTGACTGTGGGACAGGGGGTGTAGGGGCCCTGTGTGTGAGCCTGGAAAGCCAGGTAGGATTGGGACTGGAAGTGGGAGGACATAGCCCACAGTTCCTTCCAGTTGGGGGTATTTCAGACTCCCAGAGCCTCTCCCCATCCCCCATCACTTCCTTCATTTTAGGAAAGATTGCCCCAGCGCAGCCTAAGCCCGTGAGGATGGAAGGAGGAAGGCTGTGGGCACCACTGAGACAGAGGTCCCACAAATGTCCAATTGAGAAAGTAGACTCAGTGGAAGACCTCAGCTCTTCACACCTCCCTCAGCACAGATATCTTTATTTCAAGGCCAGAACCACAACCCTAGAGACTTTATAAACTCAAAAAAAATCATGGGAGGGGGGTGGGGCCACCATGAAACTCACCAACCAGAATGATGCTCTAAGGCAGGGGTCCTCAAACTTTTTATTTTTATTTTATTTATTTATTTATTTTGAGACAGAGCCTCAAGCTGTTGCCCGGGGTAGAGTGCGGTGGCATCACAGCTCACAGCAACCTCCAACTCCTGGGCTCAGGCGAGTCTCCTGCCTCCTCCTTCCAAGTAGCTGGGACTACAGGCGCCTGCCACAACACCCGGCTATTTTTTGGTTGCAGCCATCATTGCTGTTTGGCAGGCCCGGGCTGGATTTGAACCCACCAGCTCAGGTGTATGTGGCTGATGCCTTAGCCGCTTGAGCCACAGACACCGAGCCACTCAAACTTTTTAAACAGGGGACCAGTTCACTGTCTCCCTCAGACAGTTGGAGGGCCGGACTGCGGGCCCTGGGATGAGTCAGCTGCTAAGCAGGACAGGCGGCAGCAGCAAAAACACCCTGCAGGCCAGATAAATGTCCAAGGTGGGCTGCATGTGGCCCGTGGGGCCGTAGTTTAAGGATGCCTGCCCAAGGTCCTGGTAATAGTCATTGTGGGAGGCAAGGGGAGGGCCTTGGGTTATGACTATAATATACCCTAACAGCCTGGGGGAAGCAGGTGCAGCCCTCGGGCAAACCTCCAGTGAACTCGCAGGAGATAGAATTTGTTTCTTGTTCTCAGCCTGCAGTTGCCTCAGGCAGTTCAGCTGTTCCCGGCTTTTCTGATTCACTTTTATAATGAGGAAATGGAATCATTATTTGCCATCTGAATTTTTTTTTTTTTTTAGAGTAAGGCAGCAGATAGACAAAGCCTATGAGAATAAGACGTCTTGGTAAAAAATAGGCAGAGAATCTGTGTAGCAAGTACCCTACTCTAAAGGTGAGGAAACTGAGGCTAAACCACTTGCTTGGAATCATACAGCCAGTAAGTGTCACAACTCAATCACTGAAGCATGTAGGCTTCTACAGGAAATTCTTCAAATGCAGATAATTGGTTAAGGTCTCAGGACACTGCTCAAACTCATCTCTCCCCATCCCTGAGCCTCACTCCAGGTACCAAAGAACAGGGCTGGGTTTTATCCTAACACCAAATACGTGGTGTCTTTTTTTTTTTTTTTTTTTTTTGGACAGGGCTGGGTTTGAACCCTCCACTTCCAGCATATGGCGCTGGTGCCCTACCATTTTGAGCCACAGGTGCCACCCACACATGGTGTCTTTTCTGACACCAACCAATTTTCCAATTCCCCTCTGGGGATGTCCAAAAAGTCATTTCCCTTCTAATGCTAATTCTCCATGGTACAGACCCCATACGTTGAGTAGGGGCTTGGTCCCACCACAAGACTGTCCCCATTTCAGACACCAGTTGCAAGTTCCAGGGACCACTCACACTTCTGGCTGACTGGCTATGGGATTCCAGGACCCCTGTCAGGTTTGATAATTTATTAGAATGACTCGTAGAATTCAGGAAGGCACGTTGCTTACTGTTACCAGTTTATGATAAGGGACAGGCAGGAATAGTCCAAATGGAAGACATGCATAGGGCAAGGTTGGGGAGGAGGGACTTCCAGACTCTCTCTCTCCACCTTTCCAGCCCTGGGAGGTGACAGAGCTTCAGAGTGAGAAAAGGGAATGGCGGGGGTGGGGTGGTTAGCCCCATTCTTTGCATAATCTCCCCACCTGCCCAGGCTCCACGCTGGGGATAGTGCTTCTAGATGTTAACAATATGCCTGTGAATTTTGTTGAAATGCAGGTTCTGATTCAGCCACGTCTGAAGGGAGGAGGCTAAGATGCTTTTTCTATGAGGTGCTTTCCCAGCCTCAGTTTCCCTCACTGTAAAACGGTCCGCAGCTCCAAACTCTAAGTAGCAAGACCGGAGGAAACGTCATCTGAGCGGACAAAGAGGGAGGAGAAGCCGGCAGAGGAAGTACCTTCCCTCCACGCGCAGGGGAACCGTGGGACCCTGGAGGAACCCGGAGAAGGTGGCGGAATAGACAGGATCGGGAAGAGGCGAGTGCCAGAGAAGCCCCTAACGTCTCACTCCATCGATCTGATCCTGCAACAATGGTCCGAGTCACTGGACGTCTTTTGCAAATGAGTCTTCAAGGCTTCCTCTCTCAGACTGAGCGACTGAGTAGATTTCAATGCGCTTGGACGACACCACGCTGTGTGCACAAGTTAGTCGGGTCTGTCATTGCAATGTTGTCCCCTCCCGCCAGCTACCTGCTAGACCCAAGCTACGAATACTCTAGGGAGAGAGTCCTGTCTCCGGCTGGAAGCCAACTCTGAACCGAGTGCGCCGGGCACTGCGGTGGTTAAGACCAGCATGATTCACAGTCAGATGGAACTCGGTTCCCTCGTCCGTAAAAAAAAAAGGGCTGTTTATAAAATCATCACCCATTTCTTAGAGTTGTTGTGAGGGGGGTTTGAGATTCATGAATGTACAGTGCTGAGTTCTGTGCCGTTGGGGCCGTGTACGTTCAATAACTCGGGTTTCCTATTATTATGGCACCCAACTCCCAGAGGGAAAGTCTGAGGCTGATCTCAGGCTCTGGAAAGGAATCTCCCTTTTCCTGCCAAGCCAAATATTGGAGTAAGCGGAGGTTTGGACGGAAAGAAGCCTCAGGAGCCCCAGTCCCTGCCGGCGTCTCCCGGAGCCCGGAACTGCGCTCAGAGACCTGGGAAGCAACGTCCTTTCTCTGTTTAACCTCCGGAACCGCCACGGAATCAGCCACCGTGGAAGGAGTGGGACTCCTACCAAAGATGAGAGAAAAGTAGGCTCACGCCCACACTAGCCTGTGGGGAATGAGAGGCCACTGGTGTTCCCACGAAAGTGGATGCAGCTGGTGGGTCCCCAGAGCGCGCCACCCACAGCGAGCTTCAGAAGCTGCTGTTCCAAGTCTGACCACGCGGGGGCGGCAAATCTCCAGATTGGGCCGTGCGTGCGGGGAGTTGCACCTTGTCCCTGATCTCAAGAGAGCAGCGAGCATCCTTGGGGTCTCCCAGGGCCAGGCGTCCCGGGGCTGCCTTGGGAGCTGCAAACTGAAAGCATCTTCCCCTAGCCCTGAGCTCTCGGGACTGGGCTGTGTTACCCAACTGGAAAGTTTGTAACGCTTTCGTGGGTTAGCAAAGGGGCGCGCGTTGGCTCGCAGACCCTGGCGAACCCCCACCCCTGAAATTCTTTTTCCCAGGGGCGGGTATGGTGACATCTGGGGCAACTCTAAGAGCCTGTTTAGCCACTGCACATCCTACCCCACCTTCTTGAGCCAGTTTCCTCTTCTGGAAAATGAAAATGGCATCACCACTCCGAGGCTTCTTGCAGAACCAACGCAGAACATCATTAGGGACTTTCCAAATGTTGCATACCTGGGTTTTAGAAAGGACTTTTGATATTTTCTATTTTTGGAGAAAGAAGTAGAAAAATTCTGGAGATAAAGAGCAAAATATATTAGGTGTCCGACAAAACCCGTTGCTCTGTGATTCTTTTGAAAATTATTTTTTCCCCATTCTTAGTTGTTTTGATATTTTTGCTTAATTTTGAAATTGCTCGTTCTCCATACTACAGTCAATGTGATCTTTTGAAAAGTAACTATGAAGTCTAACTACGTGCAATGAGTGAACACCAAGAACAGAATGTTGAATTAAAAAACCCAGACAGGCCAAGTGAAGTAGCTCACACCTCTAATCCTAGCCCTCTGGGAGGCTGAGGCAGTCCACAAGAGTAAGATCTTGTCTCTACTAAAAAAAAAAAAAAAAAGAAAAGAAAGAAAAAAAAGGCGGGTGTTGTGGCAGACACTTGTAGTCACAGCTATGTGAGAGGCTGAGGCAGGAGGATTACTTGAACCCAGGAGTTAGAGGTTGCCGTGAGCTAGGTTGACACCATGACACTCTAGCCCAGGCAACTGAGTGAGACCCTGTCTCAATAAACCTCCCCAAAATAACATGCCCCCCCAAAGAAAAAACCATGTACACTCTATGACTTCATGTATATGTAAAGTACGCAAACAGGCAGATAGTTTGAAGTCAAGATAGTGGTTACTTTGGGGGAGTGGGGAGGTACTCTTAGGGTGCTGGTAATATTCTGTAAAATTCACTGAGTCACTAGTTCCCCCTGCCTCAGCCTCCAGAGTAGCTGGAGGTGCCAGACCACGATGCCTGGCTAGTTTTTTCTATTTTTAGTAGAGATGGGGTCTTGCTCTTGCTCAGGCTGGTCTCAAACTCCTGAGCTCAGGGATCCTCCTGCGTCAGCCTCCAAAAGTGCTGGGATTACAGGCATGAGCCATCACACCTGGCCCTCAATTATACTCCAATAAAAAGTATGTTAAATACTCTATAGGGGGAAGGAAGGAAATTAATCACGTTTCCACCCGCCTAAAAGCTTTCAGTGGACTCTGACTCTTCTTAATGTGAATTTGTACTTTTTTTTACCTGATAGAGCTGGTGGCTCTGGATCCTCCCCTTTGGGTTCACCGTGGCCACACCAGTCCTCTTTCAGTCCCTTGTGTCACCCTCTCCCATGCTGATCAGCGCTTGCCACAAAGCAGCCTCCTCCATCACTGGGGGCTCTTCCCCACCCCAGAGCTGTTCCTTCCACCCGGAATCACTTCCATCCCGTCCCTGTCATTGAATTCTGCTGTCCCTGAGCCCCAGTCTAAATTGTGCCCTTATTTTTTCTCTCCGAGTACTCTCTATTTATCTTTGTAATACCCCCCTTTGTATTTATCGGATTATTATGTATCATTATTTGATAAATGGCCTCCCTAGCTGGACTCTAAATCACACAGAGCTGGAGCTATATTTGACAAACGCACAATTGCATCCCCAGCATAGTATCTAACATTAATAATATTGATTTGCGGTTTGGCATCACTAATAAAAAATAAGGAGGGGAAGGAATTCAATTGAGAGACAAAAAAATAAAGATATGTTGAGGGAAAGAAAAAAATGTTAATAGTTGGGCGGTGCCTGTAGCTCAAAGGGGTAGGGCGCCAGCCCCATATATGGGAGGTGGTGGGTTCAAAGCCAGCCCCTGGCAAAAAAAAAAAAAATGTTAATAGTTATTGTATTAGTGTAGTTATGCTAAGGGATTTGGGGATCTTTTCTTTCTTTAATAAGGCTTATTTAACTCCTTACACTCTTTTTGTAATGAAGAAAATGAAAAACTTTAAAAATGATTTCATGGCCAGGCTTGGTAGCTCATGCCTGTAATCCTAGCCCTCTGGAAGGCTGAGGTCGGTGGATCCTGTGAGCTCAGGAATAACAAAAGCAAAAAAAAAAAAAAAAGAAAAAAAGCCAACTAGCCAGGTGGTGTGGCAGGCACCTGTACTCTTAGCTACATGGGAGGGTGAGGCAGAAGGATTGCTTGAACCAAGGCTGACACTACAGCACTTTAGCCTGGACAACAGAGTGACTCTGTCTCAAAAGAATATAAAAATGATTTTGTACATTATAAAATGAATGTTTCACTTTTTAAAACTTTAAAACAAACATAGATTTCTCGGTTAAGATATAGATGGAAGGCTTGGCGCCTGTGGCTCAAGTGGCTAAGGCGCCAGCCACATACACCTAAGGTAGGGGGTTTGAATCCAGCCCGGACCCGCCCAACAACAATGACGGCTGCAACCAAAAAATAGCCTGGCGTTGTGGTGGGCGCCTGTGGTCCCAGCTACTTGGGAGGCGGAGGCAGGAGACTCGCTTGAGCCCAGGAGTTGGAGGTTGCTGTGAGCTGTGATGCCACGGCACTCTACCCAGGGGGACAGCTTGGGGCTCTGTCTCAAAAAAAAAAAAAAAGATATAAATGGAAGACTAGTCTCATCATGGAAGAGTCTTTCACCAATTTCTATTGAATGGGGTAGAAAGAAAAAAAAAATCACCAGCAGCACATAACCACGGAGGACAGTGGAGAACGGCAGAACCTCATTGCATAAACTTCAGAAAACCAGTAGGAAGAGGGCGGCACCTGTGGCTCAAAGGAGTAGGGCGCCGGCCCCATATGCCAGAAGTGGTGAGTTCAAACCCAGCCCCAGCCAAAAACTGCAAAAAAAAAAAAAAAAAAAAGTGGTAGGAAGAGAAAATTATAGGATATCCTGGTGTGTTTCAGCATGGCCCTAACTCCAACTGCTTTGTCCCCAGACGAGGTACAGGGGAATGAGGAAATGATACAAAAATTCTAAGAATTCTCAACAATTGTTCCAGTTAGTTTCCTACTGGGACTCAAACTTAGTGGCCTAAAACAACTATTTTATCATGCTAGTGGATTCTGTAGGTCTGGAACTCAAGCAGGGTTCACCCAGGCAATTCCTTTGTTGCTCATGGCACTGAGATCATCCAGTGGCGCCTAGCTGGTGGCTGGGCTGGAGGGCCCAGGATGTCACTCATATGCCTAGGGCCTTCTCAGGATGGCCAAAAGGCTAACCTCAGCTGGGACTGTTGCCAGAGTGTCCAGTGTGTGTATCCTTTCCGGCACAGTGGCCTCTGGGTAGTCAGACTTCTCACGTGGCAATCAGCTTTCCCCAGAGCTGGCATCCCAAGAGAACTAGATTCATGGCCTTTTCTTACAGAGCCTGAGAAATCACACACCGTGTCTTCCACTGCTTTCTGTTGATTGCGATGGACTCTGAAAGACGGGCTCAGATTCAAGGGTGGGTAATGACCCTCATCCTTAATGGGACTGTTACCAAAAGTTCAGTACTTGTCCCTGTAGCTGAAGGAAGAATGAGGACCAGTAGTTTGAGGAGAAGGAAAGAGAAGTCTATTAGTTTGCCAGCAAACAAGGAGGATGGCAGACTCTCATCTTTAAAAAGAAAAACAAAAACCAACCAACCCCTCAAAATAAACAGCATCCTAACTAGAAGCAGAAATACAGAGCTTTTAAGGGGGGAGGTAGTTTCAGCTTCAAGGTATTGCTGTTTAACTATAGTTGATGGTTCTGATGGACCCCATCTCTGGTAAACTCACCATCGTGACCTTTGCCCAGACAATTCCATTAAAACACCTCCTGTGGTACAGGAAAACAAAGAACACTTCCCTTACCCCCTGGATTTGAACCTGCCACCTTAGGTGTATGTGGCTGGTGCCTTAGCCACTTGAGCCACAGGCACTAAGCCAGGTCTCTCTTTTCTTACAAAGCCACCAGTCCCACTCCAGTGATAACTCATTAATCCATGAATCCATGAATGGATGTTGTGACTCAAGAATTGAGCTGCAGCGTGGCAGACTGGGAGTCCCTCTGCCTAGGGACTTTGCCTGACTGCCCCAGGTCTGGCAGACAGAGGGAAAGAAGGTGCTGTGAAATTTACACACACAGTGTTGTGACCCATGAGAGATGACACCATATCAGCCCCTCCTGAGACACTTGTGTCAACCCCTAAGACAAGGCTAATGGGCATTGTCTCAAGCCCAATATTTAAGGCCTTTTATTAGGAATTTGGGGGCATACATACACCAGGTAAAAAGTGAGAAGGTAATAGTTTTGTGTTTCAATTAAATATACAGTTCTTTGTTCAAGGAAGCTATCAGGCTGCAAGACAGAGGAGCACTGAACTACAGATCAAAGAATACTTTGGGTAAGATTTAATGAGGGAAAGTTACAGCCTACAGGTCAGATAGTCACAGCTGCAGGCGATCTGCAGAGTAATTATCAGTTACTTTCTAGCTTTATTTATACTCTGTACTCTAAGCTGCTGACCTCTATCTAGACATTTCCCAGACTATTTTCTCATCTACTCTGCTGGACATTCCAACCGCTCCCCCCAACCCCTGGCTGCCACCTTAGGCGTACATCACAGGGGAGGGGCTGAGAATCTGGACCACAACCTGCATAAGATCTCTGCGACACTAGCCTGCTATAGCTTTCACCCACATTAATCCACCCTTATGACCCAATCACCTCTTAAGGGCCCACCTCGCAAGACCACCACACTGGGAATT
>NW_003852418.1:7633928-7635388 GCF_000181295.1 Otolemur garnettii | reverse complement strand
CAACCTCCAACTCCTGGGCTCAAGCGAGTCTCCTGCCTCCGCCTCCCAAGTAGCTGGGACCACAGGCGCCTGCCACAATGCCTGGCTATTTTTTGGTTGTAGCCATCATTGTTTGGCAGGTCCAGGCTGGATTCGAACCCGCCACCTTAGGTGTATGTGGCTGGCGCCTTAGCCACTTGAGCCACAGGCGCCACGCCTAGAAGAAAATTTAATTCAAGAGGAAGTGGGTAAATTTCCAGGAGTTTGAGCTTAAAAAATAAACAAAATCTTTAATAAAACAAGATATTAAAAATGAGTGTTAAAGAAACAAATGAAAGATCTAAGATACCACTAAAAGAGTTACAAATAAACTGAAAATATCAAGTGAGAAATGAGTCAGTTAAAAATCAAACTATCAGGCTCGGTGCCCGTAGCTCAGGTGGTTAGGGTGCAGCAGCCACATACAAAAAAAATAGCCGGGCATTGTAGCAGGTGCCTGTAGTCCCAGCTACTTGGGAGGCTGAGGCAAGAGAATCGCTTAAACCCAAGAGTTTGAGATTGCTGTGAGCTATGATGCCACAACACTCTACTGAGGGTGACATAGTGAGACTCTGTCTCAAAAATAAAATAAAATAAAATATCAAATTATCACCCCTGGAGAAAGGTTGAAGAGAGACCATATATATTCAGGGTAACTTGAATTTATGCTTCTGGTTTGCAGCCCACAAATTTGGCCCAAGAAAACTCTTTTTATATTTTTTAAGACCAATTAATTCTTAAAATATTAGTTTATGATGTGTCATATATCATTTATTGGCATTAATTTAAACATTAGACATGTATTAACTATCTTAATGAACACAATAATCCTATAAGGTAGTGTTGTGGAGAGGATTAACTCAGCAGGCCTAGGGTGTTCAAACCCTGTACACTCCCAAGAAAAGTCTGTTTTCAAGACCTAACCTTGATCTGCTCCTGGGAACTGAACTTGTAGACTATTCTGGTTGAGGAGTGTTTTTGCATACCTGAGACAATGGGCCACTCTATACCAGTTTGTCCAGACGGTGTATACTAATAATGTGATTTATGATGAATGCCCCCTCTCCCTCCGGGGGTCAGTACGCCTATATGACTGAGCCTTAACAAAAAGCTAAGATACCTTGGCCTGAGGAAGCTTCCCCAGTAGGCAACACTTGGCATGCATTGTTACTGGGTAAACAGAGCACATTGCAATGCTGTGCGAGTCCACTAGGAGGGGACACTTACAAGTTTGTGTTTCCTCCTGACTTCATCCCAGGCACATTTTCCCTTTGTTGATTTTATTCTGTATCCTTTTACTGTAAACTTAAGTGTAACAACTTCTGAGTCCCTGAGAACCCCTTTAAGAAACTGAGCCTGGGCTCGGTGCCTGTGGCTCAAGTGGCTAAGGTGCCAGCCACGTACACCTAAGGTGTTGGGTTCCAATCCAGCCCGGGCCCGCC
>NW_003852418.1:7601003-7633428 GCF_000181295.1 Otolemur garnettii | reverse complement strand
AAAAAAAAAAAGAAAAGAAATTGAGCCTAAGTATGGTCTTGTGGACTCCAAATATAGGCAGTTTCCACTATTATTTCCAAATAGCAAATAAAGATTAAATAACTTGTCCCACATCATACAGATAGTTCAAATTTGTCTGTCTCACTATCTATAAGTGAAGATAATCTGACTTAATTGATATCTCTTAAATAGGAAAGTCAACAATAGGAATGGAAAACTAATTAAAAGATCTAATACAAGAAAATTTCCCTTTTAAGAAAAATACCACTCTATATTCCAGTTTTAAAAAAAGTCATGCAGAATGATATCAAAGTATTCCTAAATTACTGAATCTCAAGGATAAGCAAAAATATTTTTAGCCATTCATGTTGGAAAAAGGTACCTCTAAGGGAGCAAAACATTCAGGCCATTTCATAACAAGACTCACTGACAGAATTCAGTGAAGCCAGGTCCACAATTGTTCTGGGGAAAAGAACATATAACCCAGGATTTTTTTTTTGGAGACAGAGTCTCACTTTGTCACCCTCAGTAGAGTGCCCTGGCGTCACAGCTCACAGCAACCTCAAACTCTTGGGTTTAAGTGATCCCCTTGCCTCAGCCTCCCAGGTAGGTGGGATTATAGGTGTCTGCCACAATGCCTGGCTATTTTTTTGTTGCAGTTGTCATTGTTTGGCAGGCCCTGGTCGGGCTCAAACCCATCAGCTATGTGTCTGGCGCCCTAACCACGTGAGCTATGTATGGGCACTGAGCCAATTCAGGATTTTTTATCTCATCAAATTGTTCTTCAAGTTTAAAGGCAATAAGCAAAAATTCAGGAAAAAAACAATACCTGCAAATGCTTCATTTTTGTAGAGTTATTTTTGTCTATCTGACAAACTGTTTATGAGGTTACCCTGAAAGTATTCATAACTAACTGCTTCATGTGATGGAGCTTTATTGTCCAATATAGTAGCCACTAGCCACATGTGGCTCTTGAGTGCATGATATATGGCTCGTATGAATTGTGTTGTGCTGTGTTAAAACATGCACCATATTTCAAAGACTTAGTACAAAGACAAGTAAAATATCACACTATCTTTTTATTGCATGATGATATGTTAAGATGATACTCTCTTGGCTATACGCTATTGAGTTCAATAAACTATTATTAAATCAATATTACCTACTTCTTTTTATTTTTTAAAATGTAGCTACAAGGAAATTTAAAATCCTATCTGTGGCTTGCATTATGTTTCTGTTGCAAAGCACCATGGTAGAATTGGGGGGAGAGATTGGGAGAGATTGTTTGTACTATTTCGTATAGCTTGATCTTTTAAAATAAGTATGATTATTCATATAAAACAATACACTCATTATTCCAAAATTAAATAAATAAAACCATGGACAAAGAGCTATGTTTTCTCTCCTGGGATGTTGAGACAACTAGCTGGGAGACCCTGGATGGGAACCAATAATAATAGAATGGAGGATGGCTGATCCTTCTTAGAACCATTGTCTAGCCCACTCGTCTTATAGATAGGGAAATTCAGGCCCCAGAGCAGTGTTTTTCAACCTTTTTTTACCTCGTGGCACACTTGAACCTATAGTCCAACTTCCATAGCACACTTAAATTCTGTTGATCAAAAAAAAAAAAAAAAAAAGAATATACTTTCTGTGCTTTGAACTTCTTTCAACAATGATTAGGGGGCAGTGCCTGTAGCTCAAAGGGTAGGGCGCTGGCCCCATATGCCAGAGGTGGTGGGTTCAAACCCAGCCCTGGCCAAAAACTGCAAAAAAAAAAAAAAAAAAAACAACCAATGATTAATGCTCCTTAAAGTTTTTTGCAGCACACTGGTTGAAAATCACTGTCCCAGAGAGATGCTTACCAGTGTAAGATGTCATGAGTCAAGTCCGCAGCAGATGAGGCTGAAGACTGGCATTCCAGACAAGGCAGGAGTACTGACCTAGAGGACTTGCTCAGTAGCTCCCCGGAGCCCCTCCAAGGTGAGTGGTACCACCTCCAGACAAGGAGCCAGGTCAAGTAGGATCACACTCCTTGCCCAGGGTGCTTCCTCTTCCCGCTGCCCAGAGGAAGAGAGCCCCCTTGCCTTCGGCTGCAGGTTTAAGTTCCAGCCTCCCAGCCCTGGCCCAGAACTCTCAGCCACTGTCACCGTGGAGCCCAGCAGCTCCCTTGCCTACTGCCTGGTGGGCAGCCCAGAAAAGCCTCAAGGGACCCAAGGGGTTGGGAAAAAGGACCCCTGAGACCCACGGCCTATAGAGGGAGGCTAGCTCTGACAGGTCACCTTGTCACTTCCACCTCAGGAGGAGCCCAAAGCCCAGACACAGAAAAGGGCTTGCCTTGGTCACCATCCAGTCACAGGAAGATCTGGGGCCAGACCTTCTAGATGTCAACTTGACTTAAGTCTTCACCAAATTTTAATTCTTTTTAACTATAAACACAATACATATTTTTAAGAAGACAAACAATACATAGATGTGTGACGTTAAAAGGTGGGTCCGTCTCTTTTGAACAGTCCCTACAGTCCTACTCCCGAGAGGCCTCCATTGTTAGAATGCTTATGAGAGAAAACAAATTTTCACACTACTTTAATAATGAAACCAAGTTCCCAAACTTGGCTACACCACCAGGTGCTGCCTGGGGAGTCTGTGGGTCCCATCCTCCATGATTCGGATTTAGTAGGTCTGGGGTGAAGCCTGAGCATTAGGACTTTTCAAGGTTCCCAGGTGAGTCTAAGGTGCCCCAAAGGTTGAGGATTGCTCTCAGAAAGCAATCCGGGTGCTGAGGGAAGGCTTCCAATTCCCTTCCTACAGGGGCCCCTTCCTTCTTCTAGGCTTAGGGTTCTGCCAGCAAGACCAGGCTCAGATCCACTGAGGATTCAGAGCAGTGAGGGAAGCTGTGCTTATCAGGAAAGATGCACGCATCAACAAGGTGTGTGTTACACCCACGAAGGGACACACTGGGCTCCCGAGTGTCCAAGACTAACAACAGCTGAGAGGTGTATGGTCGTGTATGATTTTCATAAATCACTTTGTGTGATAACCAGATCCAGGGGTTAAAAACAAGCGATTCAGTAAAAGGTATCAAGTTTAAGACCCATTACCCACGGGTCTTAAAGATTTCCAAAATGCAAATTATCTTTTTCCTATTTATGAAGGTGATACTTGCTCATTGTCATTCAAACAATACTAAAAATGATTTTTAGAAAATAAAAGTCACCTGAAATTCTATCACTTCAGCAATAACTAAAGATACTGGGGAACAACTTTCACATCATTATTCTACAGGTTCATACCTATATTTAAATCAATAGGACCACACCGTATCTCCCTTTTTTGTAATTTTTTATTCAACAAGTCTGTGAACTGTACTGATGTGCACAGATCAGCGCTTTGCTTTGTAACAACTGCACAGCAGCCCATCAATCTCCTGCCGTTGAGCACTTATATTTTTTCCACTTTTGATATAAAAGGCCACAACAAACATCCTGATACTAAGTTGTGAGAGCACCAAGCTATAGGGCATGGGATGGGAAATAGATCGGGATTTAAACCCCAGGTCCCAACTTACAGGTTTTATAATTTTTGGAAAATTACCAAAGCTCTCTGAGCCTCGCTTTCTTCATCCCTTTCTTAGTTTATGCATCCTCACTTTCTTCATCCCTTAGTTTATGCATCCTAAACTCTCAGGCTCCTCATCTGTAAAATGGACGTCAGAATGGCAGCTACATCATGGGGCTGCTGTGAGGACAGAGGCTGCACACACAGCAAGGGGCTTAGCACAGCACCCGAACACGGTAAGTACTCAGCGAGTAGCAGGCCTCACCACTCCCGACTGCCCCGGCCTGCCAGCTCTCTCACGCTGCTAGGCACACACAGGGAGGGGTGTAACCCACTCCCCAGGTTTGTTACCAACAAACGTGCCTCAGGTTCTCTAATCTGCAGGGGCTCCAGAGGGGGAGGCTTCCCTTTGTTCCTATAATCCACAGGGCACCCTCCGTGGTCTCCTGCCAGCCATCCAGTGAGTGATAATGGGTTCTGCCCAGCAAATAGTCACAAGCAACTGTCCCAGGTGTTGAGGGAAGACTCCAAAGGAGACCCTAGTTCTTCTGTCGGCTCCAAGCCCCTCATCTACCCACCTGCTGTTCCTTTTTCTGGCAGCCCTCCTGGGATAGAAGTTCCCCTCCCCCATACTCCCATCAGGAGCTGGGACAGGCTTGTGTGTGAACAGCAAGCCCACCTCAAGGTGCCCTGGGAGGCTGACTCGCTGGGTCTTTGGTGCCTCTGACCCTTCCGTAGGTGCCACTGCTCTTGGAAGTGGCCTTGGCCAGGGAAGCCCTCAATAAGCATAAAGGAATCGCCCTAGCCCTGAGTGCAGAGAAAAGGCAAGACCGTCCCAGTGCTGGCACAGAATTTCAAGGCTCAGAACTTAATAGACATTTGGTGGCAGGTCTTGCTTAGCAGCAAAATTACTGTGTGATATTCATACATTCCTCCATTCACTCATTCATCAGCTAGTGAACACAAACTACATGCCAGGCACTGTTTTAGACACTGCAGCTACAAAAGACAAGGTCCCTTATGGAGCGTGTTTTAGTGAGGGAGAATAATTAATAAAGAGGCAAGTAAGGCGTGCAGTACATCAGATGGTGGCAAGAGCTGCAGAGATAAACAGAACAGAGAAGACGTGAGCTCATGGTCAGGCTAACATTGGACATAGGGTGTGGCCAGGGAAGCCCTCATTAATAACTTGATAGTAAGGGGGTGAAAGGGGGTGCATCTCTGCATTTATTCTGAAGGTAGGGTGTGCACAGGGTGTGGGACACGTTGATGGCGTGGGAGAATCAAGTCTGACTCAAAGGTTTGGGGCCTGGGCTCCTGGAAAGACGTGCGTTGGCATTAACAGAGATGAGGTGATATGGGCGAGGATGTTTGGAGTAGGGGTGGAGAACATCAGAAGCTCAGTTTTTGAGATGTTAAATTTGGGATGACTTTAGACATCCAACAGGGATGGCAGGAAGGCAGCTGGGTGAATGAATCCAGAACTCAGGGGAAAGGTCTGGACTAGAGCTAAGCGGGTGTTGTCAGTGGGTGGATGACATGGCATTTCTAGGTACTGACATGGCTGGGCATATAAGACAGCCAGGGCGTAACTCCACGCTCTTCTGACATGGTGGACACGCCACACTGTGCAGACTCACCTCATGCTATTACACGCTACGCAGACCACTTAGCTTTGGATATCCACCCACCAGCTTCCTCGTCTCATTTTCAGCTGCTTATTTACTGCTTTGGAAACAAACTCAAGTAAAGCACCTTGACAAGCTGCTTTTGTCCGTGGTCTAGACTAGCCCACCACCGTTCCCTCCTACCCACACATACATGTGACCTGTGTATTCTGGGAGCTCTCGGGAAACCCTCAGAGGCGACCT
Source organism: Otolemur garnettii (assembly GCF_000181295.1). NCBI lineage: Eukaryota > Metazoa > Chordata > Mammalia > Primates > Galagidae > Otolemur > Otolemur garnettii. The sequence goes on along the minus strand of NW_003852418.1, from coordinate 7,627,999 downwards.
AAACCACCCACCTGCACTGGGTGGCCAGACACCACCTGTACTACTACTACTGTCTGCTGTGCTCCCACATGTGGCACTTCTGGGGTGCCCCTTGCCCCCAGGCCTGCCCTGAAGCCCAGATCCCAAGCCAGAATAGCCCACACCCATTCACACAGTACCCTTTGCTGACTAAACTCACAACCTGTCCTGAGGTCTGGTCTAGAAAATGAACCCCAGTGCCTGCAGGAAGCACAGCCCAGCGGAAGGGAAAGCACACAGAGGGAAGTCCAGGGAGCGGAGAAGGGGCACCTGCAGCAGCCTGGCATGCCAGGGGACACTTCCTGGAGGAAGCAACTTCTTATCGGGTTTTGTAAGTAAGAGCAAACCAGGCAGTCGAAGGGTGTGCGTAGTTAGTGGAACAGGGCATTTTACACTAAACTGCTAGAGCAGAAGAACTGAGTGGGGTGGGGCAGGGGGGCAATGCAAATAATGTACACAGTTGATGCCAAGTTGCTAGAGGAAAAGACAGAAAATGAGGGCAGCAGGAGACACTGGCCTCAGGAATGCAGGGTTACATAACAAGCAAGGGGGATAGCCAGGGGCAGGCTTTAAAGCCTGTGGGTGGTCTAAGGACCACCCGCAACACAGCACCCCAAACCTGAAGAGCCTGCCTAACACCGGAAAGCTGGGCCACACCCAGACCAGCAGAATTAGGATCTAGACCCCAAGAATCTGTGTCATTTTCATAAGCGCCGCCACCCCCCTTCTGATAAACACTACATTAAACCACCACTAGCCAAAGCTCTCCTGACCTTCCTCTCTACTCTTAGTGATGTGAAGAGACCCCGAAAGGCAGGATGATTCATTTTCACAGTTATGGATTTTGCTTGCAGAAAACACTCCCTGCCAAACCAAGGGAGTTCTGGGAATTACAGTCAGATGAGGAGGAGGAGGGTGGAGCAGAGAAGAAAGAATTTCTGGCAGTGGGGAGAGAGAAGGGGAGTTAGGGGTATCATTTTAGGTGGGGAGGTAGGCTAGGAGGTCCCATTCAGGCACCCAGCAAATAGGCCCTAGTCCTCCACTCTTCCCAGGCCTCAAGGACAGGGGACAAAGAACTAAGGAAGCAGCTGGTTTTTATTCCACAAGTAAATTCCACCGGCCACACAGTGACACCGACGCTTCATCACACCCTGTTACCTAGGCCAGGGCAGTGCAGTAACACTTCCTGCAGTGATGGACATGCTTTTATGCACTGTCCTATACAGCAGCCACTGACTCTTGGTTATTAAACACTTGAACTGTGGCCACTATGCCCAAAGAAATGAATTTCTAGTTCAAATTAATTTAAATTCGAATGCCACATTAAGCTTGTGGCTACTGTACTGGACAGCGTGGCTCTAGGTCCTGTAGTAGTCCAGAGGCAGTCTGGTTCAAAAGCCGACTCTGGGGACAGTGAGTGGCAGAAAGAGCCCTTGGGGTCACCTCCATGCCTCCCAGAGGGAAACAGCAGCTGCTGAGGAGGACGAGCCTCAGAGTGGGGGGACACCTCGGACACGCCGGATGAGGTTGGCCAGCCGCTTGGCCAGGCCACCCGTGCTGGGCTCCTCGATGTGGAAGGTCCGGGTGAGGAGATTGTAGAAGGAGCCGTAGCACACGGCCACCACGGTGCACGTGAGGCAGATCACGTTGTAGGGCATGCTGAAGTCCGGTGTCGGCAGGTTCACCAGCAGTGGCTCTGTGTAGAGTCGCACAAAGTAGCTAGAGCCATCAGAGACTGGGAACCTGAGATCAGGGAAGGAGTGGTGACACAGTGCTCCTCCCCATCTCACCCTGTCCCCACTCCTGGGCTGCACCAGGCCACTGTTACACAGTAAGGGTGTCCAATGTTCTCTTAGTTTCAGAACCTTTCAACAGAAGGCCTCTTCCATGAGAAAGCTCAATGCATAGGCCCGACGAGTGGGTAGAAGTGGAGGAAAGGGGCCTGGTCTTTGCTTGGCTGCCCCTTCTTAGCCCAGTCTCAACCTCAATGTCACCTCCTCCAAGAAGCTTTCCTAGATAACTCACTATATTACTCCCTACCCCACTCTGACCATCACCCTGTTCCTCTCTAGAACAGATATTTCTCCTGTAGCTGTAAATACAGGGAGGACAGGGTGAGTCTGTTGTGTTTACTCTCATTTTCTTGGTGCTCTCTGAAATACCTGGCATTGCTAAGTGCTCAATTAAATATTTAGGAGTGCCCGGCGCAGTGGCTCATGCCTGTATCCCAACACTTGGGAAGCTGAGGTGGGTGGATTGCCTGAGCTCACCAGTTCAAGGCCAGTCTGAGCGCCAGTGTGAGACCTGTAGTCCCAGCTACTTGGGAGGCTGAGGCAAGAGAATTGCTTAAGCTCAAGAGTTTGAGGTTGCTGTGAGCTGTAATGCCACAGCACTCTACCGAGGGTGACAATATAAGACTCTGTCATAAATAAATAAATAAGAGTATCACTAACTAAATGTAGGCTGTAACTACTGCTATTCTCACCTATTTATTTTTCTAGAAACACTTTAAAGTCATTTTATAAAATCTTTATAAATATCATAGATCACTAAGATTTTCAACAAGAATGAGTGAAATCTACACATGGCTTTGGAAGAGGTAACAGCTACCCCAGCCCACCCTACAGGAGCCGGATCATCTGTGTTAAGGCCACTGAGGACAAACTCTCAGGAGGGTGTGGTTACACTCACAGGGTGTTGAAGAGGGGACTCTCTTCCCAGTTGACTGGTTTGGCTGCTACCACGCTGGGCACAAGGGCACTGAGGACAGATGGGCTGCAGAGAAGCAGACAGATGGCCCATGTTCTTAAATGCCTCCTCCACCAAGGGGTAAGTGGCAGCAAGGGTGGGTCAGGAGGGTGGGGGAAGCCTGTGGGAGTGGAGCCCACCTGACATAGAAGCCGTGGTTGGGGTCTGGGGTGTACTCGGTCCACTTGAGCAGTGCCCGCTCAAATTGGATGGAGACCTTGGTGACTGAGTTGGCCGGCAGCTGAATCAGCATCTCCAGAAGGTGGGGCTGGAGCCGGTCCTGGGCAGGCTGGTAGTGGATGTAACCTGGAGACAGGCAAGGGCAACTCATACCTCTTTCCTAGGTCAGATAACCTACTTCTCCTATTCCCACCACTTACCTTGGGATCTCAATCTGGGTGCCTAGGTAGTGGGCTCCGAATCATGGAAGCCAGGTAGGCTAACGAAGGAAATAGGGTCTCAGGAAGGGACCCAGTTGCCAGGGCAATGAACCCAGGACATTGTCTAGAGAGGCTGGCAAGAGTGCTACAGACCACTGATCAATCTTCACTAAAACTGGGGCACCAGACACCAAGTGCCTGATGTGATGCCAGAGGAGGTTCATAGAGCCACCTGGGAATTTTTCTTGCCGAAAATATGGGGCATGAATCTAATCAAGTTTCTAAATCTAACCACCAATTCACAAGAAATATAAGAGACAAAGGAACATGTTAAAAACCAGCACAAGGACAAATACAGAATGTAGAACATTCTATACAACAAATGACACAGTTTTTCCAATAAATAGCTTTTAAAAAACGGTAACTATTATAATAGATAAAAAGAGTTAAAATGAGCACTACACCAAATGTAAGAAGTTAATCCTAAGGGAAGCTGTGGATAGGGGAGAGGGAGAATACGAGACTACAGGGACTCTGTAGTTTTTTGCTCAATATTCCTGTCAACCTAAAACTGCTCTAAAAAACAAATCTATTCATTAAGTTGCTTTAAAAGCAACTTAAATACATATCAAGCAAATGCTATGTGAAGACCTTGTTTAGATCTCAGTTCGAATAAACCAACTGTAAAAAGTATTTTTATTTTTTTGTAGAGACAGAGTCTCACTTTATCGTCCTCGGTAGAGTGCCATGGCATCACACAGCTCACAGCAACCTCCAGCTCCTGGGCTTAGGTGATTCTCCTGCCTCAGCCTCCCAAGTAGCTGGGACCACAGGCGCCCACCACAATGCCCGGCTATTTTTTGGTTGCAGTTCGGCCCGGGCCAGGTTCGAACCTGCCACTCGCGGTATATGGGACAGGCGCCCTACTCACTAAGCCACAGATGCCACCCTATAAAAAGTCATTTTTAGGACCATGCTCAGATAATGATATGGTTAATATTTTTTTCTTTTTTTTTGAGACAGAGTCTCCCTTTGTCACCCTTGGTAGAGTGCTATGACATCACAGTTTACAGCAACCTCAAACTCTTGGGCTCAAGCAATTCTCTTGCCTCAGTTTTTCATTTCTAGTAGAGATGGGGTCTTGCTCTTTCTTAGGCTGGTCTTGAACTCCTGAGCTCAAGCAATCCACCCGCTTCAGCCTCCCAGAGTGCTAGGATTACAGGCGTGAGCCAACATTCCCAGCCCATTAATATTTTTTTAAGTTCTTTTTCTATTAGACATATATACTATATTTAAAGGTAAATTGATATACTAGCTAAGATTTTCTTTAAGAAACTCCAGCAGAGAAATAAGCCAATAAAGAAAAAAAGAAAAAAAAAAAAAAAAGGAAGGGAGACATGGGCAAAAATGACCAGAGGTAGAGACCTGAAGCTGCAGAATGGAGTAGATTATACTATATTCTATTTGGGGTTACGTCTGAATTTTCGAAAGTAAAAGGTAAAAAACAAAATTAAGCAGAAAAGCCTACAGAATACATAGGTAAGATGGTCTGAAATAGCGATGTTGAAGGTGGTACAAATAACGGGGCTGAAGTAAAACTATTAACCATGGGCTTGAAAAATGGGAAACAATAGAGCTATTTAAAGAAGAATTTGAAGTTTGGTTTTTTGAAATGTTATATAATAACTTCCTAAGAAGTCTTTTTCTTTAAGTCTACACCAAAGAAAAACAAGTGTTTTAGTGTTATGCTAGTAGAAAGTACTTGGTAAATATTAATTTCCTGTAGAAAAATAAAAACAAAATTTAGAAACTGCATGTCTTGACCTTTTCCAAGGAAGCAAAAAAATCCATCTATCCCAGCTCTGCTATCTTATCAGCTTCCAAAACCCCAAATCACCAACCTTTTCTCTACCTTAAAGCTCTGTGAGTCTTCACAAAACCCAAGGAAGTGCCCAAGCTCCGGAAAGGAAGAAAAAGTAAATGAAAAGATCAGAACCTTTTCTCTACCTTAAAGCTCTGTGAGTCTTCACAAAACCCAAGGAAGTGCCCAAGCTCCGGAAAGGAAGAAAAAGTAAATGAAAAGATCAGAAAGCTACTGCCTGTACAGTACGATTAAGAATCACCGGTGCCTGTGGCTCAAAGGAGTAGGGCACTAGAGCCATATGCTGGAGGTGGTGGGTTCAACCCAGCCCTGGCCAAAAACCAAAAAAAAAAAAAGAATCACTGCCATCATGTCTGTTAGTGCTTTTTTGCTTTGCTTTATAACTTCTCAATCTAGCATAGTGAGGCTTCTCATCCCATTTTTCTAACCATTCATCTTTATGCCTGCATCGTTTTTCAGAGGTACTCAGGAATTATCCTGAAAAGTGAAGAGTCTGAAGGACCTAGGGAGAGAATGAGCTGGGTGGGCTGGGGGGCCTGGTTTGGGACTCGGCTCCTCACTTGGTTTGTTCTCCTTGCCCTTGGAGGTGATGGTGAGGGTGTGCACGTACAGCCGCAGGTACCAGGGCACAGTGTCCAGCAGCAGCACAGGGAAGGCCCGGTAAGGGTGGGTGTTGTACAGCAGCGTGCTCAGCTCCCCCTTCTGCAGGCCGTAGCCGCTCACGTAGCGCTGGGCATGCAAGAAGGGCACTGGAGGGGCCTCTGTGTAGAGAAAACTCATCTGTTAACTGCTACAAAAGGAAAGGATTTAAAAGCCAACTTCACAGGGCTATCTTCAGAGTTCCAAGCCAGTGAGCAGATGGGGAAAAGTCCTGCCATTTTTTAGAGCAGGGCAACTGCTCTGGAATCATCCATCTTTCCAGCCCAAGAATGACAATAGGATTATTGTTGTTTACCATGCCCTCTCCCAATTCAAACTGGGTGCTCTCAGAACAGTCTGCCTTTCCCCTTGTTAACACTGAACACACTTGGAATTAATTAACTGACACCTGCCTCAACTAGTAGACATGACATTTCTTGAATGCAGGGTCCTCTGTCTCATTCACCACTCTATGCCTGGCACATGATTTTATACCAATTCAAAAATATTTGACTGATAAAGTGAACGCATGAACAAATTTCATTTCTTACATTAATTATCTCATCCAGAGATATCACTGTCCTAGTTTTTCAGATGTGGATACTAGGCTCAGAGGGGTTAGGAATCTACTTGAAGTCATAGAGCTTGGGAGGTAGGGTCAAAACAAGGAGCACATGACTCCAGAGAGCTGGTTCTGAACATAACCCTATGATCATATAGCAAAGACATAGGATTATGAGTCTTCTCCCAAGGGTGGAAATCTCAGCAGCCTGTGGTGACCCTGGCAGCCCATGCTCCCACCCACTCACCATTCTCTGGAGGTTTCTTCCACTTGAGCTGGAGGTTGAGGTTGCGGGAATTGTTAAGCATGGCTGTGTCAAGCAAGTCATAGACAGCGTAAGTCCTCCGAGTACCCAGGATGACATCCTGGTATGTAGCAGTGGGGGGTGGGTTCACCTCCAGTGTCTCATTGTCCTGGGGACACAGGCCAAGGCTGAGAAGCAAGCAGAGAAACAGGCTGGCCTTGGGAACAACAGGGGTAGTGGTGTGGCTGGACACTTTGGTACCTGGCTATAGCTGGTGATGTCCACATAGACTCGGCTCTCTGACGCCAGTGGACAGGGCTCTGTGAGGGTTCGGGAAAACATCCGGAAGAGGGACCAGTCTGAAGAGGAGAGAGCAGGGGCTGGGACTAGGTCTGGTTTGCATGGACAGGGACAGGGTGGGGTAGGTGGATAGAGATGGGTTGCCAAGGCAGCTCACCTTTCTTCCCCTGCCCCGTGATGAAGGCATCAAATACAACTGAAAGGGTCTGCCTCAGCTCCCAGGAGATGCTGGTACAGCGTGCATTCTGTCACAAGACCAGACGGCAGTGTGAGGAGCATCACTCTCACCCAACCACATAGCCTAAAGGACTCCTACCTGGATGCAATCCCTCACCTATGAATTTCCACTCCCAATGACTTCCTACCAATTACTACCGAGCACTTGAGCCTGCGCCATGCTCTGTGCCAACAGCTTTAAGTACATCAGCTTCATAAATCATCACAACAACCTGAGGCGCTGTCTCTACTATTATTCTCATGTGACAGATGAGGAAACCAGGCTCAGGGAGAAAAAATGATTCACTCAAGGGCATGCCAGCTGGCAAGTGATGGAGCCAGCAGTTGCACCCACACAGCTATTGTTCTTAACCACTCGGCTTCAGGAGAAACATTCATTGAGTCCTTGCCAGGCAGCCACTCAGTCTCCTTTGGTGCTTGGCCAATGCCCTGAATAATCATCATCACATCTACCACCTACTATTCCCACAGCCGAGCCAGACGCTGGGCTACCTGCCTACACCTTCACTCTGAGCCCCCAGTTTGCAGCTGCCCTACTCTCCATGACTTACTCTGCAAACAGGGCGGATGTGCACTGCCTGAGAATGGTAGCTGGTGTGAAACAAGCGATCCGCCTTCAGCAGCACCGAGAGGCCTGCCTGGAGGAGGTGGGGGGAGATGAAAGGTCAGTGCCCTACACTGAACATATAGCGTAGGGCACAGGGTCTCTGTAAATGCACCCTGGCTGCCAGGCTACATGGCCTCACCTTGGAACTACAGGGCAAGAGCTTCTTCCAGGGAGTGAGGTTCTCGGTGCATACAACCTCCCTCGGCAGCACAGCATAGCGCAGAAAGTAGTGATCAGTGTCTATGAGAGAGACATAAGTCTGTGTAGGGTGGGCCTGAGGGCCCCACCCTTCAGAAACCATACTCCAGAGACAGGGATGACCCACACCACTCCCCAGCAGCACCGCCCAGACAGTCCTGTGGGGCTGGGCTCCTCCTGCCCGTGGGAGAAGGCAGTGTAGAGACAGCACAGTCTTGGGAAGCCTTTTGGGATCTGCACACCCAGGGGACTTAGGATCTAGCCCAGGCTGAGGAGGAAAAACACTGAGGGAAAAGGAGACAAGGGGGATCTCACCATTGGCCAGCCCCAGGGGTTTGAAGGAGGCAGTAGGAGTGACCGTGTTGGTGGAGTCGATGAAGTTGAGAGAGGCGCAGAAGATGCCTGAGAGGACGTTACTGAGCTCCCTCCAAGATTTATCCACACTGGATGGAGACACAAACCCACTTACTGTCCCGAGGCTGTCTCTCTTTCCTCCCTCAAAGCCCCCAGCTGGCTGTCAGCCGATGGCTGGAACATCACTGCCCTCACTCAGCCCACTTCATGGGTCTCACCCCACTCAGCCCCTTCTTCCTCACTGTCTTCTGGACATCCCTCATCCCCATGGGTCTTCTTGGCTCAAGTGGTTCTTCCTGCCAGGGAAAGCTCTGCTCCCTCCTCTTTCCATCTTCAGTCCTTGTCTTACAGGAAGCCTTTCCTGCCCTCCTAAGCACAGCCTCCTCTGTGCCATGGCAGTTCTGACCATCCAAGTCACTCATTGGGTCTATTCTGGGACATTACTATGTGGTGGGAGCATCTCATCCTCAGTATGTTTTCCCCCTAAATAGTCTATGAGGACAAGGACTAATCTTGGTCATTTATGTATTTCCCACAACACACTTTGGTCCAAGTGTTCCAAACCTTGGACCTGGGATGAGCTCACTAATCTTCCCTGAGTTGCTGAGCTGGGCAAAGCAATACACACTGCCTCATTAATACCTAGGATGAAGGTTAAGTCCTAATTCTACCCTCAAGGTGGGAAGTCTTACAATGAAGAAAGTTCACTGAAAAAGAAAAAAACAACCATTCTAGGATTTTAGGACTTTACTAAAAATATCAAATTAAACAGGTCCTCATTTTTCTCAGAGAAATATCAAAAAAGCTGGGCACAGTGGCTCATACCTGCAATCCTAGCACCTCGTAGGCGAGGCAGGAGGATCTCTTGGGCTCAGTAGTTTGAGACCATCCTGAACCCTGAGCAAGAGTGAGGCCCCATCTCTACTAAAAATGGAAAAATTAGCCAGGCACTGTGGCAGGTGCATGTAGTCCCAGCTACTCAGGAGGCTGAGGCAGGAGGATCTCTTAAACCCAGGAATTTGAGGTTCCTGTGAGCTAGGCTGACACCATGGCATTCTATCTTGGGTGACAGCAAGCCTGTCTTTAAAAAAAAAAGTAAGGCCAAGTGCGATGGCTCACGCCTATAATTCCAGCACTCTGGGAGGCCAAGGCAGGCAGATTGCTTGAGCTCCCGATTTTGAGATTGGCCTGAGCTAGAGCGAGACCTCGTCTCTAAAAATAGCCAAGTGTTGTGGTAGGCAGCTGTAGTCCCAGCTACTCAGGAGGCTGAGGCAAGAGAATCGCTTGAGCCCAAGAGTCTGAGGTTGATGTGAGCTGTGATGCCATGGTACTCTACCAACAGTGACATAGTGAAACTCTGTCTCAAAAAAAAAAAAAAAAGATCAATGGAGATTTGCTATCTATATTAATAATGGAAAGCATAAAACTTAATAAGCACTTAGTTGTACACTACAGGCAATTACAGGCTAAGCAGAGCAGATAGAAAGGCAAGAGAGCTAGAGTTCACACAAGAAAAAAAGTCCTAAAAAGTTGGAGAGTCACTGATTGCTCCTCATTTGATATCACCTTAGAGTTGTCCTGGGGTTTTTAATAATTCTCTGTTCAGAGCTTTTCAGTTGCTCTAATGCTTCAGCCTCAAAAAAAAGATTGCAACCATGAAACCTGAAAACTCTACCCAACCCATCACATTTAAAAATCTTTAAAATTGGCTCAGCATCTGTGGCTCAAGTGGCTAAGGTGCCAGCCACATATACCTAAGGTGGTGGGTTCGAATCCAGCCTGGGCCCGCCAAACAACAATGATGGCTGCAACCCAAAAATGGCCGGGCGTTGTGGCGGGCGCCTATAGTCCCAGCTACTTGGGAGGCGGAGGCAGGAGACTCACTTGAGCCCAGGAGTTGGAGGTTGCTGTGAGCTACGATGCAACAGCACTCTACCCAGGGGGACAGCTTGAGGCTCTGTCTCAAAAAAAAAAAAAAATCTTTAAAATTACTTGCTGACATTTACATTTGCCAATATTCACATTAAATTCCAGATTTCTGGTATCTCTGGAAAATGGAGAGTGTGACCACACTTTAAGTCTATTCTCAGATGGCAGCAATCTACTGGAGCTGCGTGGCAGCTGTCCTCTTTATATTGTCACACATGCTCTCTGGCCTGACACAGTTCCTACCACCCCCCTATTATTGCTCTAAAATTTGTTGTCAGTTTGCACTACTGATTTCCTATAGGGGACTTAAGTGGAAAATAAGATATACGAGGGCTGTCTGGAAAATAACCAGCCACGTATGTCTCTATTTTTCATATTACATGGCTGGATACTTTCTTGACAGAGCTGGTGTTTCTTGTTCCTGTGCCTCTACTGGTGTTTTTCCTCCTTTCCTCATTGATGTCACCCATATGGACCATGGAGACATAAGTCTGCAACCTCTACATAGTCTGCATAGAAAGGTTCTTTTCTTTCACAGCACCTACTGGGAAATGAGTTTTTTCTTTCCATGCCCTATACCTTGAGGACAATACGGGAAACAGGTTTTTGTAGTATAAGCACAGTACTTGGACTTGCTCTGCTCCCAAACAAAAGCAATTCCTTTAATATAGAGATCTAGTATTTTGTAGGCCAATTGTAGCCCACAGATCTATTTTGGTTGACCTTTGTGGTATTTATTATTATTTATTAAAAATACAAATGAATGTCTTTATTTTTTTTTCCCTTGGGACAGAGCCTCATTTTGTCACCCTCTGTAGAATGCTGTGGTGTCATAGCTCACAGCAAGATGAGGTCTGGCTTTGGCTCCAGCTGGTCTCGATTTTGTGAGCTTAGGCAATCCACCCACCTCCGCTCCCAGAGCTAGGATTACAGGCGTCAGCCACCACGCCCCGTTCAAATGAATGTTTTCAAAAAGTTATCCAGTTTGCCAGTTGTCTACTGCTTTACATCCAAATGAGCGTCTACTGGTTCGGTGCCTTAGCTCAAGTGGCTAAGGTACCAGCCACATACACCTGAGCTGGCGGGTTCGAATCCAGTCCGGGCCCGCCAAACAACAATGATGGCTGCAACCAAAAAATAGCCAGGCATTGTGGCGGGAGCCTGTGGTCCCAGCTACTTGGGAGGCTGAGGCAGGAGTTGGAGGTTGCTGTGAGCTGTGATGCCACAGCACTCTACCCAGGGGGATAGCTTGAGGCTCTGTCTCAAAAAAATAAATAAATAAATAAGCGTCTATTGTCTGTTATCCACCTCTATAGATATGCTGCCTCAAGATTGAAAGGATTAGGGGGCAGGTAGTTTATTAGGTAATAAAAGAATGCCACTCAGTGGTAACATCCTTTCTTACTTACAATGCTCTACCCCCATGGAAACTGTTGTGCCCAGGTCAGTGGCAGGATGACTACACCTTCCCCTGCCATACTCCCTCCATAGTCTGGAACAGGACCCAAGGCGGACACTCACTCAGTGACAGTGTCTTGGAACCAGACCCAGAGCTCTGCACCTGATGGGGCCTGCAGGAAGGGTGGCCCCCAGTATCGAGTCCTCCAAAATCCTTGCGTGAATGACAGGTGCAGCTCCCGTAAAGAGTACTTGGAGATCAACTGTCCCAGGGCTTTGGGGAAGAGCCTGTAATGAGACACTGGAGAAGAGGGCATAGGTGAATGATAATCCCCACCTCATGGAGACCCACACCCAAGGTCCAGAACTCCACCCAGAGATCAGGCCCCGCCCCCAAGGCTTGCCTCCACCCTACCCCCAGCAGGTGCTCTCCCTTCACATCTCGCCCTCTCACCTCCTTCTCGCTGCAGCTCCGAATCCCATCTTGTGCGGAACTGGAATGTAGCGGCTACGTCCCCTGAAGGCAGCGGGGTGATGACAAGCTCCTCCCGCAGGCTGTCGCGTGGGGGTTCTGCAAGAGCCGGGCCCCCAGGCCCCAGGAACAGCAGCACTACCAGAGCGAGCGGCATGGCCGCCGCCATGCCTGCGGCTGCTTCCGCACCCTCCGCTTGCGCACGCCCACAGGAGAGGCCGCCATCCAATAGGAAGGGCGTATGAGAAGTGACTTCCGATGCCGCCCCGGAAACTTGGGTGCTGGTACCAATGCGACTGCTTACCCTGGCCGCTGATGTTCCGCAGGGCTGGGGGGTCTAGGTGGACACTGAGAGGACACTAAGAGGAGTGGGCGTCTGGCAGGTCGAGGGGCTGCGTTGAAGGCTCACCCAGTTCAAGGTGATTCACCCACCAGAAAGTGCTCAGTAATAAGGAGCGCTGCCACTACCGTTTGGCCCATTGAGGAAACAAGAGACTGAAAAAGGTGTTACTTTTGCTAAGTCACACAGCTGGGCTTGTTCCCCCCAGCCCCCCAGCTTCTCGTGTCTCCATTTGCTTGGTCCTAAGCCTACCCAGTTCCTCTGAATAGGAGAGCTTTCCTGCAACACCCGCTCCCAAATAACTGGCTCATTATTGAAATTGTCAAACATACATTAAAATGGAAAGAACACTTGTTACAATGACCACCTGCTTCCCAATCACCTAGATTCTACCGTTATCATTTTACTACTTAAGCTTTATCACATTATCTCTCTCTACACCCATCAATCCATCGTATGTTTTGATGCATTACAAAGTAAATTGCGGACGTCATTAATATACGTTCTTCTAAATAGTTAAGCGTGTATATCATTAACTAGAGTTCAATAAGTGTTTACATTTTTTATGTGAAATTCACAGTGAAATGCGCAAATCTGAAATGCATATTTACTAGGTTTTGAAAAATGTAAGCAACTGTGTGACCCAAACCCCTCCCATGATACAGAACATTCTTAAAACTCCAGAAAGTTGGCTCATTACTCTTCCCGGTCAATCCCTGCTCCCACACCATCTTCCAGAGGCAATTGCCATTCTGATTTTTCTACCACAATAATTTGTTTTTAGAACTAAATATAAATGAAACCATCACAAGTACATTTTTTTGTGTAAGGCTTCATTCACAGAAAGAATGTTTTTGACAATCATCCATCTTCTTGAATGTATAGCAATTTTTTATTATTACTGTGTAGTGTTAACACTGTATGACTAAACCGTGGTTTGTCCATTCTCCTGTTGATCTTTAAAGTTTTTGGTTATTATGAACAAGGCTGCTGTATGCACAGATTACTTTGAAAACATATTTACCTTATCCCATGGGCAAGTATTTAGGAGTAGAATTGCTGGGTCAAAGAATAGGTGTATGTTTAATTTTATAAGAAACTGTCACACCTTTGTCCAAAATGTATCATTTTATGCTTCCACCAACAATGTGTGGTGGAAGCATAAAACACTCCACATCCTGGTCAACACTTAGCATTTTTAATTTTTTACTTTTTAGTTTTAGCTATATGGGTGTGTACATAGTAGTACATAGTAGTATCTCACGTGGTTTTTTTGTTTGTTTTGTTTTGTTTTGAGACAGGAGCCTCAAGCTGTCCCCCTGGGTAGAGTGCCGTGGCATTACAGCTCACAGCAACCTCCAACTCCTGGGCTCAAGCGAGTCTTCTGCCTCCGCCTCCCAAGTAGCTGGGACCACAGGCGCCCGCCACAACGCCCGGCTATTTTTTGGTTGCTGCCGTCATTGTTGTTTGGCGGGTCCGGGCTGGGGATTGGAACCTGCCACCTTAGGTGTACGTGGCTGGCGCCTTAGCCGGTTGAGCTATAGGCGCCAAGCCTCTCATGTGGTTTTAATTTGCATTTCCCTTGTAACTAACAATGTTGAGCATCAGTTTGTGTTTATTGGCTATTCATGTATTTTCTTTCATGCAAGGTCTATTAAAATCTTTGTCCTCCCTCCTTTTGTTAACTGACTTGTTTGCCCTTTTATTATTAAGTTGTAGGAGTTCCAATGTTAGATTTATGCTCTGTTTTTACTACCTTCCCTATGGGGAACACATTTATGAAACATTTTGTGAGCAGTCTCTTGTTAAAACAACCATACTTCTAGGAGGAGCCAAATTTGGTGTCAGGCAGGTCTGCTGAGATACACCCCAACCAACCAGAAAGGAAAGGTCAAAAAACTCTATTTCATTCTTCTCACTTTACCTAAATTCAGTGTTACTGCCCCAATAGACATGGAATAGTAGGCAGGTCATGAGCTTAAATGTTAGAAAGACATGAGTTCAAATCCCTATGCCAGCCTTTAAGCCATATGAACATGAGCAACCCGCTGCCACTTTTCCTCATCTGTAAAATGGAGAAACCTATTTTCAGGGTTGTTGTTAGGATTAGAAATTATGGATGTGTAGGATCTGGAAGGTGGTAAGTGCTAAACAATAACATTTACTATAGGTTTGGCACCTGTAGCTCAGTGGCTAGGGTACCAGCCACATACACCAGAGCTGGTGGGTTCAAACCCAGTCTGGGCCTGCCAAACAATAACAATTACAACGAAAAAATAGCTGGGAGTTGTGTTGGGCGCCTGTAGTCCCAGCTACTTGGGAGGCGGAGGCAAGAGAATCTTTTAAGCCCAAGAGTTTGAGGTTGCTGCAAGCTGTGATGCCACAGCACTCTACCTAGGTTGACATAGTGAAACTCCATCTCAAAAAAAAAATTTACTCAAACAACTCCATCATGTAAGTACTATTATCTCTATTTTGCAGAGGAGGGAACTGAAGTACAGAAACTAAGATAATATCCTTTGCTCACAGTATACTACTGATCGCAAAATAATTTTTTAAAGGTAGAGCTGCCATCATTATGACCTTTTACTTTTCCTTTTTGAAACAGATTCTCACTTTGTTACCCTTGTTAGAGTGCTGTGGCATCACAGCTCACAGCAACCTTAAATTCTTGGGTTCAAGAGATTCTCTTGCCTCAGCCTCATGAGTACCTGGGACTTCAGGCATCCATCACAATGCCCAGCTGTTTTTTCAGAGACAGGGGCTCACTTTTGCCTAGACTAGTCTCAAACTCGTGAGCTCAAGCATTCCACCCACGTCGGCCTCCCAGAGTGCTAGGATTATAGGAGTTAGCCACTGTGCTGGGCATGATTTTGTACTTCTATGGTTTGCTTTTGAAATTGTCTGTCCCTGGGCAGCACCTGTGGCTCAGTAAGTAGGGCCCCGGCCCCATATACCAAGGGTGTCGAGTTTGAACGCAGCCCCAGCTAAACTGCAACAAAAAAGTAGCCAGGCATTGTGGAGGGCGCCTGTAGTCCCAACTATGGGAGGCTGAGGCAAGAGAATCGGCTAAGCCCAAGAGCTGGAGGTTGCTGTGAGCTGCGATGCCACAGCTCTCTACTGAGGGTGACAAAGTGAGACTCTGTCTCTAAAAAAAAAAAAGAAAGAAAGAAATTGTCTGTCCCCATCAGTTAAGACTCAGCCATCTTCCGTGAAGATTTACTTTCTCCCCCTTATGGCAGCCATAACCCTTATCACATTACATATCCATTATCTGTGGCTATCTATGCTCCTGGAAGAGGTCTTGGTCACCTTAGTATTTCTATTGCCTAAGCAAGGTGGCTAGCTCATAAGTAGGTGCTCAGTAATGTTTGAAGGTATGAACAAATGAACAAGACATCATAGCCCAGTTCTGTACTGTCCCCAAACTGCCATGCTGTTCAGTGTGGAGTTCTGTACACTCCTGGGGATTGCTATAGTGTTAAGCCTCCTAGAGATGCCGCTGCTGAACTGTGGTCCTTCCCATTTCCTCCACTGCATAGGGTTCTACCAGGACAGATTTGTCGTCTTCTCCCCTCCTCTCTAGAGTCTGTCAGGGTACCCACCCTATGACAAGTCAGGGCAAGAGTCAAAAGCCACATTGTGGCTTATAGTCTGAAAGCTGGGCTCCTTTACTCAGAGTTGGCTCCAAATTATTCTCCCATCTCCAAGGACACCCTGTGGCCTCAAAAAACAGACAGCTAGGCCCTAGGCCAGAATATACCATGGTTTAATTTTAATGTGACACTGTAACCAAAAGCTGAATCCTAAAGAGACTTCAGATTATCTTTTATTAAAAGTGTCCATCCTGGATACACTGTTCTGTAATCTACTTTTTCTCTCAACAATTACATTTTTCCATGAAAAAAAAAAGCTATGTGGTGGGTCAATGATACAATATTGGCATTATTTTGATAATTTTTTGAAGCTGAATGATGGGAACAAGGGGTATTTTTCTTTCTATATTCATTTTATATTTGAAATCCTTGTAATAAAAGTTGAAAAATAAATAAATAAATAAATAGCTGGAGATGGTAGTTCTGAAGGCCAGCCAAGCCCCTGTGGTTTGGCAGGAGAAAAGATCATTGTCCCAATCAGGAAGTGGTCCGGGGGCCTGAGCTGATCCTAGAGTTTTCAAACAGGCCAGGCTGGGGCTCATAGCAGCCAAATCAAAAGCTCTCCATAGGCTCACAAACAATTCTACTTCTTGAGAAGGCAATAAATCCCTGTCCCCAGGCTGGCTCCCTACAATCTTAGCATTGTGTGCCTTGGGTACTAAGGGATTTACTGACATGTTGATAGCAACCAAACCAGTCTAGCTTCCCATCATTTGCCCTAGAGAGAAATAGGGTGATTTCAGAAGTTCAGAAACCCTGTATTGCAAAGCCTTTGGGGTCATGGATCACAACCTGAGAAAAGGCTCAGCCACAGACAGACAAGGGGTAGAGCCTTGCTACTCTAAAGGAAGTGGAGAAGGAACAAGAGAACAGAGATCAGCACAATCATAAGCAACCCAGACAATCCCCAAAGGTTAACAAAAGATGAGCCTGGCCCCAGCTTAGTGGATGACTTCAACTTGGACCTAGAGGCTTTTGGACAAAAGGTATTCACTCCACAAGTTTACTAGAGACAGGGAAAGACTAACGAACACTCCTACTTCCTTGGAGCTCCCACAAGTTTCTCAGTAGTGGTAGGAAAAGCACTTAGGAACAGTTACTTACAATGGCCTCCTGCAAAGGTGAAAGCAGGAAGGGGCTATAGGAAGAGTGCTGCCCTGTCATGCGGCCTGGATGGCACAAGGAGTTTTAGGATTTAGGCTTAAGGGTGCTGAGGTGTGAAGGGTGGGAGAATGATTTTCGTTTTAATATAAGAAATGAGTAGATGTTTCTTTCATTCAACATTCTTTCTCTTGGCAAGCTCATTTCCATCCATGGCTTCACTTAACCACCTATAATTTACGTATTAATAACTCATCTATTTCTTTCTCTTTTTTCTTTTTGCAGTTTTTTTTTTTTTTTTTTTTTTTGGCCAGGGCTGAGTTTGAACCCACCACCTCCGGTATATGGGGCCGGCGCCCTACTCCTTGAGCCACAGGCGCCGCCCAATAACTCATCTATTTCTTTCCCAGTCCAATCCTCTCATCTAAGTTCCACACTCATAGGTCCAAGTGCCTATTCAACATGTCCTCTTAGATGTCTCCAAGGCACTTCAAACTCAACAAATCCAAAATCAAATTTATATGCAACAACAGTGTCTCTGTAGGAAAAATAAATAAAAATTAAAAAATGAAAACCAAATGTATGGACTTGTTCCCAAATCTGGTTCTTTCCAAAACCCCTCATCTGGGCAAAGAGCCCTCCAAATCACCTGCAGAAGATAGAAGCAAAGGCAGCACCCCCAATCGCTTCCTCTCTCACACCCACTCATTAATCTTTTGGAATTTCCTCTCTCTTCATTCTTTCCATGGTTCTCCATCTCTCTACCTTCACCCTCCTCCATGACCTCTTATCTAGATGGCTGTAATCGGCTTCTAGTTTCCAGGAATCCACTCTGGTCCTTTAATCAAGACTCCACAAGCAGCCCTTCCGGTCATTCTTCCCCGAGTTTTACTCCCACTCATCATTAGGATCTGAGCTAAAATGCCACTTACTTCCTCCGGGGAAACATCCCCATGACCCCTCTGAATAGGTTGATTCCTTCCCAGTGGTAGTCACAGTTGCAATTTTACATTTGGGCTCCCGCTAGACTATAAACTCCATGGGAAGAGAGACTGTGTTGTTCTTTGCTGCTACTCCATCTACAAGGCCATACTTGGTGACTTGTGCATGTTTAATACCTACATTTAACATTCATTGAATGAATAATGTCATGTATCAGCGTATACTCTGCCTTGACCCAATTAATCACCACTACTGTCTTGTGGGCCACTGTTATCTCTTGCAGGGATTATTGTGTCATTTGTCTGTCTTGCGCCTGTCCTCTTCCAGGATATTCTCCACATAGCAGCCAGAATTAGCTTTTTACTAGCAAACCCAACCACTTATAATCCTTCATTACTCCCAATAAGTTTACATTTTTTAACATGGCCTGTAACATGTAAACTGCTAATTACCTACCCCATGATGACTGTCCTCTTGTTCCTTAGTAACAAAACCTTGGCTCTTAGGACAGCAGTGTGCCCTAATAAATGACTATTCCATTAGCCCAATAGCCAGGGTACTTCTCAGAGGTCTGACAGTAGTCAGAAATCAGGTGCATTGATAATTCAGTGACTTGAAAAGGTTATTGTCTTCCCTAAAACCAGAATTTCCTTTCTTCTAAATAATGCTGTGTCCCTATGTCTATAAAAGTCTACAAACGAAACATCTTCTGTGCTACAAAGTTCTGGCCAGCGAACTTACAAAAATATATCTTAAAGTGGGAACAGACATCTAGCTGTGCCCTCTTTGCCCATCCCTGAGTTCTCCTCTTTGCCAGTTTCAAGTCTTGACGGCTGAGGCTCTGATAGCCATCTTACACATGGGGTGTCAAGAAGAACACAAGCCATGTGCAAAAAAGAGCCACAGAAGAGGCCAGTGTTCAGCAACTATGGAGCTTGCATACCGCTTTGTACTTTGGACTTCTTTTATATGAGGAAATAAATTTATAACTTAGGTCATGATCTTTTACTAGCAGTCAAACTGAAACCTGATCCAGGCTTCAAAGCATTTGTACAACCTGACCTCTGTCGGTCTTACCTCTGTATCTCCTCCTCAAATCCAATTCAGCCAAACTGAGTGTTTTTCAGTTCCTTGAGGTAATGTTCTCACTATTTAAAGTCTTAACCAGCTGCTCTTTCTGTCTGGATTATGGTCTCCCACTTGGCTATCTCCTAACCATCCTTCAGCTTAAAAATCACCTCACCTCTTCTATGACCACAAGAGCAAGGTTAGGATGCCCCTATTTTCTGGTATAGGAGTCTTCCCTCCTCATTTTACTTATATTGTGAGCCATGGAATTTACTTGATTTTCTTCTCCACAGTCAAGTAAACTGTTTGAAGGCAGGGATACAGCCTGTCTTGATCAAAATTACATTCCAAATGCCTAGCACAGATGATCAAAAACTATTTCTGCAATTATGGAATGAATGAGTCATGGGGACGTGGTGTCGTTTGAAAGCTGAAGGCATATAGTGGGTTCGATAGCTCTGGGATGTAAAAACCAAAGTGGAATAGTTGGTATATTATTATTTATTATTCATACCGTGCTCTGTTCCAAAAATGTTGTAACGGAGGCAGGATGGCTGGAGTATCACCTCACTGGACATCTGAAGGAGTTCACGTCCACTTAGAGACACTGGTTTACGAGACTATTAGAAGACTACAGGATAGCTTGGGGGAGGGAGGAGTGCTTAGATAAGCAGCAGCATCTTGTCCTACCTCATCTTCCATCTCCTTACTTGCAAGTCCTACCTCAGGAGTAAGTCAAAAACTAGCGCAAGGGTTGCAGCAGGAAAAGGTTAGCAGTAAAGCAGGAGAGGGTTACTTCTCAGAGAGAGACACGATCCGCCATCCTTCCCTGCCTCTGGCGCCTACTGTAAGTAGAGTCTGGTCTTCTGACGATGGGCTTTGGTTGGGCCTATGGCCTCATGTGACGAATAGCCTGTCTGGTCAGTCTGTAGGGAGGAGCCCACTGCTAGCTGCAGGCTCCAGGCTCTGCTCCTGCATCACCCCCATCCTCCTCTTCATCAGACTGTGCCAAGGGCGTGTCTGCTCCACCGTCACTTGGGTTTGGGCTGTGCAGGTTGGTGGAAGAGTCAGAGGATGACGACGAGCTCCTGGATGTGGTCCTGTCTGACATGGGCACTGGCAGGCTCAGCTCCTCTGGATGGTCATCCACCCCTACCCAGAGAGAAGAGCTGGTCAGGGCCAAAGTAGAACTTCAGAGGACTCTTAGAGATTGCCTGGCAGGGTGAAACTGAAGCCCAAAGAGGGGCAAGGAATTATCCAAAGCCATTTTGCTAGCCCAGCAAAGAGCCAGGATTAAGACTTCCATCTCCTGGCTCCCAACTCCTACCATGTCACTATACTATTTCTGGGCTTTAGAGTTAGGTCAATCAATGCAAGTTCAAGGTCTACCTATAACACTTACTGTATTTATTGTTGCCAAGTAGCTTTGAGCAAGTCACTTTCCCTTTAAAAGACTCTGCTCCTCTTCTGTAAAAGAAAGGGGAGGGGAGCCTACATTCCCAAAAGGTTTTGAGGATAAAATCTAAGAATGCTTATAAAATGTCTGACATGGCAGGCTATGAATAAAGAGTGGCAGTTTTTTTTTTTTTTTTTGAGACAGAGCCTCAAGCTTTCCCCCTGGGTAGAGTGCCATGGCATTACAGCTCACAGCAACCTCCAACTCCTGGGCTCAAGCGAGTCTCCTGCCTCCGCCTCCCAAGTAGCTGGGACCACAGGCGCCCGCCACAACGCCCGGCTATTTTTTGGTTGCAGCCGTCATTGCTGTTTGGCGGGTCCGGGCTGGGGATTCGAACCCGCCACCTTAGGTGTACATGGCTGGCGCCTTAGCCGGTTGAGCTATAGGCGCCGAGCCAAGAGTGGCAGTTTTAATAAGAGAATATCTATCTTACAAGTTAAGTATACAGGTTCTGGAGTCAGATGGACATGGTATGAATCCCAGCTTTTCTACTTTCTGCCTCTGTGATTTAAATTCTCTGAGCCTAATTTCCTTTTTTATAAAATGGGGATAATACTACCTGCCCTGAAAGGACACAGTAAGGATTGAGATAATATGTATACAATACTTTAGCACAATATTAGGAACCAATAAAGTGATCAATAAATATTAATATCACGATGACAAAAAACTCTTTAAATTATAAATGTAAAATGTAAAACTTATATTTTTATACTATTCTAATTATGCTAATTAATTACACTAATTTCACAAATGTTCCATTTAAAAGGCTAAGGAGATTGACCATTCCTAGAATTGGGGCTGGGGATCTTTAACCCAGTTCCCCCTCAAGGTCAACTTCCCCAAAATCAGAACAGGCAGCTGTTTTGTTGGTGGAAACACACACTTCCAGCCCCTACTTGCATACTTCCCCACCCCGACCTTGCAGCCTCATCTCAGAGCCCCAACATCCGGCTCTGGCTGATTAATGCCCAAGTCCCCAAAGCAGAGGGGCATACCAGACGTCTGGGGAGTTGGCGGAGGATCTTCACAAGGCAAGAACACGTCTGCTCCATCCTGATCCCCAAGGTCAATAAGTTCTACTTGCTCTAGTGTATCCACGTTCACTTCCATAGATGAGATACTACCTATGGGGGCTACAGATCAAGAAGGGGGCAAGTCAGGAGGACCCAGCCTGGAGCCAATACAATAGTGAGAGTTACTTATCAGGTCCCAAATTAGAAATTTAGAAGGCCAAGAAAGATGGGAGGGAGGCCCCAAGATTCAGGACCCACAAGACATCCTTCCTACCCTACCACAGTCCCTCGCCTCAGGACTTAGAACTCACGTCTCTGTGACTCGAGGTGCAAGTGGGACAGAGGGAAGACAAACTCCGTCTCTGGCTGTAAAATGTCCTCAAAGAATTTCTGCCGCTCCCGAAGGCGGAGCTGCTGGCGCTCCAGGGCTGCCCGAGGATTTGGGTCCATATCAGCTCCTGGTGGGTAAAGAAACAAAAGCGCAGCTGTGAAGTTGAGATAGAAGATAGTGGGGGCCTGGGCATGGGGAGCCCCACAGCCCCCAACATCCCAGCAGTGGGGCCTCTGGTTCCAGCCTGGACACTCTGGCCTTGGCTATCTCTTTCCTCTTCCCTGAAAGCAAGTTCTTCCCACAAACTTCAAGTCTCATGCAGAGGCAGGGCTTGCCCTAGCTTCACAAAGGGGAGGCCAGTTCCAGGCACTGCAAAAGAGGTCCTCTGTATTCAGGGAATGCAGCCAATGGCCAACTCTGAGTATCATGCCCTTCTAGGGGTTTTAGGGGCTGGTTCAGCCCAAATGGGGGAGGTACTTTTCTCCACTTAATGGACCCAGCCTGCTTCAGAAGGCCAGGGAGGAGGATAGGATAGAGATTGTGGAGAGGAGGGTTCTCTTCCTCTGCTGCTGCAACTCTGGTTCCTCTTCATCCTTCAAAACTCAGACAAAAACTAAAGCAACCCCTCCTCCTCCTTGCTCTGCAAACACACACACACCATCCCCTTCAAACCCTTGCTCTGAAGTCACAGACCTGACTTCCAGAAAAGGCCGTGCCCTTAAGAAAATCATCTTTCTGGCTTTAAAAGTCTCCCCATCTGAAAAATGGCATAATCGTCCTACCTACCTCAAACACAAGATGCTGCTTGGGAAAGGAGCTATTTAGGGGACGACCATGTCTCTCTGAACTCCAATCGCTCTCAATAGTTTCCCTCCTCTGACACATCTCCCTACTAGTCAGTGAGAAACAATTGGAAGGGCGGGTCCTGGGTCCAATTCAGACCAATCTCCTGACCCCCAGTGCTGAGAGCTTTCCAGAACACCAGAGCTCTCCGCCAGCCCAGGCCTTCGGCATTCACGCCCATTCGTTCGGTCTCCTTCCTGGCACTCTGCTGAGCTCATCACCAGAGTCAGGGGAGTTTCTAGTTTGAGGATCTGATCGTTATCCGCCGCTAAATGCTTTTCCCTCCTCATCCCGACTCAGCATATCCCAGATCCTGACCAGCTCCCCAGGCACTGGGGTAGCTAAGAGGGACCCAAACTCGAGTGGGCTGGGCAGGGCCAAGGAAGTGTGGAGAGAGCGTGTGGCCGCGGGCTGGACGTGGAGGAGGGAGGCGCTGACGCCGATTCCTCGGAAAGGCTCTTAGAGCTGCTGCCCAGGTCACAACGCTAAAAATACCCAGGGCCCCTGGAGCAGTCTGCTTCAGCAGTAGGGAGGAGGGGGAGGAGGGAGCAGAGCAGGGCGGGGGAGGGAGCTGACTTGGACCAGGGGCTCCGGGACGCCCCCTTTCTTTCTCCTTCCCCCCAATCCCACTAATCTCTGGAGATTGAAGGGGCTGTCCCCCAGGGGGGTC
The DNA here is from genome assembly GCF_000181295.1 of Otolemur garnettii. Lineage (NCBI taxonomy): Eukaryota > Metazoa > Chordata > Mammalia > Primates > Galagidae > Otolemur > Otolemur garnettii. Next base: position 7,604,608 of record NW_003852418.1, on the reverse strand, counting down.
CCAGAGCCCCACCGGAGCACGAAGGCAGTTGTTTACGAGGCTATAGGTGCTGGGGAAAGGGTGAAGCGATTTGGGGGCAGGCAGCTGCCAGGGGCCCGGCCAGGAGCCGGCGAAATGGAGAACTGCCATTCGGACTCAGCCCCACCCGCACTGGAGCAAGCAAAAGGGAAAGAATTCCCTAAAAAGGGACACGCCGCGTCTGCGGGGGGAAGGGAGGAGCGCGGGGGAGGGCACTCCCCCAGGCGGTTCCCCTCGCGCTCCAGTGCCCTCCGCTGTCCCCCGCGGCACCTGCGCCCACCGTAGCCGGAGCCCCTACCTGCAGCGCCCGGCGCCCCCGCCGACTCAGTCTGTCCGCTAAGGCTAGGCGGCAGCGGGGGCGTGGGAGCGAGTCGCGCCGGCCGGGGTGGGGCTGCGCCTCCGGGTCTCCCCCGGGACCGACGGGCCCTGGGAGCCGGGAACGAGGAAGAGGCGGGAGGCGGAAGTGGGGGAGGGGCGGCGGCGGGCACACTCGCCCGCCTGTAGCCCGGCGGCCGCAGGCAGCCCCCGGGAGCGGGACTACTGGCACTTCCAGGGCGATCGAAAAGTTACCCGCACGCATCCTTCCTCCCTCCTGCCGGCCCGGCTCCTCAACACACCACCCTCGCCGCCGACGCCCGCGCGCCGGTCTCCGCACGCTCAGATGCACTTGCTGCGCCCCCGCCCCGCGCAGACCCGCTGCGGGCACCCGCGCCGGCTCTCCGCCCGCGCACACTTGCTGCGCTCCGACTCCCGAGCAGCGCCCTCGCGGCAGCTAAGCTCCCGCACCTGGACTCCCGGCACCTCGGCCACTCTCGCCACGCGTGCGCGCGCGCCGTTCGAGAAGACGGGTCTGGGAACCCGCCGGAGGGCGGGAGGGTGCTGACCCCCTGCAGCCCCGCAGGGCAGGTGCACTGAAAACCCCCTGAGCCCGGGACTCACACGGCCGCCCGGATCCCAGGCCCCGGGTCTAGACAGAGCCGCCGCCCAGATTACCAGCGCACTGGGCGGGGTGGGCGCGGAGACCGGGCGGGTCGGGGATGAAGGGGTGGGCCGCTACGCCGCGCCCCCAGACGCTGGCGAAGAGCCAGCACCTCCACAGTGCTGAGAGGGGCCTTGCCTGTCCGGCCTGGCCGGGATGGAGGGGCGAGGCGGAAACTGCCGGCAGAAAGGGAAAACGCTTGACCCCTTCGCAGCGCCTCGCGGTTCAGGCCAAAGCTAGAAGTGTCCGATCTGGCATCTGCTGGACCAAGACTCCGTACCCATTCTCTTCCTCCTCCCTTCATACGCATCCTGGTGATTCTAGCTTAGGAAGCAGGGGGGACGGACGCGGGGCACACGGGGTCAGTCTAAGATGCGTCTGCCGGTGGGGTCTTTAGATCGTTCAACAAATACCAGCGGGCAAGCTGGAAACTGGGAGTCATCTTTGGCACCTCCCTCTCTCTCGCCACCCACGTTAAAATACACCTTCATTTCCTCTTTCCTAAATACCTTTCCATCCACCGTTCCTCTCCGTTTCCGCTACCACCTCTCGCTTGGGCTCGGGCTCGGGCTCCCACGGCAGTGGCCTACTGTTTGATTTTCCTGTACTCACTCCGGCCTGGCCGCACTCTATTACCCGCACAGCAGTCAGCTGCCATTTCAGAACCCAAGTCTGATGTGCCACCCCCTGCTCAAATCCTCCATTATTAGAATAAAATCCAGGCGCTGATATCTGAGCTGAGTCTTGAAGAAATGGGGGTGTGAAGTCATGAAGACATAGTCAGGTTTCCCCACCAGGGGACCAACACTTTGTACAAATACCCAAAGCTGTGCCTCTTCTACTGGGTCATTGGGATCTCAAAACAACCCCGTGAGATAAACACAGCAAGCAGCTTTCCCACTGGTTTACAAGCATGGTAACTCGTTTGTGGGCGGCAACAAGTGTAATGGTTAAGAGCACCGGCATTGTAGACAGACCCTGTTGGGTTGTAAACTTTCTGCTGCCTCTAGCCTACTGACTTCTCTGATCCTTGATCTCCTCACCTATTATGTAAGAATAATTAATCCCTATCTCTTATGAGAAAATTCACATAAAATGCTTAATACAGGACTTGGGTACTTTGATATGCTCAATGAACATTAGATGTTTTGATTGTAGTGGGTTCTGAGAAAGGGAAAGGAGCTGCTTTCTCCCATGCATTACTGAAATTATAGCAAGTGAGTTCTAATTGTTATATCTACAGAGCTTATTATGTGCCAGTCACTATTATTAACTCTTTTAATTTTCTTGTTATTTCCATTTTACAGATATAGAAACAGATACAGAGGGGTGAAGGAACTCGTTAAGGCCTTACAGCCAGTAAGTGATGGAGCTGCCCAGGTAGGCTGGCTCCTGAGACCATGCTTGTAACCATACTCCCAGCCTGTTCCCCTTTTATCCCGTGACAGTTTTCATATTCCAAGAAACATTTCAGTCACTATGATTCTTCTCATTTATGAATAGAGTGGATAGTTCATCTCATTTTCTAGCATAGGAAGAATGAGGCCAAATAGGAGTATAGTGGTTGGGAGCTCAGCTCCCCAAACTCATCTTTCCCATTTTCAAACATCCCTGGGAATGGGACTTAATGGATTATTTTGAGTCTAAGATGAAGAAAGATTAAGAACCTCTGTCCCTTCTCTTCACCTGGTATTTGCCACCAGAAGGGGAGGAGAGGGGGAAACATTCGAGCTAAAAATTATTTAGGGGGCCTAAGCTGGAAGGGTGTCACCCAAGAGAAAGACTCAAGCAGCAGAACAGAAGTAGACAGTCAAAGGAGTTTAAAAGAGCAGTGAAAAAGTAGATGGCTTGAGACTTCTGGATTCCCACAAGGATACAGAAATCCAGGAAGAGCATCTTTACTACACTTACAACAATTTTTTTAAATGTTAGTCTAAAAAATCAAAACTTTTGCCAAACCCATTAGAGACCTAATGTTGCAGTGCGACCAATTCACTTGAATTCCAAAGAAGGATGGGAACTTCCAAAAAGAAGTGGAATGCAGGCAATAGCTTACTTGTGAAACAGGAGGAAGACAGGGTCTCCATCTGAGTTGGTAAGAAGAGTTCAGCTAAAATTTTTATTGAAGTGCTAAAGGCCTCATGAGAGTATAGAATCCATAGGCTCCATAGACACATAGAAATAACAAAACCCAAACCTATTATACTTCAACACCTGATAATATTGACTCAGTACCCCATACTAATGGCCGAACAGAAAAAAAAAGGATATGATCATTTCCAGGCATACATAATATGGAACTCAGTCTCTACTGATCTACACACAATGTCTAAAAATCAATCAAAACTTACAAGACAGTTGGGGTATGGTGACTCACACCTATAATCCCAGAGCCTTGGAAAATTGAGGCCAGTAGATAGCCTGAGCTCAGGAGTTTTAATTTCTTTAGATCATTTTTTGGGGGGGGAGGTGGACAGAGTCTTACTTTGTTGCCCTCGGTAGAGGGCCATGGCATCACAGCTTATAGCAACCTCCAGCTCTTGGGTTTAGGTGATTCTCTTGCCTCAGCCTCCCAAGTAGCTGGGACTACAGGCACCCACCACAATGC
>NW_003852418.1:7599499-7600617 GCF_000181295.1 Otolemur garnettii | reverse complement strand
TGTGGTCCCAGCTACTTGGGAGGCTGAGGCTGGAGACTCGCTTGAGCCCAGGAGCTGGAGGTTGCTGTGAGCTGTGAGGCCATAGCGCTCTACCCGGGGGGATAGCTCAAAAAAAAAAAAAAATAGAAAACCTATGGGTAGCGCCTGTGGCTCAGGGAATAGGGTGCCAGCCCCATATACTGGAGGTGGCGGGTTCAAACCCAGCCCTGGCTAAAAACTACAAAAAAAAGAAAAAGAAAAAGAAAAACTAGCCAGGCAGCGTGGTAGGCACCTATAGTCTCTGCTATTCGGGAGGCTGAGGCAAAGGGTTTGAGTTTGCTGTGAGCTATGATGCCACAGCACTCTACCCAGGGTTGTCGCTGTCTTAAAAACAAAACCAAAAAAGCAAAAAACAACAAAAACACTTACAATACACACATACATTTTAAAGTAACAAAAATAGGGAGGCATCTGTGGCTCAGTGAGTAGGGCGCTGGCCCCATATACCAAGGGTGGCGGATTCAAAGCTGGCCCCGGCCAAATTGCAACAAAAAAATAGGTGAGTATTGTAGTGAGTGCCCGTGGTCCTAGCTACTCAGGAGGCTGAGGCAAGAGAATCAGTCTAAGCCCAAGAGCTGGAGGTTGCTGTGAGCTGTGACACCACGGCACTCTACCGAGTTTAACAAAGTGAAACTGTGTCTCTAAAATAATAATAATAATAATAATGTAACAAAAATAAATAAATAACCCTACAGCCAAGAGAAAAAGCAATCAGAAAGACAAGATGTAAGACCAATATGTAGTTACCCAACAGAGAGTTCAGAAAATAAAAACAAAATGTAGACAACATGAATAAACAGAAGGGGAATTTTAGCAAAGGCATGGAGACTATAAAAAAAGAGGCATATGAAAATGCTAGAAATTGGCTCGGCCTCTGTGGCTCAAGTGGCTAGGGCGCCAACCACATACACCTAAGGTGGCGGGTTCAAATCCAGCCTAGGCCCGCCAAACAACAATGATGGATGCAACCCCCCCAAAAAAGCAAGGTGTTGTGGCCTGTGGTCCCAGCTACTTGGGAGGTGGAGGCAGGAGACTCTCTTGAGCCCAGGAGTTGGAGGTTGCTGTGAGCTGTGATGCCA
>NW_003852418.1:7551416-7598524 GCF_000181295.1 Otolemur garnettii | reverse complement strand
GGAGACTTGCTTGAGCCCAGGAGTTGGAGGTTGCTGTGAGCTGTGATGCCATAGCACTCTACCCAGGGGGATAGCTTGAGGCTCTGTCTCAAAAATAATAATAATAATAATAATAATCTTTCAAACATAGAGATACAAACATTTTTTTCTGATAAACAAAAACAGAAAATGTATTACTAGCAAACCAGCATTATAAGAAATGGTAAAGGAAATTCTATAAGCAGAAGAAAGATGATATCCAAAAGAAACTCAGATGGATGTGCACACAAAAATGAAGATCTCTGGCAATGGATAAAGTAAAAGTAAATAGAAGAGACACTTTTTCTCATTTTTAATCATCTTAAAAGATAATTGCTTACCTAAAGCAAAAAAATTCCTTGTGGATTTATAGCATATATAAAAGTAAAATGTATGACAATAAGCATAAAAATGATGAGATGGAGGAATTGAAAATATGCTGTTAAAAGGTCCTTACGCCTGTGGCTCAAAGGGTAGGGCGCCAGCCCCATATGCTGGAGGTGGCGGGTTCAAACCCAGCCCCAGCCAAAAACTGCAAAATAAATAAATAAAAATTTGAAAAGGTCCTTACGCTATATAAGAAGTGGTATAATATTACTTGAAGATAGACTGTGATTCACTAAAGACATATATTGGAAATTCAAAGGCAACCGCTAAGAAAAACATTTTTAAGAGATGGAAGTAACAGGCCAATAATGGAAGTAAAATGGAATGGTAAATATGCTGAAATAGGTCACCGTGTGTGATATGTGTTGATTTGCTTCACTATAGTAAGCAAATCTTTGACTTGCTATATGTTTCTCATAACATCATGTTGTATAACTTAAATATATACAATAAAATTTATTTTAAAAAATGACTGCTGAACATGAAAAAAGAAATAAATGTAGTGTTGGTGATTCTTTTAAAAAAACATTAGGAGGCATCCTCCCTAAGCCTCTTGTGTTCAACATGTCTGCTGAGTATGTCAAGATCGGAAGGTCCTGACCTTTTTCACTTGGACCTTCGCTCAGGCTTGCTAATACAGATGGCAATTTTGAGAGATGTCTGGAGACTTTTTGGATGTGAAAGCTGGGGAACTCGCTACTCACATCTGGTTAGTAGAGGCCAGGGATGCTGCTGAACACCGCAGAATGTATGAGACAGCACATCTCAAACCACCCCTACTCTCGCCTCCAATATACATCAGAGAATTATACTGCTCAAAATATCGACAGTTCTCTGGTTGAGAAACCCTGATTGCCGTGGCATCACAGCTCACAGCAACCTCCAAGTCTTGGGCTTAAGCGATTCTCTTGCCTCAGCCTTCCAAGCAGCCGGGATTACAGGTGCCCACCACAATGCCTGTCTATTTTTTGGTTGCAGTTGTCATTGTTGTTTGGCAGGCCTGGGCTGGATTGGAACCTGCCAGCTCTGGTGTATGTGGCTGGCACCTTTAGCCACTGAACTCTAGGCGCTGAGCCAAAGGAAGGAATGTTAAACACAAAAGAGCCAGGACTTCAGGCTTTAGAAAATGCTCAGCATTTCCAAATGGCAACTAATGGTAAAATTATAAAATGGTTTTCTAGGCTGGGCGCGGTGGCTCACACCTGTAATCCTAGCATTCTGGGAGGCCGAGCGCAAAGATTCAAGACCAGCTTGAGCAAATGCCAGACCTTGTCTCTAAAAAAAAAAAAAAAAAAAAAATAGCTAGGCACTGTGGTGGTCCCCTATAGTCCCAGCTACTGGGGGCGCTGAGGCAAGAGAATCACTTGAGCCCACGAGTTTGAGGTTGCTGTGAGCAATGACTTGCAAAGTGAGACTCTGTCTCAGAAACAAAAAAAAATGTATTAAAAGAAATACTAAAATGGCTTCCTAGCAAAACTCAATCAAATTCAAGGCACTGCCAGGAAAACCTGGTCCAAATAGGAAACTAATAATATTATTGTAAAATTTTCTGTTAACATCTCAGAAAGATTTAAGGCAGTGCCCCAGCGTATTATTCAGTAAGACAAAAAAAAAATATTATTATTATTTTTTTGAGACAGAGTCTCAAGCTGTTGCCCTGGGTAGAGTTCTATGGCATCACAGCTCACAGCAACCTCAAACTCTTGGGCTTAAGTGATTCTCTTGCCTCAGCCTCTTGAGTAGCTGGGACTACAGGCACCTGCCACAACACCTGACTATTTGGGGGGGGGGGGGTAGTTGCCATTGTTGTTTGGCAGGCCAAGGCTGGATACAAACCAGCCAGTTTTGGTGTATGTGGCTGGCACCCTAGCTGCTGAGCTACAGGCACTAAGCCCCAGATAAAAAAATTCTAAATAAATTATGGGTATGCCTCACAAGTCCTCTAAATCAAACAGTAGGGATTCTAGAAAATCTTAAGGATGATTGTTGCCTCATAACTATCTCAACAGAAGCCTATGGTTGAGAAAGGTTACTTAGCTCAAAGAAGTGTGTGAACATTTCTTATATCTAACAGTGGAATCAAATAAGAATCAAACTGATCCATAAGTTTTTAAAAGGATTATATGTTGAGAAACATCTCCAGTTAGGATCTATAGGGATAAAGAGAGTACAAATAAAAAGAAGATTTCTGGCTGAGCACAGTGCTCACACCTGTAATCCTAGCACTCTGGAAAGCAGAGGCAGGAGGAACCCTTGAGCTTAGGAGTTTGAGATCAGCCTGAGCAAGAGAATCGCTTAAGCCCAAGAGCTGGAGGCTCCCAACCTAACCCTAAACCCTAAACCCTGCAGTCTCGTCCGTCAGGGCTGCTGACTGTGCCACTTCCTTCAGGGTCTCAGGCCTTTTTCTGCCCTGGTGTCTTTGTGCGTTCTGATTCCTGGTACCTGAAAACTCCTCTCCCTCCCCTCCTCAGTCTGGCTAACTCTTACGCAGAGGTAGCCAGGTCAAACTCCCAGTACAGAACCTAGCCACCTTGCTTCAGTTGACTGAGCTCTTCCAGGGGTCTTTGGACCTTCGGGACAAAGTCGAAGCTCCCTCAATCTGGTTTCCAAAGCCTTAGCAGTCTAATCTTGCCCACTTCTCCAGCTGCAACCCTTGCCATTATTGGCCACTGCTTTCTATTTCAGCAACATACAGCTGTTCGTAATTCCATTCCACACCTATATTCTTTACATTCCCCCCTCTGAGAATGCTCTCCTCATCTCACCTTTTGCCTAGCTAACTTCTGCTCATCCTTCACTCCTCATCACCATCTCTAGGAGGACTCCCTGACCTGCTCAGGGTTGGGGGGTACCTACTCTGTGTTTACCCCCTCAGGATTACCCTTGTTATAACTAATGCCATTTATTTCATTTTTATTGGGTGTCTTTTTTCTGCCAAGCACTGTTCGAGGCTCTGGGACTTTATCAATGATGAATAAAAACAGATAAAAATCCCTGTTGTGGAGTAATCTACATTCTACAGATACCTCTCCCCTTGGCCTGTGAACTTGAAGGGAGGCATGATCTGCCTACCATGTTTCTGTCCCTCAGTGCCTAGCACAGAGTGGGTCCCCAGCCTTTGTAGCCCAGGGGCTGAGCTGCAGATTCTGCTGCAACCGGCCAGGTACCAGGGCCTCGGAGCAGCCATAGTCCAGTGGAGTTTAGTTGACAAGAGCTAAAATTGTGTGAGCAAGTAGAGGGCGAGAAGGGAGAAGTATCCTCTATGTCCTCCCTAACAAATCACCCCCCTTGCTTTCTTCCCTATGCCACAACCCCCTGCCTCACCTTCACCTTAATTTAAAAAAAAAAAAAATATTTGCATTAAGAAGCTGTTCCACACCCACCCCTCCAAGGCAGAGCTGAGCAGCCCTGCACCTAGAAGTGGTATGGTGCAGAGTGGCTCCTGCACTTCACTGGGTATCAGACTGGCCTATTGCACTGGGGGTTGCCCACAAAACTGCTTTTCACAAGCTCTTCAGATTATTCTGATGCAGCTAGCTGGGCACCAGGGCTTCAGAGCAGCCAAAGGCTTCCAGAGCCTGCCATGATCTGTCCCCAGCCCATGACTCCCTTTCTGTTTCATCCACTGCCAATCTCATCCTCCTCTTCCCTCCCTTCCTTCAGGTCTCTGCCCCAATCTTATCTTGTTGGTGAATCTTCCCCGCTTCCCCAGCCCCTCTTATTAACCCAGCATACCCTCTACTTCTGCCCTGTCTATCTCCTTTACCCTGTTTTCTTTTCTTTTCTTTCTTTTCTTCTTCTTCTATTTTTTTTTAAACAGAGTCTCACTTTGTCACCCTTGGTAGAGTGCTGTGGCGTCATAGCTCATAGCAACCTCAGACTCTTAGGCTTAAGGGATGCTCTTGTCTCAGCCTCCCAAGCAGCTGGGACTGCAGGCACCTGCCATAATGTCTGGCTATTTTTAGAGACCAGGTCTCACTCTTGCTCATCCTGGTCTCAAACTCATGACCTCAGGCAGTCCACCTGCCTCGGCTCTCCAAGCACTTATTCCCACCTGACATAACCCTGGTGGCTGGAGCTGACTCATAAGGACTCACAGAAGTCTATATTATGTTTTTAGGAACTCTGCAGGCTAGTCAAACATAACCTATACTAAAAATTAAATTATATAAACTTATAAATGAATGATATTTTTAAAAGGTGAAAAATGCTTAAACTCATCACTTTATAATTTTTTCTAACTTTTTACTATTATCTGTTCTTGAGTTTCTTTCTATCTGTTCAGCAGAGACATATAGTATAACGATCTTGCATATTGCCCAACTCCAAGTTCAGTGACATCAATTGGTAGCTTGAGATTAGCTTCACTAAGAGTGTATCCCAGAAACAGGTAAATGTGATGAATTAATCATTTTATTGATTGCCTAGACCAGGGTTGGTAATATTTAGCCTGACTAATTTTGTAAATACTGTTATTGCAACATAGCCATGACCATTTACTTACATACTACCTATGGCTGTTTTCCCACTACAAGAACAGAGACAAGTTAATTACTGGCCTGCAAAGCCCATGTTGGCCCACCAAGCCTAAGATTTTCTGTCTGGCCTTTTATAGGAGGAATTTGCTAACAAGAAAGTAATGGAGAGGCTGGGCATGGTGGCTCACACTGGGAGGCCGAGACAGGTGGATAGCCTGAGCTCAGGAGTTCAAGAACAGCCTGAGCAAGAGCGAGACCCCCAACTCTACTAAAAACAGAAAAACCAACTGGGCGTTGTGGTGAACATACGTAGTCCCAGCTGCTTGGGGAGGCTGAGACAAGAGGATCACTTGCGCCCAGGAGTTTGAGGTTGCTGTGACGGGCACTGTAGTCCCAGCTACCAAGGAGTCTGAGACAAGAGGATCACTTGAGCCCCAGAGTTTGAGGTTCTGTGAGCTATGATGATGTCACAGCATTCTATCCAGGGCAACAGAGTGAGACTCTGTCTCAAAAAGAACAAAAAAAGAAAGTAATGGAGAAAATACTAATAATGCAGATTAAACAAGTGCCATATCTATAGCTGTCACATTGTAAAGAGCAACAAAATCTGAGAAAAGATACTTCCAGTATTCAAAACCTGTGATACAAGTCAGCAAATGAGTCAATCAGGTCACTGAGGAAATTCTGATATCTTTGTTTTGCTTTTTCACCGTCTTCTTACTGTTTAGTATAAAAGAAAATGGTCCTACATTTGTTTGTCAGTTATCACCACAGGGGGCTCTGGATAGAAGAATTAGGAACAATTCAAGAAAAGCATCCTGTAAAAAGCAATTGGCTAATGGAATTTATAATACAGAGTCTTAGAGAATTTTTGTATTATTTCTATATGTCTATTGGTAAAATTTATAATACGTACACTTTTGGTTCAGAGAGCCAATGTTTAAACAAGTACAAACACACATATTGTTTTGTTTCCCCTCCATTAGTGAGAGTAATGTGAGCTCCTTGAGAGAAAGAATTTTATGTGTGTGTGTGTGTGTGTGTGTTTTTTTTCTTTTGAGACAGAGCCTCAAGCAGTTGCCCTGGGTACAGTGCCATGGCATCACAGCTCACAGCAACCTCCAACTCCTGGGCTCAAGCGAGTCTCCTGCCTCTGCCTCCCAAGTAGCTGGGACTACAGGCCCCTGCCACAACGCCCGGCTATTTTTTGGTTGCAGCCATCATTGTCGTTTGGCGGGCCCAGGCTGGATTTGAACCTGCCAGCTCAGGTGTATGTGGCTGGCGCCTTAAGGCTTAGCCTCTTGAACCACAGGCGCCAAGCCTAAGAATTTTATGTTATTCTAGTGCTTAGAAAAGCGTCCAGCACGTAGCAAGTGCCCAAACATGCGACAAGAATGGATAGATGAGCATGGTTTAGGGAACCCTGGTTTCATGGGTTGACCATTAGACCTTGGTTAGGTTTCAAGTTCACCATTATCCCGCTGTGTAAATTATTTAACCTCTTTGAACCTTGGCTTCCTCATTTAAAAAGAGGCGATAATCCTCTTGCCTCACAGGGAGGTTGTGACAATGTACACTGCTGCCTGTCACCTACTGCCTATGTTTCTCTATAGATGGGAGTTTCCTTTTCACCCTCTATACCTTCCACACACACTCCTTGGAGATCCAGGCCTGCTGCTGTCACATTTCAGTGATGTCACAGCTGCCTACACTGCAAAAGCCATCACCCCCATCTGATGCCCAGCCTGAATGCTGGCTGAACTGAGAGGGGCAAGGCGCAAGTGGTGCCTGATATAAGCCTTATTTCATCTGATTTTGAGGCCTCCTAGCCCCAGCATGAGTCCATCAGCAATGAAGAAGCCCAAGAATAGCATGGTTTCCAAGGTCAGACTTTGAATTAGACCCTGGGAGTGAACCCCAAGAGGGACCTTAACAAAGAGTCCAGACTTACCAAGGACAGAGGCCTTCTAGCTTGGGAAGAAAGGGAATGGTGAAGGGTGAAGGGCGGTCAGGACAGTTAAAATAGTCTCCCCCGTCTGTCCTCAAACTGAGGTGACAAAACTCTCAGTCTGGGTTTGGTCAAACCATGCTCAGCCAAATGCAAAGGCAGAAGGGAGGCCTTCAGGGGGATTCCTCCTGTGTTTTCTTTCTCTCTCTGTTGCCCAGCCGCAATATGAGAAGCCGAGGGACAAGATAAAGGACACTCTCTGCAAAGGAATTGAGCGGAACCGACTTAAAATGGTGAGATACCCTATTTTGACCCAAGCTTAGGGGAGCCTAAGTACCCACGCTGTGCTGCTCTTGGTTGCCAGGCCAGTGACCCAGGAGGAGTCAGCAGGCCTTGCCCTGAGCTGAGCTGAGCCCGAGCTAAGCTGAGGCAGGCAGCGGAGTGGGAGGCTTTCCTAGGAGAGTTGAAGCTTCTATTTTTCTGGTTTCTCAACCCTGGCAGGTGTTAAGAAACTTGTCACTCTTGAAGATACTCAAGAGCTCGAATCCTCGGATCCAAGTCCTACATAACCTGGCCAAAAGGTGTTGGAATTCACTGCTTAGAGTTCCAAAGATTCTCCGCATTACCTCTGGGTGAGCTCGACCCACACATGGCTCCCAGGATGGACTCAATAGCTGTCATTACTGAGAACAGGCATTGTGCTCACTTATTTTAGAGGATGAGTCTAATTTTCACAAAGACTCTTGAGAAAGGTATCTCTTAGCTCTATATTCCTGTTGGAGAGTTAACTGAACTGGTAAGTTGCAGAGCTAAGATTTGAAGCCATTCCTGGCTGATATTGGAGGTGTGGTCATAACAATGGTTATCATCTAACTATAGGCCTGACCCCGACCTGGGCACTGAGTGCGAGAGGTCACTCCTCCTTCCCACCTCCACGTCAACATACCCCCAGAGATTCACCTGCACACTGGCCCCTAAAGTCCAAGGACTAGTTAATCTTGCTGAGGCTCAATTTCCTCATATGTCACATCAGAATAGAAAGCTAACATTGATTAAGTGCCTGCTAAGAGCCAGCTACTGTGCTGAGCCCTTTGTGGGGATTTTCCCATTCAGTTTATTCTTTACCACAGTCCCATTAGGTAGATAGAATTATCCCATTTTGGCTCGGCGCCTATAGCTCAACCGGCTAAGGCACCAGCCATGTACACCTAAGGTGGCGGGTTCGAATCCCCAGCCCGGACCCGCCAAACAACAGTGACGGCTGCAACCAAAAAATAGCCCAGCGTTGTGGCGGGTGCCTGTGGTCCCAGCTACTTGGGAGGCAGAGGCAGGAGACTCGCTTGAGCCCAGGAGTTGGAGGTTGCTGTGAGCTGTGATGCCACGGCACTCTACCCAGGGGGACAGGTTGAGGCTCTGTCTCCAAAAAAAAAAAAAAAAAGAATTATCCCATTTTATAGATAAGGAAACTAAGGTTCTGAGAGGTTAAATTTCTTGCCTAAAGTATACAGATGCTAAGAGGCAGAGAAGTAAAGCCTGTGCTCTAGAACCCACTCTGCTGCTTCACTACCTCCCACCTTGCAAGAGTGAGCCTGACATGGGTGGGCACTACTCGATCAGTGGTGGCCACTATTCTCATCAGTACTGCCATTATCTTAAGCCCAAAGCCTTACCTCTCTCCACACACACTCAGCTAGGATGGTCCTGCCACTGGGGGTGCCTGTGCAGGGGGTCCAATCTGCTATACTCTTTCTAGCACCTCTGTTAGTTCTACCTCTCTGGGCTCCTCTCTCTGATTTGGCCTCCAGATCAGGCAGCCAGGAAATGTGGAGCCAAAAAAAGAAAGGATCAGGATCATCTAGTCCCAGTTTCCCAACTTCTCAAAGCATTGGAACCTCTATCCTAAGCCCCAATTGTGGTGTTGGGGGTTTGAGGGGTGGCCTTCTACCCTCCCCTGCCCTTGGGCCTGGGTAGAAGAGGAGAGAGAGGGCATTGAGACACCTCCTCAGAACCCTAAGGTTTCTTGGAACACAATTAAAAAAAAAAACAAAAAAAACCTCAGCTCTTCACCCTCTTAACTGAAGCCCAGGGAGACCGAGCTCTAATCTAGTGGCAGATTCAGACAATACACATTCCTAGAAGTTCCTAACTACTAGTCATACCTTTTACCTTCCCAACCTCTCCTATCTCTTCTGCCAATACTTCCTACATCCTCTACCCCCAAGCCCAAGGCCTCTAGGCAGTAGAGAAGTTTCTTTTCAGTCCCTCTCTGTCTTTCCTAACAGGCTCCCCCTGAGCTGGCTGCACAGCAACCATCTCAGGGCTAGGCTAGAGGCCCAGGCCTTAGTCCTGCTCTCCTGACTGCTTTTCCTCTCCCTGCCAGGGAAGACAATGTCTGCAATAAAGTGAAGCAAAATAATGACGAGTTCCAGGAGACTAGGTGCCCTAAGACAGAACCAAAGTCCAAGAAATTAGAGCCTGCAGGGGAATCTAAGGAGACAAAGCCCAAGGAGAGGTCAAGGATGAGAAACAAGGCAAAGGGGTCCCCTGAAGCAGTGCCATGGCAAGAACAGGTGGAGCCTGAGGCCCCAAGGACATCGAGGAGTCATGGCCAGAACACTGGAGCCCGGAAGAGGCAACTACTCACTGAGGGCCCTCAAATAGTCGTCCTGAACACCAACCACCACAGAACTCCCATGGGAGACATGAAGCAGCGAGATATAGCTGACCAGCGGGTCTGGTTTGAGGGGCTGCCCACACGAGTGCATCTTCCAGCTCCCCGGGTGATGTGCAGATCTTCCACTTTGCGCTGGGCTAAGCGCTGCTGCACCCGCTTCTGCTCTGCATCTCTTGAGCTGCCTAAGTTCCATTCATACAAGGTGGGTGCAACACCACCACTACCAGGCCAAAGTGAGATGCAGGCTCCGAGCCAGGCCCAGAGCTGGGTCCTAGAGTCACATGGCTTAGGTTCTGGAGTCTTGAGGGTGGTGCCGGAAGGCTCTGCCTTTATGCCTAAAGGGAAGAAACCATTGACCAAGCCCACACAGCAGGGTACTGACTAGGCTGAGGCCCCTCAGGATGTAAGCAGAGGCTCTGGGGAAGGAGGGACATTTACAGTGTGGTTTCTAGGGTGGCTCATCTCATTACTTGAAGGCCTTAGGAAAGGAGGAAATTGCTAGGGCTGTGAATTTCACAGTCAGAGGTCTAAGTAAACAGTTTAAGGATTTCCAAAAGTGGGAGGAGAAAGTGGTTAAATGGGGCTTTGCTCCATCCCATCAACTCTCTGCTCATGTTTGATTTATTCTGGCTTGGAATGAAAAAGTTCTTTAGGGGGAAAAAAAGAAGAAAATACTCCAGACCCTCAATGAGAGAACTGAAGTCCTATAAAAGGAAGCGGGTGACTATTCCCAGCTTCCAGCTTAAAGGGAGGCTCTTTGCCTTTAGCAAAAGAAGCATCTCCAACCTGCCAAACTCCGTAACACCCTTGTCCTTGAGCTCGCTCCCCATACGACAGCGCCCCCTGGGGGCGGTTTTAGCACCTAACACTGAGGTCTCTGCTCGCAGGTGATGTGACCCACTATGGGAGCCTGAAGTGTGAGCAGGCGGATGATCACTGAATGAGATGAACGGGAGGGATGGGTGGGGAAATTCACGAGTCTACAAATAAAATCTCCCATATGCCACCGAAGAATACTACTGCTGACTCTGCCTGTTTGTCTAAGGATAGAGGAAAGGGGCCTTGTGCAGAGGTGGGGAGGGAGGCTGTGTCACGACTTCAGGCTTTCCCCACCCCCATCTCCGGGTCCCTAAGGTCAATCTAGAACCCAACAAAGAAGCCAGCGAGCTGTACCCCCTCCCCCACCTCCGCGAGCGGGTCCCCTGAGTGGTGCATTCTTCTCTATGAAGTCAGAGAGGGGGAGCGTTTGCCGCGTGCTTCCCAGGTGCAAGGAGCCTCACAATGGCCCTGCCACCCAAAGAGAAGAGGAAACTGCGGCGCCGAGATGAAAAATAACTTGCCCTGGTTCACTCAGCTAGGAAATTAGCAGGAACAAGGACTCTAACCTAAGTCTCCAGGCTGTTCCTCCTCCCGTTTCCCCAAGAAAAATGAGAAAAGGAAAATGAAAGCCTGCCCAGTGGTCATCGGGCGGGTGGAGTAGCCCCAGCATCGATGGGTCGGGCACACGCATTGCGACCTGATTATTGATCCTTCTGATGTCATTAAATGGGTGTTAGCTGGGCTCCAATGTGCTCCTCTTGGGTCACAGATCAGAGTGACTTGGCATGCCCACCCTCAACCCCAAGCCTTGGCGACCCCATGTGGTTGGGGTCACCTCTGTCGGTAGTAGTCACAGGGCCCTGAACACTCAATGGGAGACTGAAAAGTCGAGCGGGCCTGAGTTTTGTCCGAATGAAGACCTCCATATTCTAGGAGGCAGGCTGCTGTGAGCAGGCGCCCTCGGGAGAGCAGTGGCGCCACGAGGGGTGGCAGAGACCTCCTCGAGGCCTTCAGGACAGTGAAGGAGATCTCCAGTTAGAGAAGAGAGGGAGAACGATCGCCGAGCTCCCTCTTATCCCACCGGCTCGCATCGCTCCTCCACACTGGTGCTCGGGCTGGACTACTAGGCGGAGCCAGGGCGCGGGGATTCTCCGCGCCGCGCAGCTGCGGCTCAGCCCCGGCAAGGCCAGGAGGCCTCGAGCTCCTGCTGAGAGCTCTCCACCGTCGGTAGAGCTCCCAGCCTCGAGCGATCTTCACGCGGAACCCTACTACCGTGCGAACCCCCACCCTGCCATTCTCGCCACTGCCTGTGCAACCTCCACCCCAGCAGCCTCCCAGCAGTCTTCCCACTCAGCTTGCACTCCAGGCCATTTCCTAAGTAGTGTCCATTTCAGTTCCCTCGCCGGGCTCATCAATCTCATCAACCTTTGGAAATACTTTCATTCCATTAACCTTTGCATGAACTTGTCCTCTGCGCCCTTTAGGGGGCAGTCAGGACAGCACGCTCCCAACCAAAAAATCAAACCGTCTCTAGGGAGTCTGCTGCCCTAGTCTTCCTGGGAGCCCAGGCATGAATGGAGTGGGCCTGGGGGAGATTGGCAGCTTCTGCCTTGCCCCACAGAGATCTAAAGTTGGGGGCCAGCTGCTCAGGGGGAATGCCACCAAGTATGGGGCAGGGAGGTTGGGTGTGAGATGAGGCTGGGACCCAGCATGGCCAGGGGAGCTAAGATTGGGCATTTATGCCTCTGGAGACCTGCCTCCCACAATCGCACAAATGGGGTCTCCCCATTACCACCCTCCATTTGTTTAACTCCTTCAATATGAGGCTCCTCTTCTGGGCTCTGGAAGATTCTGATTTGGAGAAAAGTTACCCAGAAGTGGCTCCCTAACAGTTAATTGGGGGAAAAAATTGAAGTGTTTCAGTGTATACTGAGTTGCTTTTAACAAGTCACATGACCCCTCTTAGCCTATTTCATCTGTTTATAACATAGGGATACTAATACCCCCTTTCAGAGGGGTTTTAAGCAAATAGGCTTGATGCCAGTCTGTGGGCTGTTGAAAAAGTGTTGGGGCTTTTCCCCACATCTCCTCTCTGGCCCTTTGTTAGGTATAAGAAAGCCCTGTGGCCAGTACTGGCCCTGTTTCTCACTAAATGAGCAGCTGCCTACCTGCCCACCTAGGGAACTTGCTGCTGGTTAACAAGCCAAGCAAATGTTCACATTCACAAGCTTTTGCTCAAATGGCATCTGGATTCCCAAGACTGTCCCTCTCCCAATTGTCTGGACCACATAATACTCAAACACGACTGGAACGTGAAAAGAGGAGGTTTCTGAGGCAGACAGGCTCAGCTTCTTATCAGCTGTGTGATGTTGGAAGTTATTTACTCCCTAACCTTCAGTCTGTCTGCAAAATGTGGACAATAATGGTGCCTATCTCATTGGATTAAGAGAGAATACATATAAATCACTTTGCGGCGGGTGGCAGATAGGAGCTCAATAGCTGGTAGTGGTACCTAGATTATAGACAAGCTTACTCCCCATCTAACATCTGAAAACAATAAGACGTAGAAGAAAGGTATCTCTTCTGTAAAATGAAGATTGGGGGGAAAGGGTGGTGGGCACAGTAGTCTAATAACTAACTGCCTAGAATTATGGGTCACTTTCAAAGCGCCAGACACTGTGCTAAGTGTTTTACATATGACATCTCACTGAATCCTTACAGTAACCCAGGGAAATAAGTATAGTAACACTATGTGATATTACCCTCATTTTACACGTGAGGAATCTGAGGACCTTCCCAGGTAGTGACAAGGATTAAAACTCTCAGCTCCCGGCTCGGTGCCTATGGCTCAAGTGGCCAAGGCGCCAGCCACATGCACCTCAGGTGGCAGTTCGAATCCAGCCTAGGCCCACCAAACAACAATGAAGGCTGCAATCAAAATATAGCTGGTCGTTGTGGTAGGCGCCTGTAGTCCCCAGCTACTTGGGAGGTGGAGGCAGGAGAATCCTGGACTTGAGTCCAGGATCTGGAGGTTGCTGTGAGCTGTGATGCCACAGCACTCTACTCAGGGTGACAGCTTGAGGGTCTGTCTAAAAAAAAAAAAAAACCACTCTTAGCTCCCTCTACTCTCTCCTGCCTCAGTGCTGTCTTTACCATCCTTTACTATTTTCCTACAGAAAGCCTCAAGCAAGACAGTGGCTTTTAATTTCCTCTCCACAGAAGAGTTCTCCTGTGCCCTGAACTCACCCTTTCTCACCCCGCCCTACTTCCCTAGACACCCTGCCCATAAGGCTCTGTGGTCCCTGGGCTGTAAGTACAGGGACATGTTCCACATCTGTGTACTGGGACTGGCAGAAGGAAGTTAAAATCACCAGGAAGTCATGAAGAAAGGAACCCAAGGCACCCCTGTCTAAGGGCACCTTGAGCTTCCCATTCCACCCTATGTGCTGGCTGCCATCCTGGCTCCCATTTGGCCCTGATTTGGACAGGGCTGCCTAGAGCTAGGGGTTAAAGCTACGGTTTCTGATCCAGGTACCAACCCTCATCCTTTGGAAAAATGTTTTCTATGTTCCTTTAATCACTTGAAAAATCCCTGGCCATATTTAATGTACCAAATATCAGCTTTTCTTAGAAAGCTAGTAATTCTAATAAAGTGCTTTTCATCTTTCATATTTAAAACAGGATGAGAAGTTAGGATTATAAGGTGATAGTCTAACCAAACATCCTTAACTACTGACCTCTTCAGAATGACTTTTTTTTTTTTTTGAGACAGAGTCTCACTTTGTCCCCCTCAGTAGAGTGCTGTGGCATCATAGCTCATAGCAACCTCAAACTCTTGGGTTCAAGCAATTCTCTTGCCTCAGCCTCCCAAGTTGCTGGGACTACAGGTGCTCACAACACCTGGCTATTTTTTTTGTAGAGACAGTCTCACTTTATCACCCTCAGAAGAGTGCCGTGGTGTCACACAGCTCACAGCAACCTCCAACTCCCGGGCTTAGGCGATTCTCCTGCCTCAGCCTCCCGAGGAGCTGAGACAAACAGGTACCTGCCACAACGCCCAGGTAATTTCGTTGCAGTTTGGCCAGAGCCAGGTTTGAATCCACCACCTTCGGTATGTGGGGCTGGTGCCCTACCCATTGAGCCACAGGTGCCACCCAATACCTGGCTATTTTTAGAGATGAGGTCTCGCTCTGGCTCAGGCTGGTCTTGAACCTGTGAGCTCAGGCAATCCACCCACCTTGGCCTCCCAAGTGCAGGTGTGAGCCACCGTGCCCGGCTCAGAATGAGCTTATTAATGTCACTACTAGAGCCCAAATCTTGGGCTCCTAAATCCTCTGCCAGCTCCAACAAGTAACCTTGGGGAAGTGCCTTAGAGTTTCCTCATCTGTAAGATAGGGATAATGTTATTTCCTACTTCAAAGTGGTGTTGTGAAGACTCACAGAGAACACATGAAGCCCTTAGCCCACTGCTGGATACCTATTAAGCACCCAGTAGATGTCATAAATGGCAACATGTCACACTGCTATTGCCCAATCCTGGCTGGACAATAGATCATCTCTAAAAACTGCTTTTACTGTTGCTTCAGAAATCATAAAAATCTCATTAAGGTCACATTTCTGATCCCCAAATGTCACTCAGCTCAGCTGCTAGTGTACTGGAAAAAAATTCGGCTCCCTAACTTTTGGAAGTTTCCAAAAATTAAGTTAACACTCAAGGTAAAGAGATCTGTCATGATCACCAAGAATGAAGGAAATCCCAGAGGGATTCCAAGCACAGCTGGACCAACCACCACCACAGCTGACCAAGGGAGACAGAAGCCTTATCATGTGCATTCTGATGTCTCTCAAAACAAAGTTAGGTATATGTCTGTAGAGTTTGTTGTTGAGGGGGAAATCCACCAACCCAGGGAAAGTCATCTCAGCTGGCCTTACCTCCCAGACCTTGCAGCCAGGACTACAGTGTCCCATTAACAAGCTTCTGCCTTCTAGCCTAGCCAGAGCCCCTTGAGTTACTGAGGTGCCTCACCCCAGCATTTTCCCAGTCTCTCTGCCCAGTCATATTCACTCCTAAACCTTCATCCTGTCAGCTTCAATTCATTACTCTACCCTGCAGGGCTGAGAGCTGGGTTAGAAAGGCTTCTAAGGCTGGGCAAGGTGGCTCATGCCTGTAATCCTAGCACTCTGGGAGGCAGAGGTGGGTGGATTGCCTGCGTCCCCAGTTCAAGCTCACAGTCTCTATAAAATAGCTGGGCATTGTAGTGGGTGCCTGTAGTCCCAGCTACTCCAGAGGCTGAGGCAAGAGAATTGCTTGAGCCCAGGAGTTTGAGGTTGCTGTGAGCTATGATGCCACAGTATTCTACTGAGGGCAACAAAATGAGACTCTGTCATAAGAGGAAAGAAAAAGGTTTCCTAGAGTGACAGCTAAAGTCATCTGTGTTGGCCAGGTACAACAGCTCACACTTGTAATCCTAGCACTTTAGGAGGCCCAGGTGGGAGAATCACTTGAAGTTAGGATTTTGAGACCAGCCTGAACAAGAGACTTGGTCTTTACAAAAAATAGAAAAAATTGGCCTGGTATTCTGGCAGGAGGCTGTAGTTCTGGCTACTTGGGAGGCTGAGGCAGGAGGATCATATGAGCCCAAGAGTTTGAGGTTGCAGTGACCTAGATGATGCCACTACACTCTAGCCCGCATGACCAAGTGAGACTTTGTCTCAATTAAAAAGCAAAAACAAACAAACCTAAAACCTCATCTGTGTAGCCTTAACACTGAAAGTTAAAAACTAATGGCTGTTTTAGGCAAGCTCCAGAGAAGCCAAAGAACACTGATGGTTTCAATGCAGGAGTGCGTCTAGACCAGTGCACTCCGTTGCCCATGTTCAGGAACCATGGGCAAGTGGGAAAGGAATTTCAAGAGTCATAGATGTTCACTGGAGGTATAGTTAGGAGGCTGCAAAAAGGGACCCAAGTATTTCCTGCAGTTAGTATTTTACCGAATGGAGGAAGGACTCTGGGGTCCAGGAAAGGAAAAGGTGGCCTAATGATTATTTCTAGGTCCCTTGTCTGGCTGTGATCTCTCTCAGCCTCAACCATAGCATTACGAAGTAAGTATAGGCAGAACCGTGGAAAATACTGTATTTAGGTACATAGGAAAGACAGCTGCAAGCTCCTTATAAGAGGAAACTCTACCCTAAAGAAAAATCTTAGCAGCAAATTCCTATCTCCCTCAGTCCATTAGCAGTCCAGCCCAGGTTGGAAGGTTGGGCTTCTTGTCTCTGGGTACCCATCCCTGCCTTCCCACCACAGAATTTCAAATAAGGCAGGAAAAAGAACAAGGTCCAATGGGAGCTGGGTTGCCTGGTCAATACTAGAGAACAGGCATTGTCTCTCTGATGAGGGTTAAAACAGGAGTGATGCTGGGATTCTTCTTTGGGTCCTATGGCCTGCTATGTTGAGAACTGGCAGCAGGGTGGGGACTTAGTAGAGTAATCTGGAAGAAAGTCATGGTTCTTGGATGCACGCTCACATGCATGTAACAGGACACAGGTTGTGCGTTTTCCTTGTGCTTGATGCCTCCATCTGCCATCCTCTCCCTGACAGCAGCCTAATACATTATACCTACATTTCTTTCCGTGGCTATGGATGTGGAAACCAAGTGTTTCTCCAAAATGAACTGCTGTGGTTCGGCAATATGGCAAAGGTAACAGCTGTCCCAGGGAGGTAAGACAGATGATCTGAAGAGTGGTTTGCTCCAATCAGGTATCCTTGATTTTTTTCTTTTAAAAAACAATAGGCTGGTGACAGTTATGGTGGCTCAAGAGTGGCATGGTTCCAATTCTGTTATTACCCTTAAAGAGGTCACTTTCCTGACCTCCCAGATACCAAGGCTTCAGAAGATAGCTGTCATCCTGACTGCTACCTGCCTTCTTGACAGGGTCTCACTGTCTCTCCCACACCAACAGAGAATTTCACATTTCCAGGGTTCCTCTCAGATGTGGGCTGGACCTCATCTGAAGAGTCTGAGCAACCCAAGGTAACGGGGGGGCCCAAGTGCCAGCAGAGTATCCAAAGGGCCCAACTCTAAACATTGGATTTAGGGGCTGAGTTGAGGGGGATTTCCTTGAGCTCCGTCCGCATGCACAGGTACTCCCCGATGACAGCCATGAGCGCAATGCACACAGCTTGGACCAGCCACCAGGTCAGCGCCGAGGGGAAACGGGAGCTGTAGAACCAGCAGCCCAGGAGGTGAAAGAAATGGACAGTGACAGTGAAATCCAGACACTGCTTCCCTCGCCGGACGAAGTACAGCAAGCCCAGGGCACTGTGGGGAGAGGACAGCAGTGAGTTGTCACTGGATTGTCCTGGCTTTAGATTAGGTTATTTTGGGGGGGGGGGGCAATTAAGATGACAACATGGTAATCAGAAGGAAGATAAGTGAGCAAGGCTTACAGAATTCGATGCCTAGGGGAATAGGTTATATCAAGAGTGAATCAGACTGAATAGAAGGAAATAAAACTGCGAACTTGATGATAAATGGCAATTGTCACTAGGGGAGCCTAGAGATTGGTAGGCGCTGTGAAACCCTGCAGCATACATGTTCTAGCTAAAGTAGGGGCAGTACCTACTTGCATCTAGGCAGATCTTGCCATGCTACAAAGTCAGCCTGAGTTATTCTATTATTCAAGAGAAATCAGAAATCTGGATTTTTACATAAAATGGATTAAAATAGCCTGATTTTTAACTAAGTGAAAAAAAAATGTTTTAAAACACCATGTGTGGGCTGAGATCTGTGTAAGCCAAAGAAATCCTATCTGGGACAAAAATTTAGGTCAAAGTTAGCCTGCCAGTTTTTAACCCCCAGTGAAAGGTCAAGAACAATAATAATGTACAAGGCATTGTCCTAAGTACTTCTTGTAAATTAACTTAATTCTTATGAGGTATTACAAGACTCATTTTACTGATGAGAAAATTGGGGCTTAAGATACATTAACTTGTTCAAAGTCCCTAGACTGGTGGTAAAGCTGAGATTCAAAGCCAAGTGAGTCTGCCTCCAGAGCCTGAGACCATCATTATTATGCTAAATTGCCTCTTAAGAGACAGGCAACAGTCATGAGTGATCTTAGACATTAGCTGGTCCAACCCCTTGTGGACAGCTGAGGGAACTGGAGGCCTGGAGAAGACAGAAGTGACTTGGCACACGAACCAAGAATAGAACCGAGTTCCCCTGACTCTCAGTCTGATCCTTTCCTCACCTCACTTCACATCAGGGAAATGATCTGAGGTGGAAGCTGTCTTGCAGGCAGCACATCCATAGCGACGTACAAGTTTTCCAGACAAGTTGAAATACCAATGGCAAGAGCCCCATGATAGAGCTAATTCCAGTATTATCCTCCGCCACTCACTTTAGTCTACCACTCCCCAGGAACAATTACCAGTTTGTCTCATGTCCAAATTTAGGAAACTAGCCCCAGTGCAAAGTCCCCAAAAGGTGGACAGCAAAACTGATGATACTTACCAGGTAAGGGCGTTGAGGACAAAGGACATCATGGAGAGCCGGCCTGGAGGGGTGGAAAAGCCCAGGATCTGAAGGGGAATCACAAATGGAAATATGCTAGAGAAGGGACCTGACACAGAGCCCCATTGGGCTCCAGGATCCCAGCAGCCCTCCTAAGGAACAAGCATTCTTCCCACAGCACAAAACATAATACCTCCCTTCATCTGTAGGGCAGCCTATTCCCAACAAGATGCTTTCACAGACATCCATTATGGTATTTCATTTGATCCTCACAGTAGGGGAAAAAGGATTATTATTCTCATTTTACAAAGGAAGACATAAAAGCTCCCAAAAGTTAATTTGCCCTAAGCGATACAGTAAATAAATGGCAAGATTAAGGTCTAGAACGTAGTTCTGCAAACTATAGCTCTACAGGCCAAGCACCTGCTTTTATAAATAAAGTTTTATTGAAACAAAACTACATCCATTCACATATTTGACTATGGTTACTTCTGTGGTATAATGGTAGAGATGAGTAGTTGTGGCCTAAAATCTTTACTACCTCACCCTTTAAGATCTGCTGACTCTTGGTCTAGAACTTAGGCTGTGTGCATCAGATAGCTCTTCAACAAGGCCCAGGATTCCCACATGCCCTTCCCAGGAGGACAGAGGCTCCTAAGAGACTACTACTGGGCACCTGGTGAGTGTACA
Organism: Otolemur garnettii; assembly: GCF_000181295.1. Classification (NCBI taxonomy): domain Eukaryota; kingdom Metazoa; phylum Chordata; class Mammalia; order Primates; family Galagidae; genus Otolemur; species Otolemur garnettii. The sequence goes on along the minus strand of NW_003852418.1, from coordinate 7,578,997 downwards.
ACCTCTACTATCCAGCACAATACTACTGGATGCCAGATATGTCTACAACACTTTCAGCTTACAAGGAAAGGCCTTTGACATCTATAATTTTTCTCTTTCTTTCTTTTTTTTTAAATTAAATTTGGTCTCAAACTTCTGGGCTCTAGAGATATTCTCCGGTGGGGATAGACATCCTCCGACCTCAGCCTCTTGAGTTGCTGGGATTATAAACGTGAACCTGGTGCCTGGTGATATCTATAATCTCACATTACCCTTACAACACCTCTTAAAGGCATTATAATTATTATTATTCTTTGTATTCTTTCCTCTTTGGGGATAATAATTCGCTGAAGCACTACTCAGAGAATAAGCAGCAGGAGCAAGAACTCTACCCTAAGTCTACTGGCTCATTATCATACACCACAGCTGCCTCTCAGCTGCAACAACTTACAAGCTTCCATTACACTTTATTTATTTATTTATTTGTAGAGACAGAGTCTCACTTTAATGCCCTCGGTAGAGTGCCATGACATCACAGCTTACAGCAACCTCCAACTCCTGGGCTTAGGCGATTCTCTTGCCTCAGCCTCCCAAGTAGCTGGGACTACAGATGCCCGCCACAACACCCACCTATTGTTTTGTTGCAGTTTGGCCAGGGCTGGGTTTGAACCCGCCACCCTCGCTATATGGGGCCAGTGCCCAACCCACTGAGCCACAGGCGCTTCCCCCCCATTACACTTTATAAAGCACTTTCTTATTCCTAGGCCCAACTGGCCCTCATAACATTTTGTTGATAGTGACATGGCAGGAGCAGTCTGTCAACTTTACAGAAGAGACAAGGCTTAGAAAGGTAAAGCTTCTTGTCCAAGGTCCCACAGATCATATGTTTGAGCCTAGATTAGACCTTAAGCCTTTGTGACTCCAAAGCACAGGCTCTTTGTACTGGGTCCACGACTTCTCTGCTACCAGTCACATGATTTTGCAGACAGGAAAGTAAGTTCAGAGGGGTGACACATTTTCCCCAGGTCACACAACTCGTACGTGGAACAACTAAAGGGATGACTGGCTTATCACAAAGTCCAGGCAGTTTACAACGCATGTACCCCATGAATGCTGTTTATTCACCTCTCTCCCCATTGTGGCACCTGAAAATTTGGGTTCAAAGAAATGAAGTCACTTTCCCAGAGTCTCAGAAAAAGAGATGTATCAGAGTTGCCTCGAACACAGTCCTGTTTATTGGAACATCCACGTGCTTTCCTTTGCACTAACCTGCCCTTCTGTTATCAGTCATCCCATTTTATGGATGGGACAGCTGGGGCTCAGAAAGGTGAAATCCCTTTTCCACGTCCAAAAAGCAATAAGGTGGCCCAGTCAGGTCTAGAGTTCAGTCATGTAAGACCACAATGCCTGTTCGGGGAAACCAAGACCCCACTTGCGCCAGCAGGGAGAACCTACCTCCGCATCGAACATCTGGTCCAGCGAGGGGCTGCTTCGCACTAGCCCGTCCACTAGCGCCAGCCACAGGCCCAACGAGCCGTAATAGACGGCTTGCATGAGGACGATCTGTGACAGGATCAGCAACGGGTCCCACACGTAGCTGCGGAATTGGCCCGCCATCCCCTGCAGGGATACACGCCGGGCCTCAGCCAGCGGTCCGTCGCCATGACAACGTCGCCCAGCCAGAGAAGAGGGACCGGAACCAAGGAGGCTAGCCCATTCCAGGAGCCGGGGGTGGGGGTGGGAGGGGCGGACAGACCCATTCCCGGAGTGAGGGGAAATCCTGCCCAGTACGGCTGCCCGGCCCCCACCCCTACACAAGTTCCTCTGAGGTCCACTCACCAGTGACAGACTAGAGGCTCGAAGAGTCCGAGCGTGGTCTGGCCTCACCTGCTGGTTCCCGAAACAGTGTTGACAGGACCATGGAGGAGAGGCCCTGCTGGCCTAGAGAGGCAGGGATCCAACGACCTCAGCTGTGGGCACAGGCCGCGGAGGAAGGAAGAGTTTCCGGGGACGGTGGCCGAGAGGCGTGGCTGGCATAGCGCAGGCGTAATGGGTACAACCACCTACACGGGATACAGGCAGCCAGGAAGGAAACCATGCACATGCGCAGAATGAAGAGTGAAGGATAACGGAAGTGAGGCACAAACGCCTCAATGGTTTGCGCGCCCTCTAGAGGGGAATTTTGGGGAAAAAAAAAAGGAGGGCGGCAGGCGGAGAGGGAAGGAGCGGCTTAGCCATGGAAACAAATGTTTGGCAGTTAACCAGGTGCTAAACGTTGACTCTATTTTCAGCCTATATTCCAACTTTTTTCCTTATAGTTAAAATCTGTGATTCCTTAACATGAACCTGTAAGCTCTCCCACATGTGATTTTGCCGCTGTTCCCGTTATGGAGACCGCTAAAGGATGAGCCAGAGAAGGAAAGCAACATAATGTCTGAAAGACACCAGAGTTAGTGGCAAAGTAAGGATTCGAATTCTAGTGTTTCGGCTCGGCGCCTGTGGCTCAAGTGGCTAAGGGGCCATCCACAGACACCTAAGTTGGCGGGTTCGAATCCAGCCCGGGCCAGCCAAACAACAATGATGGCTGCAACAAAAACAACAAAAAATATAGCCAGGCGTTGTGGCGGGCGCCTGTGGTCCGAGCTACTTGGGAGGCGGAGGCTTGAGCCCAGGAGTTGGAGGTTGCTGTGAGTTGATGCCACCGCACTCTACCCAGGGCGACAGCTTGAGGCTCTGTCTAAAAAACAAACAAAAAAAAATTCTAGTGTTTTCAACACTACATTGATTTCGCGCCTGCTGGGTGTCAGCCAGATTAGGAAACGTATGAATGAGGCAGCCCTTTCCCTCAGACACAGCCTAATTATATTAGAAGGCAGAGTAGTGGGGGTTCTAAAACGCAGCCATCTAATGGGAAAAAGCACAGGTTCTGACAGCCTACGTGAGCGCAAATCCGGACCCCCCTCCTGCTGCCATGACTGTTTTTTCTCTGTCTTCTCCTTGGAGTTCCAATAGTGACCAGTCAGTAAATTTTATTGAATGAGTCAAGAACAGAGAAAGAGTAAAAGCAAATTGATGACTCACTTTATTCCTTCTCCAGTAAACCCCAAACCTTCATTGATGGTATGTTCTGCCCATCTGCATTGGAAAGAAAGGAAGTTAGCTGGTTCCAGGAAAAGAATCTGAGTTTCAGAGCCAGCTCTGCAGCTTACTAGCTGTGTGACAGCAAGCCACTTCCCCTCTTCATGAAACAGGATTAACGTTTTCTAACATTTACCTCCATTAATTATTTTCCCATTTAAAATATATTTTTTTCAGCTCAGCGCCTGTGGCTCAAGTGGCTAAGGCGCCAGCCACATACACCTAAGGTGGCGGGTTTGAATCCAGCCTGGACCCGCCAAACAACAATGACGGCTGCAACCAAAAAATAGCCGGGTGTTATGGCAGGCGCCTGTGGTCCCAGCTACTTGGGAGGCTGAGGCAGGAGACTTGCTTGAGTCCCAGGAGTTGGAGGTTGCTGTGAGCTGTGAAGCCACAGCACTCTACCCAGGGGGACAGCTTGAGGCTACAGTTCAAAGACCTGTAACTGCCAATCAGAATTTCTGAATAGCATGTGACAGCCATGTTATCACTTTGAGTTAATACGATTCCAGACAAAAGTAAAGAAACTTGAGACTTTATCTAGAGTAAGTATGCAATCTCTCTTATCATTTGGAAATACTGTAAACAGTTCACTTGGACTCTGAAAGTATGGGAGTTACTAAGGCCCAGAGATTTCTAAGGTACTTTCCAGCTCAACCATTTTTTTAGGCACCTCGATTAGGTTCAACAAATACATATATATATAATCAGATTCCTCTGGTCCACTGATTAGTCATGGGATCTAGTGTTTCTGAGAAAATTCTGATTTTTTTTTTTTTTTTTTACTGTTTTTGGCCAGGGCTGGTTTGAACCCACCACCTCTGGCATATGAGATTAGCGCCCTACCCTTTTGAACCACAGGCGCTGCCCAGAAAAATTCTGATTCTGAAGTGCCTACGTGATCTCGTTTTGTCTTCACAGTTGGAAAATGTCGATATTATCCCCCCTTTTATAGGTGAGATGCAGAGGGGGCCAGGTCAGTGAGCTCACAGAGAGCTGATCTAACTTTTTCAAACCCAGGACTTCTGACTCCAAATATCAAGATGCCATTCCAGAATAAAGAAAAGGAAGGGAGGAAGGAAAACAGTAAACTAGTCAGGTGGTGAGCAGCTGGAAGTGGAAAAGGAGCAGTGAATCTCTGCTCCAGTAACTCTGGGGTGAAGAATTTGGGAGAAGTGGAGGGAAAGGCTTAGGAAAAGTGCCAGAGAGGTTTGACTAATTCCCAAAGGCAGCTCTTCCTTCCAGGTGCTGGAATGCAGCTCTTCTTGGAGTCTGGGGGGTGGGGCCCTCATAGTCACAGCTAGGCCTACTCCACCCTATTTCCTCCACACAGGAAAGGTCCTATTCATTCTTCCGAAATGGAAAACAAAGGTAGGCTGTGACATTAGGACTGGCTGGATAGCTGGTGTCTGATGTCATTCAACCAGACGTCATTCATCCCCAGGGCCTAGAGTTTGCCTTGGGGAAAACCCCACTGGGCCTGCAAAATAGCCTCCTGCCTTTTCCTTTTGCCTTGGGGAGTTCAGTTCTTGGATTCCCACCTTGCGAAAACCTGAAAATGAACATCATTGTGTCTCTTAATTTGGATTCAACAGGGAAACCAAGACCTAGGGCAAATCATGGCAACTCCCTTGTTTAGCCTTCTCGGCCACAGGCAGCCTGCTTCAGACCATTCGACCCGAACTAGAGCCCCACTGACTTGCTATGTGATCTTGGACAAGTTCCTTTTGCTGGGTCCTATTATCCTAAACTACTAAAGGAAAGGGACACTGGACTCTGACTTGCAAGCAGTGCATGGCCCTGTGCCATCTGAAATGCCTGAGGAACATGTTACAGATTCAGATTCATAGGCCTTGTGGCAAACCTAAGTTTAAATCTCCAAAAGCAGAGTGCAGAAACCTTTATGTTTAAAGAGCTCCCGGCATGATTCAGAGGGGTAGCTACATTGGGTAACTACAGAGCAAGGCCATCTGTCCTTGACCCCTTACCCAACTCCTTTGTTTAACAGAAAACTGCTCTGTGACCTTGGCATCCATGGCACTCATCAAGCTTCAAGTTTTTTTCCATCTGTAATATGAGGGGGTTGAACTAGAATAGCTGGTCTCCCAGGGCCCTTCCCACTCTGCCAAGTCTGTGGTTCTAAACTTATGAATGAAATTTTAAACTTTAGGTCAGAGGCAGAGTGATGAACAGCCACAAGCTGGGACAAACTGTCCTCTGGGTGAAGGGAAGGGAAGTGTCTCTGGTCATTTGGTTACTTACGTCATTCCCTCACTGGGGCTCCACTGTGGGCATCTAAGGACAGATCCTACCGGGATTATTTTCTGGATCCACCCCCATAAATCCCTTGGGAAGTTTTCCCATAGGTCCATAGGGTGTGGAGCCCTGCTTAGATTCTAATCCTGGCTGTACTACTGCGGTCTTACTGGGTGACCTTGGAGATACTTCATCTTTCTAAGTTGTAGTTGATTTTCTTTCTTTCTTTTTTTTTTTTTGAGTTGGAGTCTTACTCTGTTGCCCAGGGTAGAGTGCCATAGAGTGCTGTGGCATCAGCCTAGCTCACAGCAACGTCAAACTCCTGGGTTCAAGTGATCAAGTAATCCTTCTGCCTCAGCTTCCCACTGTAAGTGCCCGCCATAATACCCAGCTAATATTCTATTTTTAGTAGAAATGGGGTCTTGCTCTTGCTCAGGCTGGTCTCCAACTTCTGAGCTCAAGCAATCCACCCACCTCAGCCTCCCAGAGTGCTGAGAGAACAGGCATGAGCCATTGCAACTGGCCTCAGTTGGTTTCCTCTTAACTATAAAATTGAAATTGAAATTAGAAGAGTACCCATGTCATGGGCCTGTCCTAAAGACTAAATGTGTGCTTAGCCCACTGCCTGATGCGCAATCAGCACTATGTTTTCTTTTCTTTTTTTATAGTCAGCGCTATGTAAACCTTAGCAATATTAATGATTGTTATTATTTCTTCCTTTGGAATGTGGGAGTGGAAATACCTTGATTTCTCAGATGTATGGCAAGGATCTAACTAGGTATCAGACATAGCCAGCTCAGTTCCCGGTACTAAGTAGGAGCTGTATAATAAATGTAGTGTTGGGCCTGGCATGGTGGCTCATGCCTATAATCCTAGCACTCTGGGAGGCCAAGGAAGGTGGATTGCTTGAGCTCAGGAGTTGGAAAGCAGCCTGAGCAAGAGTGAAACCAAGACCCCATTTCTAAAAATAGCCGGGCATTGTGGCAGGTGCCTGTAGTCCCAGCTACTCAGGAGGCTGAGACAAAAGGGAGACTGCTTGAGCTCAGGAGTTTGAGGTTGCTGTGTGTTGTGACGCCGTGGCACTCTATGCAAGGTGACAGAGTAAGACTCTGTCTCAAAATAAATAAATGAGTAAATAAATGAAGTACCTTCTCTTCCTGCTCTCACCTTCACTCCCAAGATTCCCCAGGCCCCTCCCTCCCTCTTCTTCCCCTAGGCTGCCCTACTGCCCTGCTCACAAGTTCCCTTTCTGGGAATATTTGATGAGGACACTTCAGCGGAGACACGTGCCTTAGAGACAGGTTATGCAACTCTACTGCTCACACTTTTTGGAAACTCCCTGTGGGAGGTTAGCAGTTGGCAGCCTCTGTCCATCCTGTGCTCTGGCCAGCAAGTTTTTCTCTTAGAAAGGAAACCGAAGGGAGAACTCATTGGCTGCCTGTTTTCTCCACCAGGCTGAGAGCACTTGTTACCCAGACTGCTTTAAGTTAAGCGTGCGTCTATGTTTGGGGAGGCACATATGCTGAGCACCTATTGTGTGCCAGACACTCATATTATCTCATTTAATCTTGATTTAATTTCTCGAACAAGTCTGTGAGTTGTAGATACTATTAACCCCTTGAACATGGGGGAACCTAAGGTCAGAGAAGGGACACATACCCAGGGCCACACTGCCCTGTGCATGAGTAGAGCTGAACTCCAGCCCAGGTCAGTCTCACTGCCCATACTTCCTCTCTCCCAAGCATGAAAACAAATGCCCTGCATATTACAGTTTACATAGAGCTTTTGCATACATAACCTCACCTTATTTCCTCAGCAACTCCAGGGAAGTAGGTCTAAGGTTTCGTTTGCCCCATCTTACAGATGAGGAAACTGAGGGTTGGAGAAGGAAGTGACTCACAGTACTCGGCTGGGATGTGGTGGGTCTTGCCAGCTGCAATCATTGAAGTTAAGAAACATTTGAAGGGTGGCGCCTATGGCTCAAAGGAGTAGGGCACTGGCCCCATATGCCAGAAGTGGCGGGTTCAAACCCAGCCCTGGCCAAAAACTCCAAAAACAAAAACAAAAGAAACATTTGGAGTGTCTGTCTTTCTGCTCCAACCTCCCTGCTCTTTCCTTTACACCAGAGGGGGTGAGGTAACTGGTTTCCTGTGTTAAGTACCTAAGGGGCAATGGCTTTCTGCAAACCTTCTCTTTCCGGAGAGTGGATGATGGTGGGCATGCTCGTGGGTGGCTAGACCTCAGAGTGCAATCCTCCCTCAGTATCCAAGGAGGTTGTTTCCAGGATCCATCATTACAATGGCATAGTATTTGCATATAACCTACGCAACCCTCTCATATCCTGTAACTTATCTCTGCGTTATTTATAGTATCTCATACAATGTAAGTGCTATGTAAATAGCTCCCAACTGTATTTAAAATTATATATTATTTTTACTATTGCATTGCTGGGTTATTTATTTATTTTTTGAGACACAGTCTCACTCTGTCACCTTGGATAGAATGCCATGGCCTCATAGCTCACAGCAACTTCAAACTCCTGAGTTCAAGGGGCGGTACCTGTGGCTCAAAGGAGTAGGGCGCCAACCTCATATACTGGAGGTGGCGGGTTCAAACCCGGCCCCAGCCCAAAACTGCAAAAAAAAAAAAAAAAAACTCCTGGGTTCAAGCAATTCTCTTGCCTCAGCCTCCTGAGTAGCTGGGACTACAGGCACCTGCCACAATGCCTCACTAGGTTTTTGGTTTGGTTTTTTTTTTTCTATTTTTAGTAGAGACAGGGTCTCTCTCTTGCTCTGTGGTTGGTTGAATCGGTGGTGCAGAACCTGTGGATACAGAGGGCTGATTGTAGGTGTTCTCTTGAGTAAAGGACTCTTGTCCAGATTGCTTTGATTACTGAGGGCTGAAGCACCCTGGGGAGGAAGATGGGGGTAAGATATTCTGAGATAGTTGCCTTACCCCTTCAAGTATTTTTTACCTTGATTCTTGATCCTTCTGTGTATTAAACTCCCTGCCTCTACCTAGAAATTATTCTTTACTCTGAACTTGAAGGACTCAGGGCTTTGCTTTAAGAAGAAAAGATATTTTCTTCACCTTTTCATCTTCATTATATTTATTTAATCATTCACGTAATAAATATTTGTTCATTGAGTATTTACTATATGCTAGGAACTGGACCAGGTGATATGGATAAGATAAAAAATGATCTCATGGAGGAGACAAACAATAAACAAATTAATCAACAAAATGAAATCTAGCATCAAGGAATGATAGTATACTCAGAATATCACCAGTGTGGGATTCTGCTATAGCAGCAGAAAATGGATGAAACATATCTTTCTTTTTTTTTTTTTGAGACAGAGCCTCAAGCTGTCCCCCTGGGTAGAGTGCTGTGGCATCATAGCTCACAGCAACCTCCAATTCCTGGGCTCAAGCGAGTCTCCTGCCTCCACCTCCCAAGTAGCTGGGACCACAGGTGCCCGCCACAATGCCTGGCTATTTTTTGGTTGCAGCGATCATTGTTGTTTGGCGGGCTTGGGCTAGATTTGAACCTGCCACCTTAGGTGTATGTGGTTGGCACCTTAGCCACTTGACCCACAGGTGCCGAGCCAGAAACCTTTCTTTCATTCTGCTCCTTTAGACTAGAAGAGAGAGCCAGTAAGTCAGTAAAAGAAAGAGTACATCCAGCAAAGAGAAGAGATACCCTCAAATAAAGACCATGCAGACTTAAAGAGCTAGAGAGAATTCTGCTAGCCTATGAGTCATCTAAGTCATTGCTGTTTTCTTTTCAATTTTAGTCTTTAGCCTTCCTGATCCTCCTAGTAACTTCTAGCCCCATTTTCTTTCTTTCTTTTTCCCTTTCCTTTTCTCTCTTTCTTTCTGTGTGTGTGTGTGTGTGTATTTTTTTTTGGCCAGGACTGGTTTTGAACCCGCCACCTCCAGCAAATGGGATCAGTGCCCTACTCCTTTGAACCACAGGTGCCGCCCATGTGTGTGTATTTTTAAGACAGAATCTCACTTTGTGGCCTTGAATACGATACAGTGGTGTCATTAAAACTCACAGCAATCTCAAACTCCTGGGCTCAAGCAATCCTCCTGCCTCAGCCTTTCTAGTAGCTGGGACTACAGATATGAGCTACCACATCTGGCTAATTTTCCTATTTTTTGTAGAGATGGGCTCTCACTCTTGCTCAGGTTGTCTTGAACTCTTGGCCTCCAGTGACCCTACTGCCTCGGCCTCCCAAAGTGCTAGGATTATAGGTGTGAGCCGCTGTACCTGGCCTAAGCCCCTTTTTCTTAAGGAGTCCTGAGTGAGGCATATCTCCTTGCAGTTGCCAGAGCTGACTAAGACACAGAAAATACACATAAGGTTGCCAGCCCAGAGCCTGACATATAGTAAATCTTTAGCCTACTATATAACTGGCAGCTATTGTCCACTAATAAGGAAGCTGCTTAAAAGCAAGGATAAGGCCCGGTACAGTGGCTCACACTTGTAATCGTAGCAATCTGGAGGTCAAGGCTGGTGAATTGCCTGAGCTCACAGGTTCTAGACCAGCCTGAGCCAGAGTGAGACCCTATCTCTAAAAATAGTTGGGCGTTGTGGCAGGTGCCTGTAGTCCCAGCTACTTGGGAGGTTGAGGCAAGAGAATCGCTTGAGCCCAGGAGTTTGAGGTTGCCGTGAGCAATTATGCCATAGCACTGTCCCAGTAGAGTGCCATAGCACTCTACTTCGTAGCAATGAAGTTGAGACTCTGTCTCAAAAAAAAAAAAAAAAAAAAGGCAAGGATAGAGTCTTGTTCACCAGGATTTATCTACATTCTTACAATGTTGCTTGGCACCTGTGGCTCAAGTGGCTAAGGCACCAGCCACATACACCTAAGGTAGCAGGTTCAAATCCAGCCTGGGCCTGCCAAACAACGACAGGTGCCACCAAAAAACAGCCAGGCGTTGCAGCGGGCACCTGTGGTCCCAGCTACTTGGGAGGCAGAGGCAGTAGACTTGCTTGAGCCCAGGAGTTGGAGGTTGCTGTGAGCTATGATGCCACAGCACTCTACCCAGGGGAACAGCTTGAGCCTCTGTCTCAAAAAAAAAAAAAAAAAAAAAAAAAAACACTCTTACAATGTTTAGGAATTATAATGACCCTCAAGTTACAAATGAGGAAACTGAGGCACAGAGAGGATTTATATGCCTCTGACAGACAAGATGCACATCACGTGTTTGTCTAAACTACTATAGAAAAGCATTCGTCCAAGTATCCATACAAAACAAACGTACTGAACCTTAACTTATGCCAGATCCTGCAAGTCTAGGAATATATCCATGAACAAGACAAGGTCCCTGCCCTCATGAAACTTCCATCTGGTGGGAGAAACAGATGGTAATAACAATTAGAATTGCTATTATGAGAAACTGATTATAATAAACAATTAAAAGAATAAATACACGATGTCAGGTAAGGAAAATGTTATGACAAACCATAAAGCAGTGGAAGTGGAAAGAGTGCTCAGAGGGGCTATTTTTAGAATTCTTCCAAATACCTCCCGTGGATGCTGACTCATGGTGTGGGCCTTGGTTTGCCTGTCTTACAATGAGGGTACTGTTGGATTGAAGAGTTTGGGAGGACCCTCTGAGTCTAGTGTTCCTAGTTTTGTGGTTATGCAAGGCAGGGGCTGGACATTCCATGGCTGTGGGAAACTCCAGGCTGTCCTTATCTGGAACTGGAGAGAGATTTGCATAAAGTGAGGGTTGCCAACCACTATTCTGGGAGAGAGGGCCCCTCTGCCCAGTCCTTCAGCTGTTCTGAAATGGTGATGTGATTACCTGTTATTTACTATGTGTGAGGAGCTACTGGGAGCGGAATAACTCAAGACTCTTCCAAGGAGACCTCCTTGATCATAGAAATAAATAACATTTTTTCTTTTATTTATTTATTTATTTGGAGACAGAGTCTCACTATGCCACCCTCAGTAGAGTGCCAGAGTGCTGTGGTGTCACAGCTCCCGGAAACTTCAAACTCTTGGGCTTAAGCAATTCTCTTGCCTCAGCCTCCCAAGCAGCCTGCACTGACTACAGGTGCCCGTGACAACACCCAGCTAAGAAATAAATAACTTTTTAGTGCTATGTATTGGCTAAGCATCATACTCTCAACATTCTCAGAATGTTCAGGAATTATAATGACCCCCAAGTTACAAATGAGGAAACTGAGGCACAGAGAGGTCAAAGTGTCTTGCTTTAGGTCACACAACCCAAGATTACAGTATGGATCTCTTTGACTTAGAAGCCTGTACTCTTTTTTTTGAGACAGGAGCCTCAAGCTGTCCCCCTGGGTAGAGTGCCATGGCATTTCAGCTCACAGCAACCTCCAACTCCTGGGCTCAAGCGAGTCTCCTGCCTCCGCCTCCCAAGTAGCTGGGACCACGGGTTCCCGCCACAATGCCCGGCAATTTTTTGGTTCCAGCCGTCATTGTTATTTTGGCGGGCCAGGGCTGGATTCGAACCTGCCACCTTGGGTGTACGTGGCTGGCGCCTTAGCCACTTGAGCCACAGGCACTGAGCCAGAAGCCTGTACTCTTAACCTCTAACTAATATGAGTGAGAAAGTGACTAATATGTCCTAAAGACAGTGACAGGTGGAATGCTAGAAATCTCAGGGTGGGGAGAGATGAAAGCCACAAAGAGAGGCAATGGATTCAGGAAGGCCTCTAGGAGAAGGGGGGCATTTGAGGACAGGATTGGCTATATCATGTTGGCCTTGGTGTCTCTGGATATTTCAGGTATGTGCCCAGCCTCGGTTCCCTCTGGGCTAGGAAGCCTCAGAAAAGGGAAGGACTCCTTCACTTCTGTTGTAAGCTATCTCTTGGCTCCTTTCTTTTTCATTTTTTAAAAACTGTTGTCTCAGTAAAGCAATTTATTACTGTTTTTACATGATAACCCATTTCTAATGGACTTTAGGACTAAGACACTATCACAGATGTGAAAAGGAAAAAACACATGGAAGTGAGTTATTTTTCTTGAGAGAATCTCATTCTGTTGCTGGAGTTATAGTGTTATGGTATCATCACAGTTTACTGCAACCTCAAACTCCTGGGCTTAAGTGATCCTCCTGCCTCAGCCTCCCCAGTAGCTGGGACTATAGGTGCAAGCCATAATACCTTGCTAGTTTTTCTATTTTTGTGTGTAGATATCACACTTTCCCAGGGCTAATATTCAACACCTGACCTCAAGCAATCCTCCTACCTCAGCCTCTGAAAGTACCAGGATTATAAGCTGTGAGCTGCCACTGCTAGCCTTTAATGATTATGTTAAAATGATGTACTCCTTCACACATTTTTTAGTTGACAGCTGACATTTTTCATCAGCAGTTGAAATAGTCCCAAAGATAATTTCCAGCACATTGTAAATTTATACACTTAAACATAAAAGTTACATCACTCTTTTAAATGTAACCAGTTGAATTAAATGCCTTGGCAATTTGATACTTGCAGTCATCTATTTAAAAAATACATGAACAGGCTCCACACTCATTTCACAGTGGTTATGGTGCCAGCCACATACACTGAAGCTGGCAAGTTCGAACCTGGCCTGGGCCAGGTAAACAGCAATGACAACTGCAACAAAAAAATAGCCAGGTGGCTGAGGCAAGAGAATCGCTTAAGCTCAAGAGTTTGAGGTTGCTACAAGCTGTGATGCCATAGCACTCTACTGAGGGTGACATAGTGAGACTCTGTCTCAAAAAAAATAAAATAAAATAAAATAAAACATGAACAGAAGTGTGTCTAAGAGTCAGAAATTTTACATGATTTCTTTGGCTTGTTTGAACTCAAATTTCCCCTCTGTTCCACCAGAAAATTTTATCATCATATATATATTTTTTTTTCGGAGACAGAATCTCATTATGTTACCCTCGGTAGAGTGCTGTGGCATCACAGCTCATAGCAACCTCAAACTCTTGGGTTTAAGCAATTCTCTTGCCTCAGCCTCCCAAATAGCTGGAACTATAGGTGCCCGTCACAACACCCAGCTATTTTTTTGTTGCAGTTCTCATTGTTTAGCAGGCCCTGGTAAATTCAAGCCTGCCAGCCTCTGTGCATGTGGCTGGCACCCTTACCACTGAGCTACGGGCACCAAACCTCATATATTTTTTATGCTTAAGAGGCTTTTTGATGACTCTCATATTTCTCTGCTGAAAATATAAATGTAAATTTTATTTTACTTTCTACATAAGTCTAGGTATCACAATTTTTCTATCATTACAATTATTTTAGAATGCAATGGATAAAAACATGTCAATATATTACAGTGTTTTTAAGTCCTACAATAGGCCGGCACGGTGGCTCATGCCTGCAGTCCCTACCTACCACTCTGGGAGGCCAAGGTGGGTGGATTGCTTGAGCTTAGGAGTTCGAGACCAACCTGAACAAAAGTGAGACCCCCGACCCCCATCTATACTAAAAATAGAAAAACTGAGGCAAGAGGATCACTTGATCCCAAAGAGATGGAGGTTGCTGTGAGCTATAAATGGCACAGCGTTCTACCTAGGGCAGCAGCTTGAGACCATGTCTCAAAAACAAAAAAATATATAAAAAAATAAAGTCCTACAACAATTTAAAAAGCTTTATTGAGGTAGAACTAGCATAAATTAAACTGCACATATCTAAAGTATACAATTGGACATAAGTGGGCGGCACCTGTGGCTCAGTGAGTAGGGCGCCGGTCCCATATACCGACAGTGGCAGGTTCAAACCTGGCCCCGGCCAAAATGCAACAAAAAAATAGCCGGGCGTTGTGGCAGGTGTCTGTGGTCCCAGCTACTTAGGAGGCTGAGGTAAGAGAATCGCCTAAGCCCAAGAGCTGGAGGTTGCTGTGAGCTGTGATGACACAGCACTCTACCCAGGGCGACAAAGTGAGACTCTGTCTCTTAAAAAAAAAAAATGGATATAAGTATACACTCAGGAAACCAGTCCTACAAACTTTGATAAATAATTACTAAACAGGAAAAGCAAAGTTGTCTTGGAAATGCCTGTCTTAATGAGGTAAGGCGGGGCAATTTTTCCTCTCCATTTAGTTTGCTTAAACCTGGATGAATATTGCTTATACTAGAATGAAATAAATTTTAGCAACAATTTTATTCCCATTTTTCATTTGTTATAGTTGTCAAGCAGTGGTGTGCTAAAGCCACCTTGTACTGGTTCATGAAAGTCAGTTTTTAGGAATTCAGTGAGCTTGTTGTCCAACATAACTCTTACTGCAAAGTAAATGACATAAACTTACAAGTGAATCGACTATATTAAAAGTAAAGGAAATAAGCACTCGTCATTTCTCAATTATCTCACTATACTTTACTACTAGTGTTGTGAGATATTTACATCTATTATGTCTGTACGATGGAAACACTGTTCATCTCTTCCCAACTCCTTACTCAGTGACATCTCCAGTCAGCCGTGGGGGGAATGTTCACAGGACAGAAATTGTCAAATGGTATAAATTAGCACTCTCTGCTTCCCTTAGCCTATTGTCAAACATTTACCAGCACAAACGTAAGCTCTGAGAGAGCTTCTTCAAAGATGTTGATAAGAACTGAAGGAATTTTGTTATAGCAGTGATGACAGATACTAAAATCACATCATGATCTATAATCAAAAATTATTTTTAGGTGGTGCCTGTAGCTCAGTGTTTAGGGCACCGGCCACATACACCAACGCTGGCAGGTTCAAACACAGCCAGCTAAAACAATGACAACAGCAAAAAAAAAAAAAGAAAACAGCTGGGCATTGTGGTGGGTGCCTGTGGTTTGAGGTTGCTGTGAGCTTTGACACCATGGCACTGTAACCAGTGTGACAGCTTGAGACTCTGTCTCAAAAAAAAAAAAATTACTTTTAATGATCTATCCAGTGACAATGAGATTAGGCCCTCCTTCTTTTCTGTGGAAAGCAAAAGATTACAAACCATTTGACTTGCAAAAGGATTTTTCATTCCGGCATGAAATTCATTCATTGTTTTTTTCAGTTTCTTTCCAAATCCCATTAAGAATAGCTGAATAAAACTGCTAACCTTTAAATCTGTGGGGAAAAAATCATGGTCAGCAGTTGAAGACTTTTATTCTTTGATAATACTTAAGTGATGGAAGAAGGGGAAATCACTTCATCACTCCACCCCGCAAAGTACACGAAATAACATGCCGACAGAGGCCAAAATTACCCTAATTCTAAAGCCATGTTACATTCTTAAAAAGATTTACATAGAAGTCAGGCAGAGACAGGGAGGGGTAGGCACCTTTTGTACTTTGATCCTCATAAGATGTTACCCCCAATAATTCCAGCAGTTTCATGCGCTTGTGACTCCCCCAGAATTTTACCATCTTTCTCCAATGTTAGGAGGATGAGAAGTAAGGGGGACGCACATAACTTTATTTTATAAAGGGCTGAAGCTGACCTGAGAATGGAAATAAGCTTGTAGATCAGTTTTCAGAGAGATCAAACTTTTTAGAAAGTTCAAAATCTGAAAAATGAACACCTTAAAACAGAGATCAGTTACCCTGAGACCGAACTTGCCTGCTCATGGCCTATTTTTGTTCAGCCCACTGTTAATAACGATTTTTACATTTTTAAATGGTTGGAAAAAAAGTCAAAAGAATATTTTGTGACACATGAAAATCATGTTCAATTTAAATTTCAACGTCCACAAATAGGACACAGCCACGCTCATTCCTAGTATTCAGGCTGCTTTTGAGTTAGGACACTCCAGTTTGAATAGTGGTGACAGATTGTGGGGCCGGCAAAGCCTAACCAAGCTGAAAATATTTAGCCCTTTACAGAAAAGTTTGCTGACCTCTGTCCTAACGCTAACCGCGTTCACGTCATTCACAAAGTCTTCCGCGCTCTCTGAGGGGAGGGCACCCAGTTTGAAGGTTGTGACCCTGGTCACTTCCTTCCCGTCCCTGGGCCTCAGTTTCTCCAACTATAAAATGGAGTTAGACGCTGTGATCTCTGCAGGCCTCCCTAGCAGTGGCCAAATAAATCAAGGAGGTTGGAGCTCCGGGAGGATAAGTTGAGAGGTTGACCCAGAGCTGGCCCGAGCGCGCGGGGCGGGTCCCTCGGGGTTTCCAGCTCCGCGGGCGGGCGCAGCGCCCCGCAGGCCCAGATTTCGAGGGGGAATTCCGGGCGGGGTGCGGGCAGCAGGGCGGGCCGGGGCGGAGTCGACTGCCTATAAAATGGGCCGCGCGCCCGCCCAGGGCCACTCGCCACTGCCAGCGCGCCCTCTCCGGACCGCGGTGCTATGGCCCCCGCCCGCCTGCTCGCGCTGCTCCTGCTTTTCGTAGGCGCCCCCGCTGCCACCGAGTCGGTAGGTGCTTGGAGGTCCCCAAGTAGGGGAGGGAGACAGACTGGTGCCTCCTTTGTTCCCGGGAGCCTAGGATCCGTAGTGGAGGGGCAGCTGTTCAAGGGGGTTGCGCCGCCCCCAACTGGCCGCCGAGGCCGGGGAAACTTTGTTGGGAACTTTGCTCCGGGGTCACAGGGAACCTCCCAGGCGGCTCCTCCGAGCGCCGCGCACCCCCTGCCTGTTGCTCTTCCCGCCTCCCTTGGGCTCAGCCCTGCCGCGGGCTCTGGCTCGGACGTGACTAAGCCGGTGTCAACGCTTCAACCCCCAACGCCCTCGTGCCTTCCTAGGTCGCAGCGCTGGATCCCGCTCCTCGCCCTCTGGGCGTCCTGGGCGGGCAGCCGTAGAATCCGTGATGGCCAGGGCGTGGGGGCTGCGAGTACTCGGAAGGGGAGGGGTTTGGGGCGTGAGGGGCTCTGGCGCGGGGTCAGTGGAGATCTGAGCCCTGACCGCAGTTCTGGCCCCAGCCCTGCCAGTGACTTGTGACTTAGGGCAAGCTCCTGCCCCTTCTGAGTTTCTTTGCTCATTTCCACAAAGGTTATGGGGGAGGGGGCCGGAGGTGACTGCTGCTTATTTGGGGTTCCTAGAAATCTGGGGACTCTGATCTTTCAAGGGCAGAGGGGAGGGATGGTTTAAACTCAGCCCTTGGCCAGGAGTTGAGCCTCTGCTTCCTGTAAGAAGAGTGTTCATTTTTGCCCAACTTCAGGTGGGAAAATGGAAGTGTTCACCTTGAATAGGGTGAAGAGGGCTGGGGGAGGGAGGGCCTCAGTGAGCCCAGAGAAACTTTTCCTTTCCATTGTCCACTGGTTCTTGCCACAGTTTCCACGGCCCTTGGCCAGCAGAAGTTCCATCCTGCCTAGCACCAGGCAACCATCTGGGAAATTGGGGGCATGGGAATTACTGGGAAAGGCAGTCTCCATCCCAACCCTCCAGCCTGGGCTTTGTGTCCTTTGGCCCCAGTTTTTAGGGGAAGTGAGTCCCTGGAGTTTAATCATTAATGTAAATTTCTTTGACCGTCCTGGCGCTCCTATTCCTCTGAATTTAGGGGAAAGTTGGTTTGGGCTGGCCCACTCATTCCTACTGAGGAATGAATGAGGCCCTGCGTAATACCACCAGGCACAATTTCAGGTGTGCAGTGATGTTTAGCAAACATTTAGCATTTTGGTGTGTCTGATACGGTTCTAAGAGGTTTCTAAAGGCTCTGCCAACTATCTATTCAGCCAGCAATCCTGCTGTTTACTGTTCTTAAACTGGTTCTGAGGCTAGAAACATTAACTTGCCCAAGGTGACACTGCTAGTAAGGGGCTGAGTCAGATCCAAATTTAGGCAGCCGTGTTTCCAAATTTCTACTTTATCTTTACTTACAGCTGCTTTTGTGTTTCTTCTTGAGTAACTCAAGACTGGTTTAGAATCTGCTGAGATTTTAGGCTGTAAGGCCTCAAGGAATAATGAGGTGGGCAGAAACAGAAGCCCTAAGGGAGGTGATGACATTCCCAAACTAAGGGCAACTATCTATGCCTAAAGGTTAGTGGCTGAGCAGGACTAGAACCAAAGCCCTCTGGTTCAGTGCTCTAAATGAGGCCCTGAAGGATATGATGGGGTCAAGTGGCTGGAGAGGCCTCTGAAGGAACACTGCCTGGACAGTGTGGGGAAAAAGAGGAAAGTACACAGGAGGTTGCTGCAGTCACCGCATGGATAGTCACATGCCAGTCTCATTTCAGGGCTGCTGAGCCTGCCGGTGCAGTCAAGGTGAGAAGCTGACAGCTGTGTCTTAGGGACAGTCAGAAGGATGTGGTTTGGGGAGTGGGTTGTATCAGTCCTGAGTAGGCCAACCCATCAGCTGGGGGAGATGTCAGCTCTGGGCAGCTGCTTCCTGAGAAAGGTCTCATCCTGACCTCAGCTCTTCCCTTCCTGACTAATGTCACAGACCTCCTGCCTCTAATTGGGGCACAAGGCTTCCCCTTTTACTCCCCCCTGCCCTGCCCCTGCCAAGGTTGTGGCTGGAAAAATCAGGCCTAGCCACAATTGGCTTAGACCAGGCGTCCTCAAACTAAGGCCCGCAGGCCACATGCGGCCTGCCTAGGACATTTATCCCACTGGGTGTTTTTGCTGCTGCTGCCTGTCCTGCTTAGCAGCTGACTCGTCCCGGGGCCCACAGTCCGGCCTTCCAACAGTCTGCGGGACAGTGAACTGGCCCTCTGTTTAAAAAGTTTGAGGACCCCTGGAGGACCAAGGAAGCGATCTGCTCTATCCTTTTCATTTGGCAGGTAGAGAAAAATGAGGCCAAGGGAGAAGGGCTTTGCTGATAGCAGTTATGATTTATACATGCCCAGTACTTTCCAGATGCCGGGATGGCACATTTTATCCTCACAGAGTCTTAGCACGTGAGGATTATAATATGCCCATTTTCCAGGTGAAAGAGGCAAAGTGGTACTACTTTGAGGTAACTGAGAGAGCATCCAGGCCATCAGCATCTCTGAATAGTGGCTCTCCCCTTGTGTGGTGCTGTAGATTTGGGGAAGGGAACCTAAGCTGAGTACCCAGCTGCCCTCTCCTCCGTTTGGCGGGATTTGCCATCCTAAACCAGTTCTTCCTGTCCAGCTGGAGCATTCCCTGATCTGCCTTCCTGCCACTCCCTCTCTGGCCAATTAAAGGTAGCCTTGTTCTGGGACCCTCCCTCCCCCTAAAGGTATTGCTGCCCTAGGGTACAGCCCACTGACTTGGCACCAGGCCCAGGCAGTTCTGGGGAAGTGTCCCCCACCCATCCAATCTTCAACTTAAAGATATTTCTGGTCTTCTTGAGAATTTTCTTGATTGCACTGAAGAGGGGTGGAGGCGGAAGGCCAGGGGGTTCTAGGACCCTTGGGTGACCAGTGAGAGCTCTTGAGACATCTCAGAGGGAAGAGAGTTACCAAACACCTGGGAAAATATTTGGGCCACATTTTGGAGGGCTCTGTGAGGTTGAGAGAAGTCCCTTTCCCTCCCTGGGATGATATTCTCCATCTGTAAAGTGAGGGGGGGGATGAGAAGAATGGCCTCCAGAGTCTTTTCCAGCTCTTAATTTGATTAATAATTAAGTGTCTACTATTCAGAAGGGGCTGCGGGAACCATAAAGACATCTTAAGCATTCTCTCCCTTGAAGAAACTTACCGTTTCTGGGCGGAGCCTGTGGCTCAAGGAGTAGGGGGCCAGCCCCATATGTGTGCAGCCACAAAACTGCAAAAAAGAAAAAAAACTTACCGTTCCTGGGAGAATTAACTCCACCGCATTCCAAGTCCCATTTCCCTCATTCCCTTCTACCTGGACACACCTGGGGCAGGAACTCTGCTCTATTGGTTATAGTGAAATACCTGTCCTCTAGTGAACACTCAGGAAATATTTGTATGAATAAGTTCATGCATGTAGCTTTGTTCTAAATGGTGCATTAAAGTTACCTATTACTAGAATGAGTGTCTCTCAGTGATGCTGTGAGCTGGGTACTATTATCGCTATTTTTACAGGAAACTAATGTTCAGAGGATGTTGTGGCTTATCAAGGTCAGAATCAGATCTGAGTGATCGGGCAAGTTCTCTGATTTGAGCGTCCTTAGAGAATATCTCAGATAAGGAATTCTGCTGGATTTGAAAGTAGGTATCTAGGGTCCTATTAATGCATTGCTGGGTGACCTTGAGCAAATGCTTCTTGTCTCTGGGTCTGTGTCCCTAACTCTCAAATGAGAAGGTTGGAACATTGCCTTGTAAGGGTCCTTCCTGCTCTAAGAGCCCATTGATGAGAGGAGGGGACCTTTCTTGGCCTCCTTGGTAAAGAGTCTAAATAAGTACCAGTGTCAGAAGAGAAGTAGGGGGTGGGGTCGGGGACATTCAGCTCCTGCCATCCCCAGCTCCTAGAAACAGAGAGCTTTTCCAAGGACTTGGAGTGCTGAGAAGGCCTGAATGGGGAGCTGGGTGAGCCAGGCTGGGCTCCCAGCCCCAGTGCCCTGTTGAGAGGAATTGGACCCTAGCTGTCTTTTAGCTCCTGGACTGGATGAGTGGGTGTGCCTTCCAAATTGGGGGAGGGGGCTGGATGGGGCTTTGAGTCACTGCAGGCAAGTGTAACCTGCCTGAGTCACCCATTTCCTTTCTACCTCTTGGCTAATAGGTCAGATAGCTTTGTGGTGGGGGAGACAGTGTCTTAGTGTTCAGGGCTTCGAGGGGACATACAGGAAATATTTGTACTAGGCCTCTAACCTTCACAGCCCCTTGCCTGCAGGTGGATGTTGACATTGCACAGAGTGCAGCCAGTCCTCAAAATTGGCCTTCAGACCTCTGCTGAGCAGGGAGGACTCCCTGTCCCCCTTAAGCAGAACTGAAGCTGCATGTGGCCTGAAGTTCAGATGTGATTTGACCCCAAGATTCTCTGATGTCTGATACCGCCTCTTTGCTTCATGGGGCTGGATGAAGGGCCTTGAGATATTGGTTTGGTATTAGGCAGACCTAATTCCAGAGGTGTTAAGTCCACTTACTAGCTACATGACCTTGGACATGCTACTGTACCTCTCTGAGCCCCAGCTTTTGGGGCTGTTAAGAAGATGGTGACTACTGAGGGGTGCCTGTGGCTCAGTGAGTAGGGCGGCGGGTTCAAACCCAGCCCTGGCCAAAACTGCAACAACAACAACAAAAAAGAAGATGGTGACTATTGTGGCAAGGCTTAGGGAGATGACCAGGCTGCAAATAAAGGTACCTAGTATCACTTGTGGTAGGGGAGGTGTTAGTTACAATTCTCTTCCTTACCCAGGCTACCTTGATTCCAGGTGGTCCTTTGAGAATTCCATGCTCAGGGCCCCTCCCCCATAGCTAACCCCACAGCTGGGAGGTGAAAAGGGAGGAGTCTAGGGTGGGGCTGGTGGAGGCCAAATCTCCTATTTATTTATCTTAGAAGTGGGCTGTTTGCTAATTATCTGATGGGTTTATATTTAAACTAGAACCAGTTCTGGCAGCCCCACCTCTCCTGCTGGGATCTGCAGGGGCCCCACACTGAGCAACTTGCACCCTAGAGGGCAAGGGGCTAGGAGATTTGGCAAGGTCACAGGACCCCTCTGGACCCTGCCCTGAACTCAGGGTCACCCTCCTGTGTTGGACAGGTAGAGTTTCCAGGCTGAAGGAGGCTGAGTGTTTGCGAATAGCACACTGGACTTTAGAGGGCAGAGTGTTGGTAGACAAAATAGGTACAGCGTTCTGACAAGCCAGATTTCCATACATTTTCATTGTCTGGTGCCCTTCAGAGGGAGAAGACACATGTTAACAGTTGATCTGATTTGGCCCTAAGAGAACAAGAAGCCTGACTTCTTGAGCTGGTTTGTCATTAACTAACTCACTGGTGACCTTTGGGCTCATTCCTGAACCTCACCGCCCTCGCCCTCGTTGGCCCTGTCTGCTGGAGGCTGGGTGACTAGGAGGTGGGTAGGCTTCACAGCCAGAAAACTCGAGTCCTTGTCCCAGCTCTGCTGCTCACCCAGGGACACACACAGTTAGTTAATAAGTCACTTTGTTGATGTGAGCTCCAATGTCCTCTATAAAACACCTGTGTCTCTCAAGGGTCATAGTCGGTGTTTGGCAAACTTGTAAAGTGCTGGCTTAAGTTTACTTTATTATTAGCAGCCAGACGAGGGTTCATAACCTGGCCAGAGGTTGGCTTGAGGGAGGTGATGTCTGGGTACATGTTGAAAATGTAAACTGATGGTTACAGTTCTTGGGATTCAGACTTTTTATGCAGTTCAGAGGGCTCTGGGACTCCCCAAAGGATCACTCTGGTCTTAGCAGTTATTTCCAGCTTTCTACACTTGTCATTCCCCATTTCCCACTCGCCTTCTTCCCCTTTTCTCTTCGCCTCCTCCTTCAGGCCAGACCCTCCTGTTCAGTGCCCTCACCCCTCTCCCTGCATCTCCCCTTTCCCTGGCCTTCCCCGGGCAGAAGCTTGGCAGCTCCAGTTTTCTCTGGCACAGGAGAAGACGCTGGGAGTCAGGTGACACCTGGGTAATGGAAAGGGGAGGGAGAGGTTGGTGTGTGGAAAGAGTGACTTGTTGAACCCCAGCGGTTGGTGGCCAGGACTGGCTGTACCACTCAAACCTCTGGGCATGGGGGCAGGGGTGGCGAATGACAGGGCTGGTCACTCGGAGTGGGGACACTCCTTGCCTCGGGGAAGCCCGGCTGGGAGATGTCTGTGGGACAGACTGACCTGGTCTGGAGCAGTGGCTTTCCTGGGTGGCGGGGGAGGCTAAGAAGGGGCAAGAAGCCAGCACCCGGGGCTGATCTAATCAGCTGAGACAAGGCTGCAGCGTAGGCTTCCACTCTACTCTGGAGAACACTGGAGTCTTGTTTACGTCCTGAGAGCCTCCCTGGCCTGTGGATCCAGCAGGGATTTCGGATGGGCTGCCTAGATTACAAGCCTTCGGTTCAATGCACCTCTGTCTCTGAGGCCCCGAGGGAGTCAGCCCCCTTCCAGCTGTCTCCACTGGTAAT
This sequence comes from Otolemur garnettii, assembly GCF_000181295.1. Lineage (NCBI taxonomy): Eukaryota > Metazoa > Chordata > Mammalia > Primates > Galagidae > Otolemur > Otolemur garnettii. The sequence goes on along the minus strand of NW_003852418.1, from coordinate 7,555,758 downwards.
CTAATCTGAGCAGTGCCCAGCTTGGTTACCAGGCCTTGGGACAGAGGAAGGCTTGTCTCTTTCAGGGTGCCAGACCAGAAGGGTAATAACTTGAGCAAGTTAAATTTAAGAAGGTGGGTCCTTTACAGATAGGGCAACTGAGACTTGGAGAGGGAATCACCCAAGATCACCCAGGAAGTTAGTGACAAGAGTGCTGGGTTGGCTCCTGACAAGATGTGCAGAGGCTGCAGAAGCTTCCCCCTCTTATTTCTTGCTGGCACCCCAGGATTCTGGAGTCCTTGCTGTGGGAATGAACTGCCCTGAGGTTTGGTCAAAAGCTGGTTGCTGGCAGTGCCAGGCCTGGCTCCCTCCAGAGTGATTGTGTTCAGAGTAACCCGACCTTGAAGCCGACATTTGAACCCTCACTCCATCCACCCAACGCCCAGATCTGGCTTAACCATTCAGGTGCCAGAGCACCAGACCGTGAATTGGTGTGTTGCTTCTTTTTACTTTCTTGGGAAGTCAGGAAATACTCCGGGGATCCAGGTCCCCAAGTAGAATTTCAAGTGTTTCTGGTCACTACTATTTGCTCCTACTGGGTAAATACAAATAGTCTTTTTTTTGCCTCTCTCTGCTTAGGACAGGTTTTCAAGGCTGTCTGACCTTGGGGTGGTCTCCCCCTCCCCAGCCCAGTCTGAAGGGACCTAGACTCGTTGTTGAAAAATCTCTAGTCTTGGAAGCAAAATAAAAACCCACTATAGGGCTCGGCACCCATAGCACAGTGGTTATGGCGCCCGCCCCATATACCATGGGTGGTGGGTTCAAACCCGGCCTGGGTCATCTAAACAGCAATGACAATTGCAACAAAAAATAGCCAGGCATTGTGGCAGGTGCCTATAATCCCAGCTACTTGGGAGGCTGAGGCAAGAGAATCGCTTAAGCCCAAGAGATTGAGGTTGCTGTGAGCTGTAACACCACTGCACTCTACCAAGGGTGACATAGTGAAACTCTGTCTTAAAAAACAAAACAAAACAAAAAACCCACTATAAGCAACAATTATGTTACTTTACAGTTTTCGAAGCACCCCCCTACTCACTGAACAGGTTCTTTCCAGCTGTGGAACTGCTTCTTTTTCCCAGGTCTCTGACCCTTTGAGCACTAATCCCTTTGGCCAGAAGGAAGGCAGGTGGGGGTTAATAATAGCCACTACGCATTGAGCACCTGCTGTGTAGCATTGAGCAACTGCTGTGTACCAGGCCACGTGCTGAGTCCATTGCACACGCTAATGCATTTCACTTAATCCTCATCACTCTGCAAGGTGCTACCAGCCCTGGTTCAGAGACAAATAAACTCTCAGGCTCACATAGTTAGGGAGTGGCAGTACTATACTTCTGCCTTTATGAATGACCACTTTAGGTGGTAGAGCTCTGATTGTGGCCACAGGTTGTACCCATTCTGGGGAATGTCTGACCCCTCAGAAGGTAGTGGGGGGGGGGGGACAGTGACCAAGCCAGTGCACCCTGCTATGGATCTTCTGTCAGAAATCTCTCTGGTGGGTCCAGCAGTTGGAGTCCTGGTACTCATCACTCTCCTACCCCCCCCCCCCAAATTTGACTTGCTCAGTTATTACCCTTTGGGTCTGGCATCCTAAAAGGGTCAAGTGTGTCCCTGACCCTACCTCCCCTGGGCAGGAGCCAGGTGGGAGAAGGCTCATTAGTTTACAGTATTCCAAGCCCTGACCTGAACTCCTCCCTGGTGTCCCAGCCAAGTTTCTGTTTCTTTGTTTAAGCATTATCACTTTCACCCTTGTTTACTCCTAGGCAGGGGTAGGGGTGCCTTGGAGCCCTGGCCTGGGGCTGTGTTTTGGACTGGCAGTTAGAGTGAAGAGTGAGTGACAGCAAGAAGCCCTGGTTGTGGTTAGGACATGGTCTTGAGAAAGTTGTGAATTTGGATCCCAGCTCTGTTGCTTTCTAGCTGTGAGTGTCTCAGCTCAACCTCAGTCTCCTCATCTACAGAATGGGCAGAGTACCTTATAAGATCATTGTGCCAATTCAGTATAATTTCTATATAGAGAAAGCACCCAGCACAGTGCTTGGCAAGTAGTGGATACTTTTCTTTCTTTTTTTTTTTTTGAGACAGAGCCTCAAGCTGTCCCCCTGGATAGAGTGCCTTGGCTTCACTGCTTACAGCAACCTCCAACTCTTGGGCTCAAGCGATTCTCCTGCCTCTGCCTCCCAAGTAGCTGGGACCACAGGCGCCCGCCACAATGCCCGGCTATTTCTTGGTTGCAGCCATCATTGTTGTTTGGCGGGACCGGGCTGGATTCGAACCCACCACCTTAGGTGTATGTGGCTGGTGCCTTAGCCGCTCGAGCCACAGGCGCCGAGCCAAGTAGTGGATACTTTTCTTAGTCACCTGTATTTTTCCTGAGATTCCAGGGGAGTGACAGTTGATGCCTGTGGATTTGCTGAGACCCCGTAGGGGCAGCCAAGACCCTAGAAGGGAAGGGACGATAGTTCCAGCCTGGGAGCCAGGAGACCTAGGATCTAAGTCCAGATCTGCTGCCACCTGCTTAGATGACCATGGCAAAGTCCCTTGTCTTCTAATCTGCTTGCTAGGTTATAAAATGAGACGGTTGGGCTTGGTGCCTTAGATACCTTCTGTTGGCAGGTGTTTGTCCCTACAGAACAAAGGAGCACCTCCCACTTCTTCTTTCCCCTAGATAGTCGGGAAGTATCTGGGATCTCTAAATGCCCAGCACCAACCCCAGGTCCCCACCAGCTATGGGTCTAGCAGGGTTCACTGGCTTCTTTAGTTTTAGTAATTTCTTTTGTGTGTCTGTGAAAGGGACAAAGATGCAGAGAGACCTGAGGGCCTGGAGAAGGTGCCTGTACATGCCCACACACGCGAGCACATGTGCCTGGACAGGGATGGGGTAAGCTAAGGAGAACAGGCCATATCCTTAGCCAGGAGCAGGGCGTCGTCCCTCTCTGGTCAGGGCTGGGTCAGGCTGCTGTGTGGCCTGGTTCTTCAAAGCCACCCCAGACTGAATAGGCCTTGTCTGAAAAGAGGGTGGGGGAAGGGAGGACTGTCAGGGCCTTTCTACCTTTACAAAAAAAAAGGAATAATTGCCCACAATCCCATGAGGCTCGGTCTGGCTTTGCTGGCCTAATCCTAAATGGCTCCTGCCCACTTGGGAGTTTCCATCCAATCAGAGGTCGGGGTGGAGAAAGGCCAGAACAGGGCAGAGAAGCTGCCTCCAGAACTCTGGGAAGATTTAATTCCCTGTGCCCTCCCCCTGCACCTTAACTTTCTTTAGAAGGGAAATCTGGGCTCATCTAATGTAGCATTGAAAACTTCATCCTTTTAGAAATGTGAAATAGGGTCTAATCCTGGCCATGCTGCTTGCTGATCCCCAGTGTGACCCTAGAGAAGTTGTTTATCTTTTCTGGAAACCTGGTATAAAAATGAAGGGTTAGGGGGGCCAGACGTAGCTCCTTCCTGTAACCCCAGCCAACACTTTGGGAAGCCGAGGTGACAGGATCGCTTGAACCCAACCAGCCTGGGCAACATTGTGAGATCCTGTCTCTACAAAAAAAAAAAAAATAGCTGGACATGGTGGTGTGCACCTGTAACCCCTGCTACTTGGGAGGCTGAGGCAAGAGGATCACTTGAGCCCAAGAATTTGAGGGTGCTGTGAGCTATGATGCCATAATGCTCTACAGGGTGACAGAGTGAAACTCTGTCTAAAAAAAGAAACAAAAAAACAAGAGAAAAACCAAACAAACACGAAAGAAGACGTAGGGATGATCAGGTGCCCAGGAAGAGGGCCAAGAGGGAAATAAATCTTAATTTCAGCCTTGGTTTTACTGCTGATTTGGCAGCAAGCTCTTCACCTTCCCTCAGTCTTCATTTCTCTAATGTAAGACAGAGGTAGTGACAGCCAATCAGCACGCTAATCCCATGGGTTGTTTTGAAACTCCCCTTAGCACTTTCACATACTAAAAGGCAGGCTGGGTGCATAAACAACATTCCACTGGGCTGTGGGGGACAAGGCGGGGTGGGAGGAGGTCTCAGCCTGAGGAAATCCCAGCCCCTGACTTGAGGACTTTGAACCCTGCAGGTCCACAAGTGGCCAAAGTACCTGCTTTCCCTCTTCTGGCTGGTTTTGACCTCCAGTAAATCGGGCTCCCTTCTCGTGGACTGGCAGCCTTATGTGCGTGTGTTTGCATATGTGTTGATATGTATGTGGTTAAAAGCTTGAGAGACTCACGGCCGGGTTCTGGTCAGCGTGGCCACTTTCTACCTGTATGGCCTTGGACAAGGGGCTTTACCATTCTGAGCCTTCATTCCCATCTCTCCC
>NW_003852418.1:7526994-7551190 GCF_000181295.1 Otolemur garnettii | reverse complement strand
TAAGAGGACTTTGATACAACAGGCTCTGTGCTTCATGAGGCCTCTCACTTGGAGCACTGGAGGTCTTGCTGCTTCAGATTCTGGGCCCCACGCCGGAGTTGGGGGTAGGAGCCCAGGGACCCCACCCTAGGTGTAGGCACTTGTGCAACCACACGGGAGCCTTTCTCCTGCTTTGCCAAACCAAAGCCACAGGCACAGGCTGTGTGCGGGGGCTGGAATTCCAGCGGCAGTGGCTCAGCAGCTCCTGATTCCGGAGTCATGAAGTCATCCCTAACCAGGGCTTAACCCCTTCTGGCTTCCCACCCCCGCGTGTGCCAGGCTTTCAGCGGAGATTTCCCCCGCCCCCGGGGAGAGAGTGATGCCTGGCCCTGCTGCCTTCCTGGAATCCGGCATCCTGTCCCCGAGGGTGGAAGAGAGGGCAGAGTCAGGTGCCCTGCTTCTCCCGGAAGCCCAGTGAGGAGAGAATATAGGAGGAACCCAGCCTCTCCTGCACCTGTATCCACAATAGCCTGGTCTTAGGGACCCTCTCCTGCATCTGCACCCACAATAGCCTTCTCAGACACCCACCACCACCCTCGAGTCACTGGCAGCCCCAGCCAGGTAAAGGACGGCCAGGGGAAGTTAGAAACCGAGAACTGGCCTCTTTCCACTCTGAGCTATGTAGCAAACTCACTGTGTGACCTTGGGCAAGTCACTGCCCTGTTCCAGGCTCAACTTCCCCCAAATCCTGTGAAAGGGGAGGGCAGGAGCTTCCCCGTCTTCAGCTGGTATTTTGTGGTTCTAAGCAGACCCCTACCTCCTGCAGTTGTGAAGTCTGGATAAGATGAGGCTTTCCTGTGGCAGGGTGAGGGGGTGTATTGAAGTTAATAAAAACAAACACCCAGTCTTCTGGGAAACAGTAGGCACTTTAATGTTTGTATTACTTAATGAAATGTAAACCTTGCCCAGGGCTGCTGGTCTGTGGGCAGACAGACTCTGAGCCCAGGAGTTGGAGAAAGTATGGTGGGTGTATTCTTGTTTTCTGAACCTGTGAGGGAGCCTGGTTTCCCACTCTGCTGAGCTATGGGGCCGGAGCAGAATAACTGGTGTACTGTGGGGCTCTGGGAAAGTTCTTTACCTCCCTGGACCTTTGATACTTTCTTTTTGAAAGCTGCTTGGAGGAGGTGGACCTACGACTCTGCTGTGACCAGCAAGGTCTCCCTTGGGTAGGAGTGACAGAGTGACACTTACGTGCTGGAGTGAATGTCTGTGAGGGCAGGGATTGTACCTCTCGGTGCCCAGCACGGTGCTGGCAGTAGAGTAGATCTGTGGGAGATGTCTGGAAGGCCTGACTGAATCCCGGAGTGTGCTCTTGAGTCACCAGGTCTGGGCAGCACCCTGACTTGAGGCTGTCTTGGGGTGTGAGTGAGCCAGTCTGCCTGCCCTAGCCCAGTCTGACTCAGCTGGGAGAGGTATCCAGGACTGGGCAAGACAGAGCCAGCAGCCTACTCTCTGCCACAAGTGACTCAGCTGCCATTGCATCAGAGAACCCTGGAGGACAGTGTCCAGGGGCTGGCCTGTGTGCAGGGGGGCTGCCGGCCCTGTAGTCCGGCAGCTCTATGTGCAATCCTCACTCCTTTATCTGCCAGTTGTGTCATCAAAAGAAAATGATTTCCTCGGATGTAGAATAAGTTAATATCATGCCTTTGGAGTTATTAAGAATAGGGGCTGGCACATGGCAAGCGCTCAGGAAGTAGTATCTAGTAATAGTAATCATGTGATTATTACCACCTTTACTATTTTTATTTGCTCAGAGTGGGAAAGAGACTTGCCTAAGGACACACAGCAAGTTAGGGCATTGCGGGATCCAGGACCCAGGTCTCCAGCCTTGGCCTGGTCCCCTTCTGGGCCTGAATACCCACTTTACTGGGTTTTGAGGTGTGAGCAGCTGTTGAGCACGAGGGATGTCGGCTTATTTGTCTCCTTTCTTTATCCTAGATCCGGGAGACTGAGGTCATCGACCCCCAGGACCTCCTGGAAGGCCGCTACTACTCGGGAGCCCTACCAGATGATGAGGATATTGGGAGGCCCGGGCAAGATGACTTTGAGCTGTCCGGCTCTGGAGACCTGGGTACAGAGGGCATGGCGGGCAGGCTGGAGGGGATGGTGGCCTCCCCCAAGCAGAAGGGTAGCCATGCCTGGGGACTTGGATTTTGTGGGGAATTTTCCTACAGAGTCCTTCTTCCCCTTGACAATACAGGGGGGGGGACAAAAGTCACTGGTTTAACCTTTTCCATGCCTGAGCCCCTGAGGGGCAGGTCATTTGCTGCTTTGAATTCACTTGTAGTTCTGGGTTTTCTGAGCAGCAGCCTGAACCTGTCAGAGGTAGGCTCCTCCCTTTGGTAGGGGGACATAGTGGACTGGGGGTGGGTGAGGAAGGAAGACTCAGGGAGTGTGTTCCTTCATTTGAAAAGGAAAAAATTCTAGCTCAGAAGTGAGGGTGGGATGGGAGAGGGCATATATGGGCAGAGATGTTTTTGAGGTAACCAAGAACAAGCTCCTGTTTCAGTGGGTTGTCAGGTAGGTGAAGGAACAGAGGCCTCTTGGCACTGGACCAGGGACCTGGGGCTCTCACGGTCTTCTTTGATTCCCTGGGCCTGGGTTCCAGGCCAGATAGCATCCCTTCTATGTGCAGGGATGTGTTAATGATTCGAAGTTTGAGTTTTAGAATTACACAGTCCTGAGTTCGAACCTCCACTCCGTGTGACTTCTGAGGTTCAGTTTCCTAATCTGTAAAATGGGACTAATAATGATGGAATATCAATGTTGTGGGGACAAACTGAAGTAAAGCTCTTGGCACATACCAAGCACTCAGTAAATGTGCGTTTGGGGTTGTTAGTTTAAAAATAAATTTTATCGTGTATATTTAAGGTATACAGCATGATGTTCTAACGTATATAGAGACAGTAAAGGTTACTATAGTGGAGCAAATTTCTCCATCATCTCACACAGTTACCCAGTAAAATGATGTATTACAATTGGGGTCTTCTTTCTCAAACTTTAATTCCCTGGGGATCTTATCGAAATGCCAGTTCTGATTCAATTGCACTGAAATTCTTCATCTCTAACCAGCTGTCAGGGGTGGCTGTTGGTTTCTGGACCCACGCTTTACAGAACAAAGATTTGGAGCTAACAGCATATGTCCAGCTCCCAGCCCACACATTCCAGGGAGGCAGGTCTTAGCAGTACCATTTTATAGATGGGGGGACATAGGTTGGGGTCGGAATGCCCACTTGCTGAACATTGAGCATTTGGGGGCTGGCTATAAGATTAGCACTTCCACCAGCTGTGACTGAAGGGGTTGTTTACCTGGGGTAATGGACCTCACACTCAGATAACCATTCTGACCTTACAGGTGACTCCGAGGACCCCAAGGGCTTCCCTGAAGTGATCCAATCCCTGGTAAGTAGCTGCTTCTATTTGCCTCCCCACACCCTTGCTCCACTATCGCACACATGTTGGGAAGAGTGAAAATACAGCCTCTTTGGGCAGAATAAGTGAAGGGTCCAACCCCACTCTGCCAGAAGGCTTGTTTTAGCCTGTGGCCTTGGGCTTATTCAGGGACAGGCTACTGTGGACTGCATGTAGCCCCTCCTCTCTGCAGGAATATTCACTCTAAATACCAACTCCTTTTCTCTGCGTTTATTTTCCAGCATCTATATCAAATAATACAGTTCTGTCTGCTGCATTTTTCACTTAGATTGATCACGAGTATTTCCCTGCATAATTTTTTTTTTTTTTTTTTTTTTTTTTGAGACAGAGCCTCAAGCTGTCCCCCTGGGTAGAGTGCCGTGGCATTACAGCTCACAGCAACCTCCAACTCCTGGGCTCCAGCGAGTCTCCTGCCTCCGCCTCCCAAGTAGCTGGGACCACAGGCGCCCGCCACAACGCCTGGCTATTTTTTGGTTGCAGCCGTCATTGTTGTTTGGCTGGCCCGGGCTGGGAATTCGAACCTGCCACCTTAGGTGTACGTGGCTGGCGCCTTAGCCAGTTGAGCTATAGGCGCCGAGCCTTCCCTGCATAATTAAATGTTCTTGTCGTTTTCATAGGCCGGGTAATAGTTCACCTGATTCCCCTTATTGATATCGTGAAATTAGAACACTGTTTACACACAATCTCTGATTATCTCCTTAGGATAGAGTCCCCAAGGCAAAATCTCTGCCTCCAAGGGCAAGCAATGTCTAAGTTTTTGCCAAATTGCCTCCAGAGTGGTTACTCTAGAATGGGCACGGGCCAGCAGAGCGTAGGAACACCTGTTTCCCCATGCCCTTGGTCCTGAATAGTCATCTCCTATTTGGAATAGATAACACTGGAAAAATTGAGGATAAGGATTTTGGCAGCATAATTGTGGAGAGGTTGTTGCCAACTCCTGTTCTAGGACCATGTGGTTCAGCCCAAGATGGCAGAATTGGATTGTCTGCCCAGCTGAATGTCCCCGTGCCCCACCCTGATTCCTCCCCAAATACACTGAGTGTCTCTTTTCCTTCCTCCCATCCAGATACCTCTAGATAACCATATCCCTGAGGGGGCAGGGCCTGGGAGCCGGGTCCCCATTGAACCTAAGGAACTGGAGGAGAATGAGGTTATCCCCAAGAGAATCTCGCCTTTTGATGGGGATGAAGATGTGTCCAACAAGGTGTCCATGTCCAGCACTGCACAGGACGGCAACATCTTTGAGAGAACAGAGGTTCTGGCAGGTAAGGCTGGGGAAAGGGGGCTCAGTATGGGGCAATGTCTGCAGGCAGGGAAGCTTCTCGCCTTCCTTGTGCCCACTCAGGTTGCCCTGAGGCATTCAAGGACTACACCTCCCTTAAGGGATGGCCTTGACCTGGTAGCCTGGTTGCCAGGGGAGCAGAAAGAATTTCATATCAAAGGCTTCTAAAGAATAGGCCTTGAGTTATTCCCTTGCCTTAAGCCTTTCTCACTGAATTTTCAAAGCACTTTCATAGCCTGGGTTTGGCATCTGAGGGTTAATCATTAAAAGTTAATTTCACTTGAAAGTCTGGAGGCTCTTTAGAATTGGGTTGGCTTCACCTCCCCTTGCTCTGTCACTTGGCAGCTTTATGACCTTGACTTAGACACTTTTTTTTTTTTTTTTTTTTTTTTGAGACGGAGCCTCAAGCTGTCCTCCTGGGTAGAGTGCCATGACATCACGCTCACAGCAACCTCCAACTCCTGGGCTCAAGCGAGTCTCCTGCCTCAGCCTCCCAAGTAGCTGGGACCACAGGCACCCGCCACAACGCCCGGCCATTTTTTGGTTGCAGCCATCATTGTTGTTTGGCAGGCCCGGGCTGGGGATTCGAACCCGCCACCTTAGGTGTATGTGGCTGGCGCCTTAGCCGATTGAGCCACAGGCGCCGAGCCGACTTAGACACTTTCGATGAGTCTTGGTTTCCTCCCCTGTGTAATGGGTACAGTGATACTTCCTTGGGTTGGAGTGATGAGTCCATGAAAAATAAAATGTGAAATAACCTTGCAAATTGTAAAGGGCTATTCTGATTTGTTAGTGTTGTCTGTCGTTAAACCTTCATTGACCCTTCAGTAGGTGGGGCACAAGGTATCTTCAGATGATAGAAGAGGATACTGAGCCCTAGAGAGGTTAAATGTGTGGCCTCAAGTAAGAGCTCAAGGGGTTCTCAACCTATGGGTTGTGACCCCTTTGTAACAATGAAAATACATCCTGCATATCAGATATTTACATTACGATTCATAACAGCAGCAAAGTTACAGTTATGAAGTAGCAACAAAAATTTTATGGTTGGGGGTCACCACAATATGAGGAACTATATTAAAGGGTTGTGGCATAGGAGGCATTAGGAAGGTTGAGAACCACTGTTATAGGGTCTTGTTAGAGGGAACAAGCTGTGGCTGAGGGCCAGTCTGGATGAACCAGCCTGGTGTGTGGATGCCCCAGGCCCATGCTGGGTAACTTCTGTCTGCTGGGAACCAGCCAGTTCAGGGATCTTGCTTGAGATACGGAAAGAGCCCTGTGCCAACTGTCCGTGTCCTGCTGCTATCCAGGACAGATGACAATCTCTCCTGTGTCTTTTTTTTTTCCAGACAAAGTCTCACTTTCTTGCCCTTGGTAGAATGCTGTGGCCTCATAGCTCACAGCAACCTCAAACTCTTGGGTTCACGTAATCCTCTTGCCTCAGCCTCCCAATAGGCTGGGACTATAGGAACCTACCACAGTGCCTGGCTAATTTTAGAGACAGGGTCTTACTTTTGCTCAGGCTGGTCTGGAAATCTTGAGCTCATGCAACCCACCTGCCTGGGCCTTCCAGTGTTGGGATTATAGGTGTGAACCACTGTACCCGGCCTTCTCCTGTGTCTTGAATTGGGGTTCCCTGGGAATATATCCCCAGGTGACTTTGGGGCCCTCTTAGCCCTGACCATGGCCTGGGCTTTTTTTTTTTTTTTTGAGACAGAGCCTCAAGCTGTCCTCTTGGGTAGAGTGCTGTGGCATCACAGCTCACAGCAATCTCCAACTCCTGGGCTCAAGCGAGTCTCCTGCCTCCACCTCCCAAGTAGCTAGGACCACAGGCGCCCACCAGAACACCCGGCTATTTTTTGGTTGCACCCGTCATTGTTGTTTGGCAGGCCCGGGGCTGGATTTGAACCCGCCACCTTAGGTGTATGTGACTGGCGCCTTAGCCACTTGAGCCACAGGCGCTGAGTCTCATTTTACTTTTTCTTTACCACTTTATGTGTGATGTGGATGGGTTGGGGAGAAGGGTGCTGTCAGAACTAGAGAGGCCCTTAGAGGGTTTCAAACTGTAAAATACTTTTATAGAAGTATTTTATTTTTATTTTTATTTTCTTTTGTATGTATTCATTTTTTTTTATTGTTTGGGATTCATTGAGGGTACAAAGATTACATTGCACTGATTGCATTTGTTAGATAAAGTCCCCTTTATAACTGTGTCCCACCCCCAAGAGGTGTGCCATACACCGTGACCCCCATCCCCCTTCCTCCTCCCCCTCCCCACTTGCTCATTTCCCTATCTCCCACAGAAGTGATTAGAGGTAACACCATTTCCTCACAGGGTTTCATTTTCAGCTGGCATGTTTTAGATTTGCATAAGGTTTTGTTTTAATTCTCTAGAGGTTCTATTACTTTTTTTTTTTTTCCTGAGACAGAGTCTCACTTTGCCACCCCTGGTAGAGTGCTGTGGCATCATAGCTCACAGCAATCTCTCACTCTTGAGCTTAAGTGATTCTCTTGCTTCAGCTTCCCAAGTAGCTGGGACTATAGGCGCCCACCATTACGGTCGGCTTTTTTTTTTTTGTTATGTTTGTCATTGTTGTTTAGCTGGCCCAGGCAGGTTCGAACCTGCCAGCCTTGGTGTATGTGGCTGGCACCTTAACCACTGTGCTAAGGGCACAGAGCCAGGTTCTATTACTCTTAAAGAAAATTTTAGGCTCAGCGCCTGTGGCTCAAGTGGCTAAGGCGCTAGCCACATACACCTAAGGTGGCGGGTTTGAATCCAGCCCGGGCCCGCCAAACAACAATGATGGCTATAATCGGAAAAAAAATAGCCAGGCATTGTGGTGGGTGCCTGTGGTCCCAGCAATTTGGGAGGCGGAGGCAGGAGACTGGCTTGAGCCCAGGAGTTGGAGGTTGCTGTGAGATATGCCACGGCACTCTACCCAGGGCAACAGCTTGAGGCTCTGTCAAAAAAAAAAAAAAAAAAAAAAGAAAGAAAAGAAAATTTTATCTGGTCCAAGCAACTGTTACTTTATACACAGGGAGGCTGAGACCTAGGCTTTGGGTCACACACAGCAAGAAAAGAACTGAAACCAGCCCATGTCTATCATTTTCCTTCCGTTTCAGAATTATTCAAGTATACAGTCCTTATGTGAAAAGCTGCATTGCTTAGCTAAGGGGTTTCCCTCCATTCACTTAACTATTTCTTTTTTTGAGACAGTGTCTCACTCTCACCCAGGCTAGAGTGCTGTGGTGTCATCATAGCTCATAGCAACCTGAAATTCCTGGGCTCAAGCAATCCTCCTGCTTCAGTCTCCCAAGTAGCTGGGACTATAGGCACCTGCCACGACACCTGGCTAGTTTTTCTGTTTTTAGTAGAGACAGGGTCTTGCTCTTGGTCAGGCTTGTCTCTAACTCCTGACCTCAAGGGATCGTCCTGCCTCGGCCTCAGAGTGCTAGGATGACAGGTTCAGTGAGCCACTGCACCCAGCCCTAGTAACTCTGAAACAGCACCCAGGAGCTTTCTGAAGTGGTTGCTATGTGCCATGTAATTCCTGTGCCCTTTGTTGGGTCCCTGCAACAACTTGGAACTGAGTCTAAAGAACTTGTCCAGAGTCACAGAGCCAGGAAGTGATTGAGAGACCTGGCATTAGGACCAGGCCACAGTCAGCTTTTGAGCCTATGCTTTGAACCCTGACTCTGTGGGGAGCCCCAGATCAAGGGCCTCATGGAAGACCTGGGGTCAGCAGAGGGAGAGGTGACACCAACGGGAATGGAGTTGATGCTTGCTATTCTGTGAGCTTTTCCTGGCACCTCCTGGGGCACTCTGTTCACCCTATTGCTGCTTTTTCATAGGATCTTAGCCAAGGAAGAACTTTCCATGGCTCCTCTGTGCCACTCTGTCCCCACACTGTGCATAGATTTGTAATGTGTGCAGGAATGGAAAATTAATCTTCTTAGCCTGAGTAAGACGGAATTAGGGGACTCAATCTGCCACAGAAAGGATTCTACAAGACATCTCTGCCCCTAACGGACAGGAATGAGTCATTCAGGCCATCTGACCAAGTGGACAGAATAGACGCTCACCCAAGGTTAGAAGCCCACCTCTGCCTGATATGAGCCTGAGCTCCTGGGGCATTTATTGAGCCCTTACTGTGGTGCAAGCCTGATTGGGCTGGGGACACAGATATAAACTTTAAATGTTCACAGTTAATGAGTCTTGAGAATATGCTATGCACTAGGCGCTGTTCTAAGCCCTTTCAGTGAATTAGTCTATTCACTCCTTAGGACAAATGTACGAGAAAGGTTCTCTTATTTCCATTTTGCAATGAGAAAGATAAAGGAACTTGGCCCCAAATCACACAGCCAGAGGGAGGAGTGGGCATGGAAACTTGGCCTTTGCCATTGGGTTCTATGGGAATGTAAACCATGGTGTGTAACCATCAATACCGTAATAGAGGGACATTAGTACATTCCGCATGTGTGTCTGGAATGTGTGTACCTGTCTACAGAAGTGTAGCCCAGCAGGGGTGTGTATGCTCCCGTGCTAAGGACCGTAGGGCAGACATATCCATGGGGGTGGGTTCCAGAGCCTGCCATTTTCACTGTTTCTGGCTCAGTTAGTGCTAAGCTGTTGCTGAGGGAGGTAGGGTGTGAGCTGTGTGAGCTTGGTGTTTGGAAAGAGCCTAGGCTTTGGACTTAGGCAGATGCGAGTTGCAATAGTGGGCTTGACACTCTAGCCCTATGGTCTTTATTGACTTATAATGCTTGGTGACACCCTTCTCATGATTGAGGTTGGGAGGGTCAAATTAAATAAGGTGTCGGGCGGCCCCTGTGGCTCAAAGGAGTAAGGCGCCAGCCCCATATGCCGGAGGTGGCAGGTTCAAATCCAGCCTTGGCCATAAACCTCAGGTTCACAAAGTGCGACTCTCTAAAAAAAAAAAAAAAAATAAGGTGTCAACTTGCCTGGTACAGGTGGTGATAATGGTAAGGATGTCTGACTGTCCTAGTCAGAGAACTGACTGGGGGGGGGGAATGTACCCCCAAGGTCCTGATAAGGAGTTCTTACCCCTACCTTTGCCCTCTCTCCCTCTCCAGCTCTAATTGTGGGCGGCGTTGTGGGCATCCTCTTTGCCGTCTTCCTGATTATGCTGCTGGTGTACCGCATGAAGAAGAAGGACGAAGGCAGCTACGACCTGGGCAAGAAACCCATCTACAAAAAAGCCCCCACCAACGAGTTCTATGCATGAAGCTTCCTCGTGGCACTGGTTTTGGACGTTGGGGGGAGGGAAGCCGGAGGATTTTGAAGGGTGGACGTTAGGGTAGGGGGAAGTCAACCTAATACTGACCTGTCAGTATCTCCAGCTCTGATTGATTACCTTTTAAGTGTCAGAAGAGACATTACCTTCTACTGTTCTGCCTGGCTCTCCTTGATTTGTTGGGCCTGGCAGAAAAATGGGCAATCCTGGGATTGGATTATTTCCTAAACTTACTGTTTAGAATCTAGGTCCAACTTCGAGCCTATTCTGAACATGCCTCATCCAGAGCCCCTCTGAAGCCAGGTGGGTAGGGGGGATTCAGTGAGTCCTGGCTGGAGCTTAACCACCCCCCTCCCCACCAGCCATATTCCTGGCCTCCTGTCCCACACAGCCTGTCCCTCTGCCAGGAATTGGGAGAAGGATCTAGCACCATCTGCACCTTGACATGTGTCTGTAAATGGATTCTTAGGATCACACTACGGGGAGTCTCTGTGGTATACCTTGGGCCATTCTAGGCTCTTTTAAGTGACTTTTGGAAATCAACCTTTTTTATTTGGGGATTGGGGGAGAGAGCTAAAAGTTCATGCTGAAATGGATTTATAGAATATTTGTAAATCTATTTTTAGGGTTTTTTGTATGTGTTTTTGTTTTGTTTGTTTATTGTTTTTTAATGGTTCATTCCTCTGTGCAGAGTGTCTCTCTGCCGGGGCAGGAGTGCGGAGATGCTAAGAAATTCTGCCCTCTCTTGCTCATTTCCACCGCACCTGCTAAGTTTGTATTTAATGGTTTTTTTTGTTTCTTTTTCTTGGAAATGAGAGAAGAGCCGGAGACATGATTTTTATTTTTATTTTTTACTATTTATAGCTTTAGACAGGGCCTGTCCTTCCCTCTTTCTTTCATTAAACTTCTTCCCCCAAGTTTTTTATACTTCACACACCCCTGCTCATGACCTTGGCCCTTTCTAAAGCTGCTTCCTCTAAGAAGTAGCTTTGACAGAAAAAGTTTTTTAGCAGATCCCAAAATATAATGAAAGGGGATGGTGGGATATTTGCGTCTGTGTACTTGTAATATATTATTATTCTTCCTTGGTTCTAGGAAAATAGATAAATATATTTTTTTTCAGGAAATAGTGTGATATTTCCAGTTTGATGTTGGCTGGGTGGTCGAGTGAGTGAATTTTCATGTGGCTGGGTGGGTTTTTGCCTCTTTTTTCTCTTGCCCTGTTTCTGGTGCCTTCTCCGGATTGGGCTAGAATAGTTGAGGTAGACAGCGCTACCCTTTCTGCCTTCTGCCGGGGAAACCAGCTGGTGTTCTTTGGTTTGCTTTGTCCAAGCTCTAGGGCTGTGCTATCCAATACAGTAACCACATGCGGCTGTTTAAATTTAAGTCAATTAAAATCACATAAAATTAAAAATTCATACCACACTTGCACTAACCACATTTTGAGAGCTCAGTCACCACATGTGGCTTGTGGCTGCTGTATTGACTGAGCGGAGGGCATTTCCTGCTATTGGAGAGTGCTGCTCTAGAGAACTAAACTGGCTTAGGAACTCACAGCCTTGGCTGTGTTGGGATGAACCTGAGCTGGGTGTGCATGGGGGAGGGCTGATGAGGCCCTGTCATCTGGGACGCCCCCTCCAGGGAGGAGAGGCCTAGTGGTGGCTTAGCCTGGGCAGACCGTGTCTCCTCCAGCCAGTGAGGGGAACCACCCTCCCTTGCTGCACCAGTGGCTGTCAGCTCCCACGGCCACCCCAACCTAGGGTCCCAGCTGGCTGGGTCCCCTCCCACCCCCAGCGCCCTTTACCTCGGGTTGTATTGGAGCGAGCACCTCTTCTGTAGTCACCTCTCACACTGTCGTCTGTTACTGATTTTTTTGATAAAAAGATAATAAAACCTGATACTTTCTAGATTGCCTGCCTCTGTCATTTTGGTTTGTAACAGGTCAGATCTTTCTGGGCCCTTGATCTCAGGGGAGCATGAAAAATCACTTTGACCAAATCCTCGATGGGGTGCCGGACATGGGGCAGGGTGAGGGGGCCAAGATGTAAAAAGGGGCAGGAAAGGGCCTGGAGAGAAGGGTGGATGTCCCGACCCGCACACCGGTGGTGTGCCACCGCTCCTACCTCCTTGGTTTGTTTAGGTGGCCCCATGTTTAAAAGACAAACACAAAAATCCTCAAATTAATTACTGTCTATAGTGATCAGGAAGTTTCTCATAAAAATCCTGTTTTTTTTTCTTTTCTTGGGGAAAAAAGACCTCAAAATTTGGCAACTGTCAGCCTGCATGACAACAAGTGGGAGTTGCCAAGGGTCAGGTACCCACTGGGATGTGAGCTCTGCCAGGCTGTACTCCTGTCACCTGTGTGGCCTTACGCAGGCACTGTAGCTGGCAGGCTCTGGAAATACCACTGAGGACATCTCTTGATCCTTATAACTACTCCGTGAGATGGGTAAGATCCTTGTCACCAAGGGGGCAACCTGCTCCTAGCTTGTCTATATCGAGATGACACGTGTGGCTTAATTCCAGGTCTTTGATGTTGGGTGTGTTCCCTTGGCACCGTGTTGCCCAGGGCTGGGGTGGGGGAGGGAAGCAGAGGATTTGGTAGAAGATGTAGCAAAACCTTACACCACACCATGAGCCAGCCAGGAACCCATTCTTAACACTTTATACCCAAACTCCTTTAATTATTGCAACTCCACAAGAAAGTGCCATTAGTTTCCCTGTTTCACAGATCAGCAAACTGTATCCAAGAGGTTAAATGTCTTGCCCAAAGCTACACAGCCTATAGTGGTAGAGGTGGGATTTGAACTCAGATGGTTAGGATCTGGAGCCTGCTCCCGACTGTACTGCCTACCGGAAGGGGGGGTTATGTCACCCAAGGCCCCTTAATGGGGGGCTGCTAAGCCTCCACAAACTCCCTCAGAGAAGCAGTGAGTCTAGTCTCAAATCCCATGTTAGCACAAATCTCTCCTGAGACCCTGCTGCATTTTGTTTTCCTGAGTCCCTTGAGGCTCAAGTGGGTCTCTGTTTCTTGCTACTTGTGTCCTACAGAAGGCCCTCATGTCTGTTAGGGCTTCATTATCCAACACAGTATCCACTAGTCACTGTGACTATTTAAATTGATGAAACTTAAAAATTAAAGTTCATTTCCTTAGTTGCACTAGGCTGATTTCAAGTGCTCAGAAACCACATGTGGCTACCATATTGGATGGTGCAGATATAGAACGTTTCCACGGAGCAGAAATTTCTGTTAGACAATGCTGTGTGGCATGAGACTGTGAGTCAGGACCTCTGGGCTTGGATTTCAGCTTTTACTAGCTGTTGCCTTGTGCTATAACAGCCTACAAAAAGATAAGCTAGGCTGAGTGAGGCGGCTCATGCCTGTAATCCTAGCATTCTGGGAAGCTGAGGCAGGAGGATAACTCGAGCTCAGGAATTTTAGACCAGCCTGAACAAGAATGAGACCCTGTCTCTACAAAAAATGGAAAAATTAGGCTGATCTGATGGTAGTGGGTTATGAGAACTTATTAACATTAGTGTCACTAAAGTTGTTATTAACCCCCCCCCCCCCGCCCCACTGCTAAATTTGACTAGCTTTTTAAAAAATAGAAAAATTAAGCTGGGTATGGTGTCACACACCTGTTCTAGCTGCTTGGGAGGCTGAGGCAGGAAGATCTCTTGAACCCAAGAATTTGAGGTTACAATAAACTATGATGACGCTACTGTATTCTGGTCCAGGTGACAGAACAACAAATAAAGTAAGCTAGATCTTGGTGCACAGTAAGTGCTCAATAGGTGGTATTCTCAGCATCAGTGCTAGCTTTTTGAGTAAGATATTAGCTCCAGAAGAGCCCTGTATTTGTTATCTATTGTTCTGTAAAATTACCCCTAAACATAGTGGTTTATACCAAGAGAAATATTATCTCACATGGTTTCTGTGAGTCAGAATCCAGGAGCAGTTTAACCAGGTGGTTTTGGCTCAAGAGTCTCATGAGATTGCAGTCAAAATGTTAGCCAGGGCTGCAGTCTCATTTGAAAGCTTGCCTGGGGCTAGAGGCTCCATTTCCAAGATGGCTTGATTTTTGTAACACAGTGCTGGATATTGGCAGGAGGCTTCAGTCTCTCACCACATAGACCTATATACAAGGCTGATTGACTGCTTTCATAACACAGCAGTGGGCTTCACTCAGGGTATGTGATCCAAGAGAGCCAGGTGGGAACTGTGATACCTTTTATGACCTAGCCTAGTCACCCACTGTCACTTCCGTGATATTGGTCACACAGGTGAGACCTCTTCATTGTGAATAGACTACAAAGGGGTAGGAACACCAGGAGGCAAGATTCTCAGGAAGCCATCTTAAAGGCTGGTTGCCTTGCCTTGTCACTGGTCAACCTGGGACAAGGGTCAATTTATCTGGATGGCTAACTCTGATTGGCACAGTGTTATTTCTGAGAATTGAGCAGGGGATGTAAAATGTGTCATGGACAATATTGAGCCATTTTTGTTCATGAACCTGGTCATCCTCTCAGGCAGCAGAAGCACTGACTTTGACACAGGACAATGCATAGGGCATGGGAAGCCCTGCAAGCCAACCAGATCTCTCCAGCCACTGATGTGCTATATGGTTTGGGGGACTAGGCAGAATTCCAAGATGGCCCCAAAGATTTCTGCCCCCCCGGTGTATAAAACCTGAAAAATTCCCGCACGTGTGGGCAGGACCTGTAAATATAGGAGGATGCAAGGAATTTTATGATTAGGTAACTTTACATAGCAAAGATGAAGGGGCACCCTTGTTGGCAAGCAGCCAGCTACAGCAGAAGTTTACTACTTTGCCCTCTGAAAGCAAAGGCTGCTACCCTGCCTGCCTTTGTCCCATGGAGTCTGGAACATAGCCTGATTGGGGGGCCATTTTAAAATATGAGTATTCTCAGAGCTGGCCCTTGGCAAAAACTTGTATGTAAATGTGGCCATATTAGTTTCACTTCCCTGAAAGCCATTCTCTCTCCGTTGCCATCTTCCTGGGTCTGTGTACTCAGCCGTCCACTTCCTCCCGAGGGAGTAGGGTATGATTATGAGTTTCTCTTTGCAGAAAATCTTAACATAATAAAAATTAGAAAGAAAAAAGCAAACCCCAAGTCAGTGCTTAAACTGAGAGACTTGTTAATGATGGAACCTCGGGCAGCATGTGAGCTGGTGAACTGGGAGATTTTAGAACAGACATTTTGGCCTTATTCTCTCTACCTGCCCCATTCGCCCCCTCCCCCACTCATACTCCACTTACACCAAGCAGCATGGTAGAATGAGAATTAAGAGAACCTCAGACTCCCAGATTGGTGTCAGGAGTACAGGATTTGAATCAATGACAACCTTTTCCATCAACCTACTGTGACTTTAGCCTCCTCTCTTGAACCCTCAATTTCCCTATCTATAAAATGTGGAGGAAATATGGACTAGAGCAACAATTCCCAACCCTGGCTACTCACTAGAGTCACATGGAAGGGTTTGCAAACAAGACAGGTGCCTAGATGTCTTATTTATTTTATTTTTTCTTTTTTTTCCCCAGAGGTGGAGGTAGTGGGGCTGGGGAGGGATAGAAGTCAGAAAGTGTCTCCCTTTGTTGCCCAGGCGGGGCTTGAACTTCTGGGCTTAAAGTAATGCTCCTGCCTTAGCCTCCTAAGTAGCTGGGATCACAGGTGCCTGCCACTGTACCTTGGATATCTATTAATAATTTTTTTATATCTCAATAGATTATTCTAATGTGAAGAGGATTAAATCTGTAAATAGGTTTTAGAGTATTTAGAAATTTCCTGGAAGTGGCTCGGCACCTGTGGCTCAAGCGTCTAGGGCGCCAGCCACATACACCTAAGGTGGTGGGTTCGAATCCAGCCCGGACCCGCCAAACAACAATAATGGCTGCAACCAAAAAATAGCTGGGCGTTGTGGCGGGCGCCTGTGATCCCAGCTACTTGGGAGGCGGAGGCAGGAGACTCGCTTGAGCCCAGGAGTTGGAGGTTGCTGTGAGCAGTGAAGCCACGGCACTCTGCCCAGGGGGACAGCTTGAGGCTATGTCTCAAAAAAAAAAAAAAAAAAAAAAAGAAATTTCCTGGAAGTATAAAGAATTGTGTGTCTAAACCTCCAAGGGATCCTGAGAGCCTAAAAAAGATAAGATTATCTTTAAAGAACGCAATAGTTTTCAACCGCAAATAGATAAATGAGAACTCAACGCTTGGAGGGGAACATTGCCATCTGCTGGTTTCATTTTGCAATAGCAACATCCAAATATCTGCCAATGCGCTACAAGGCTGTGTATTATTTATTGAGGACCAACTCAATGTGCAAGGCATTGTGATGCGCCACTCGGGACACACAGAGATAAGAGCTCCTTTCCATGTGAAACTCTCAGTCTACAGGGGACAACAGGCATGCACGTAAAACCCTTTAATCCAAGGTGGGTGGACTGACATGGTTCCAGTGAGTCTCTGTGGGACTATAAGAAGGAAGCCTGGGGCCGGGGCTGACTTTATAGGTGTTTGACCTGTGCTTACAAGGGACCGCACCTGGTTTTATCATCTCCTGTCACTATCTTGAAATTCTTAATACTTTTTGAACAAAGGGCTGTATGTTTTCATTTTGCAAATGAATGTAACTGGGTTCTACTTGGGGAGGACATTTTGGAGGAGATGATATCGGACGTGGCTGGACAGCAGTGGAGGGAAAGGAAAAGAAGAAGCATATTCTAGTGTGGAAGGAGGGGACGAGTCCCTCAGTCTTGGTGACTGCTTGGTTTGGGGGAAGGAGGCAGAAGATCAGGTGCTGCCAAGGAGGGGTGGGGAGGAGGGAAAGGGAGTTTGATGCTCAATGGATTCAGGTTCAAGTACAAGGAGGACCTTCAAGGACAGGTCCAGCAGCTGGAACTCAGAAGATAGGTCAGGGCTGGAGTTTTGGGGTTACAGACTCCCACATGGGTGCCTAGGTGGGATCAAGGGTTATAGGGTCACTGTGAGGGAGGACGAAGAAGATAGAGCTGCATAGCTGGGTCTGGGCCTTTGGACCAAAGTAGGGTCTAGGTTTCTAGGTCTCCTGCCTTGGGGAGTGGTGAAGGAAGCCCTGGAGGGCAGGGCTGGATGGCCCCCAAGCTTCAACTCCCCATGTGGTGCTGTGAAACTTTCTTAGCCTCCTTAGGACTAGCTTCCTGTACTCTTAATGAGGCTAAGAGGATGGACAACACCTCCAGGGACAGCGAGTTCAGCTTCCCTGAGGCAAGCACTCATTTTGAGGACATTTCCTATTCAATGTGTTCCCTGCATCCCTCAGTCAGGATTCACCTTCCAGGGCCACAGTGCCTTTGAACAAGCTTCTCCCTCCCCCCTCACAGTGGTTTCAGCCTGCAGATGGCAGATGACAGAACTTAGTCAAGACTTTGGGCTGTCTAGAAAACAAAAACCACTTCCTCCTTCTGGGAAATATCAGCTTCTTCCTTATGAAACTTTGCATATTCTGGGGGAGGAGTTTTACAGGAAACCAACTCTTCCTCAGGAAGTTAAGGAAAGACCCAGGGGCTTAGAACCCAGAATTCACATTTCAGACCAGCCTTCCCATGGGGCACCACCAGAGGCTGGTACCAGGCAGGATCTGTTACTCCAGGGCATGCTGGCTGTGTTCCCAACGTCTGTCCCCCATGCCCAGGTGTGTGAAACTGTCCCTTCCAGTGGGGACACAGATGCCTGGAGGGCAAAAGCCTCAGGCTTGGTTCCTCAGAGTGTGTGGAGTTGTGTCTGAAACGGGGAGAGAAGGAGGGAGACATCCGCAGGATGAACTTACTGAGGCAGGAAGGGGGCTCAATTTTTTTTTTTTTTTTTTTTGAGACAGTCTCACTATGTGGCCCTGGGTAAAGGGCCGTGGCGTCACAGCTCACAGCAACCTCAAACTCTTGGGCTCAAGCGATTCTCTTGCCTCAGCCTCCCAAGTAGCTGGGACTACAGGCGCCCACCACAATGCCCGGCTATTTTTATTTGTTTGTCTGTTTAGCAGGCCCGGGGTAGGCCAAGTTCCAACCTACCAGCCCAGGTGCATGTGGCTGGCGCCCTAATCGCTGAGCTATGGGCGCTGAGCCAGGGGGCCCAATATTGATTTAGAGGTGGAGAAGAGAGAAAGATAGGGAGAGCCACACACCCCAGACACAGAAAGCCGCTCTCGGGTTGTGTTTTCCTGTGTACGAGAGAACCAAGCGACTGTGTGAGGCTGCAAGGCCAGGTCTCTATGGCGAGCCTTCTGCTACCCTCCCGCAGCAAAGGGACAGGAAGCTGGGCCAAAGACCCACAAAAACAGCCCGCCCCGGGCCTGGGCACAGACCCCAGCAAGGGCAGCCGCGGCGCTCAGGCCGTGCCTAGGTCTGGATGAACAGGTGGAAGTTGGTGCGCGTGAACTCGTGGTGGATGCTGTCCAGGAGCGCGTCGGCGTCGGCGTCGGCGTCGGCGTCGGCGGCAGCGGGCTCGGAGGCGCCGGAGGGACCCGGCCGGGCGCTGTACTCGGGAGTGTAGGTGAAGGAGAAGGCGCTAGGGTAGAAGAGCCCATCGGCGCGCACCAGGCTCACAGGCACCGAGATGGGAGCGCGCAGCCAGCGCCAGTCGCTGCCGAAGGCCGCTACGTCAGGCACTACGCACACCAGGGACCGCGGGCTCCTGCGGGTGGAGCGCAAGGGTTGGGGCTGCAGTGACCCTGATGGCATACACTCCCCCAGCTCCTCGCTCCCCGAGGCCCGAGGGAGGCTGTCTCCCCACCCCATACCTGTACATGGTTTCTGCCTCCACGTCGCCGAACCACACCTTGAGCCCCGCGTGAAAGTTTTCTCCGTGGAGCTCCAGCGTGGCCACGTCGCCCCCGCCACTCAGCTGGGGGAGGATGGGACCAGTTGGGGTCGCGGAAAAGGCATGGGGACCCGCCGCCCTCCCTCACTAGAACCCCGCGCCCCCAGCGCCTGATTTCACCTCTAGGGTGCTAATGAGGGGCACCGGAGTGACGGGCTCTCGTGCGCACGCCAGGCTGCTGCCGAAGGAGAACTCCACCGACTCCGTCCCGATGATGGTCCAGCAAGAGCTGTCGTTGAGCAGCGCTCTGTTCGCTTCCTTGGGGCAGGGAGAGGCCTGGGAAGAGACCGGAGGGGCGGAGGGAGAAGCTTTGCAAGGTGGCCGCCGGTGCACCGCGTGCATTAGGCGAAATAGAGGTACCAGTCCTAGGTTCTGCCGTTTACCTGTCCCTTGAGCTTGGACCAAGGCCCTTCAGTTCTCTTCAGAGTAAAATAAGCTTGTAGGACTAACTGATGTTTTTATGGTCATATTTTCTTAAGGTTCTAGAATTCTGATTGCTTTTTTAAAGAGACAAGGTCTTGCTCTGTTGTCCAAGCTAGAGTGCAGTGGCAAAATCACAGCTCACTCATCCTCAGACTCTTGGGCTCAAGCGATTCTCCTGCCTCAGCCTCTCCAGTAGCTGAGAATGCAGGTGCCTGCCACAACACCTGGCTAATTTTTAGAGACCCGGATCTGGCTATATTGCCTGGCCTCAAGTGATCCTTCCACCTCAACTTTCCAAAGTGTTGGGATTACAGGCCTGAGCCACTACATCCAGCCTAGAATTCTATTTGTTAAACATAGCAATTCTGTGCTCTAATGTTCTACAATTTTAATGTTCTTTGGGAAGGGGTGCTGTTATTTTCCTTTTTTCTTTCTTTTTCTCTTTCTTTCTTTCTTTTTTGAGACAGAGTCTCACTTTGTCTCTCCCTTGGTAGAGTGCTGTGATCTCAAAGCTCACAGCAATCCTCAACTCTCGGGCTCAAGTGATTCTCTTGCCTCAGCCTCCCAAGTAGCTAGGACTATAGGGGCCAACACATGACTGGCTAATTTTTGAGATGGAGGTCTCGCTCTGGCTCAGGCTGGTCTTGAACCTGTGATCTCAGGCATTCCATCTGCCTCGGCCTCCCAGAGTGCTAGGATTACAGGTATGAGCGACCACGCTCGGCCATAATTGTTATTTTCTACATACAGTATTATGATTCCATCTCCCAACATTTTTTGAGAATGTTCTTTTGGTAGTAATAGTACTTAATAATATTTTCCACATTCTAGAATTTTCCATATTCTGTGTCTTCACATTCTATGATTCTAATGGACTTTGCACAATAATACACAATACTGTCCTATTGTGATTTTTATTTATATCCTACAATTTTATATCCCAACATTCTATGATTCTAAAATTCTCTGGGAAGGAGTATGGCCCTATAATATTAATTATTACTATTTTTTACACGCTCTGATTCTGTCCTGAGAGGCTATGCTTTTGATATTCCATGGGAGGCAGCATTGCTCAGTAAGTGGCAAGCATGATGATAACGATGACCTAACATTCTGTGGTTCTCTGCATTCTCACTATCTTCAACTCTTGGCGCTGGTATTCTTTGCTTCTCACCTGGAATTGCACCACCTTCTCTGTGGCAAGGCATAAGTAGTTGCCACTCCCTCCTGGGGGACCCCCTGGAAACTGGAATGCACACTTGTGCAGCTGGGAGATGGGCTCATCCACGTCGAGGAGTGCACATTGTTTGGCTACTTTTCGGATGATCTGCAATGGAAGGGTGGTAAGAAGGCACCTGGGTGCCGGAGGTTGGCCTCCCAGCCAGTTCTTTACTACTCGGAGAGCCACATGGCCACTGAAGATTCCCCTTACCCCTTAACTTTTGTCCAATCCCATAAAGTATCCCCAGAGTGAGAATAAGTATCTTAGCCCTTCTCCCTCCATCTCTGCCCATGTGGGTCCTGCCTTCTGCATGGATTTCAGGGGCCCCCAACAGGTATGCCCTCCCTTCCCATACCATAGGAGGCAGTGTGATGCCAGTGACAGTACAGACGAGTTGCACCAGGGAGCCATAGCGCACGTAGCCCTCTCGAGGGGGGAAATCCCCTTGGGAACAGTGCTCATCAGCTGGGGACCAAAAGGAGGAAGGAACAAGGGTTCTGAGGGGTCCAAGTTTCTGTCCCAAACCCAACCTTCCTGCCGCTTGCTCCCTCTCACAAGTGGGCACTGTGGGAAGGTTTGGCACTCAAGGAAGCAGCTGAAGCTGGAGTTTCTAATCCTTGAGAGGCCTTTTATGGCCATCTTCACAAATGTTTTCCCCCGGAGACAGGGCTCGGCAGCAGGCTACTTAGGTGATGTGAGGGGAAAAGGTGAGGATTGGGAAATCAGAATGGCTTGGATCAGTCACTGAGTCACTGGGACCTTGAGGACGTCTTTTTGTGTTTCTGAGACTCAGTTACATGGGGCAAAGTTACCTTCCTTGAGGAGCTGTGGAGAAGATTAAATAAGCTAATGCCTGTGAGCTGTTCAGCCCCGGGCGAAGATGTGATTACCCAGGTGAAGTGTGAAGGCTGCCCACTGTCGTGCACTGGCCACAAAGGCCCCGTCCTCCACAGAGAGGTAGCGTGTGGAGACCGTCTGGGAGCGCAGTCGGTTGAAGAGGGAGACCTTTGAGCCAGAGGATATGCACACTGTGGGGGAGGTGGAATGAGTGCCCTGGCCTGACATCTTGAACTTGCCAGTTTCCATCCTCTGTTCTCCATGCCAGCCTGGCTAATATGTCCACTGGCCTAGATACACTGGGCACTTGTATTTCACAGATACTTATCTAGTACCTGCTGCAGTCCTGTTTCTGTTCCTTTGTCTACCCTCCTTTGCAGCCTGGGCATCCTTCAGTTCAACAAACAGAATTTTTTTTTTTTGAGACAGAGCCTCAAGCTGTCCCCCCTGGGTAGAGTGCTGTGGCATCACAGCTCATAGCAACCTCCAACTCCTGGGCTCAAGCGAGTCTCCTGCCTCTGCCTCCCAAGTAGCTGGGACCACAGGCGCCCGCCACAATGCCTGGCTATTTTTTTTTGGTTGCAGCCATCATTGTTGTTTGGCCGGCCCAGGCTGGATTGGAACCCACCACCTTAGGTGTATGTGGCTGGTGCCTTAGCTGCTTGAGCCACAGGCGCCGAGCCAACAAAGAGAATTTTAAAAACACTTTTATATATTAAAGCAAACATTTATTTATTTTTTAAAGAGTTGGGGGGGTCTCTCTATGTTGCCCAGGCTGGCCTTGAACTCCTAGGCTTAAGCGATCCTCCTGTCTCACCCTCCCAAGTAGCCCAAACTACAGGTGTGCAACATTATGCCTGGCATAATTTCATCAACTAGTCACTATGAATGGGCCTACTTTGTGCAGGCACTGCACAGGGTGCTGGGCACTAAAAAGGGTGAATTAAACTCAGTCTTGCTCTGGAAGAGTTCACAGTGTGGAAAGGAAGACAAGGGCACACATAAAATTCCAAGGAGACCTTCTAGGAGGAGGTAATACTCTCAGCTGGTGAGCACCCGATAGGCGGGAGTCACACCGAGGGCTGCAAAGCAAATTACTGTGGCGTGGAGCAGCAGCACAATACTTTCAGGGCCTGACATTTATCTTTTCCATACCAGAGCCACAGTTTTATATTCTCACTTGACTTTGATCACTGGCCTTCCTCTCTCCTCTCACAGTGGTAGGCTTCCTGTAAACGTTCAATTTATACCTAGTCCAAGTTCTCTTCCTTTACATAATACTTGGCATTCGTTGTATGCCACGTGTTTTACATGCATTGGCTCCTCTGATTATGTCAATAGAGAGAATTATTATCTGAGGCAGATAATATTATTTCCACTTAAGAGAGCAACTTGCTCTGGGCCCCCAACTCCCACCCTCAAGTCTCGTATGGATCCCTTTTCCTGTTTTTGATCCTTAACTCTTCTAATCGTCCAACCTAAATTGCACACGCTCGCTTAGACTCCGCCCCTTTCTCAGTTCAGACTCCACCTTTTCGACTCTGACTCCACCCCTCGGATCCAAGCAGCACCACCGCATCCTTCCCACCCGCCCCAGTTTAGCAGTTCTTGACTTGGTTGCTCCTCCCCCTCCTGTCCTGCGCTGAGGCCCCGCCCCGCTCACGGTCAGTGTTTTTCAGCGACTGCTTCTTCTGCGAGGGCTTCGAGATGACCTTGATGAGGCGGCTGTGGAAGGTGCCCAATTCCTGGCCCCCGCGGAGCACCAGTCGCAGCACCAGCCGAAAGTGCTTCCTCTTATCTGCATCCGAGATGTACAGGGTCTTGGCGCATCCGAATTCCTGCGGGCTCATGGGGATGCGGCGGTCTTATTCCAGCCCTCCACGACAGACTAAACCAACCTCCCCCTGATATCTGACGTCCGCCCCATCGGAGGTGACAAGAAGCTCCTCGATCCAGGCTCTCGGGCTCAGCCTTAAGGCAGAACCCTGGCCTCCAAGCCTCCCTGTCCATGCCTTGGCTTCTGGAGGGGAGTGAAGAAGCCCTCCTTTCCATGGGAGAGGCAGGGAGCGGAGCAGGAGTCAAACTTCTTCCCTTGCGCTCTCACCCTGGAGTCTGGCTGCTCCTCGAAATTCAACTTCTGCGTTTCAGCTGCGCTGCCAGACGCGCCATCCAGTCCCATGTAACCGCAGACCGTGGGCCCGGTCTCTCCTGCCTGGTGAGCTGGAAAGGGACGCGGGTTAGCCTGGAGGGGCTCGGGAAGGATTCAGGTGCTAAACAAGCTTAGTTCTCCCCGCCAGAGGGCGCGGCGAGACCGCAACTACGAACCGCCTGGCTCCCAGGCCTAACTTTTGGTCTTCCCTACAGAGTAGACAGTAGCAGCCCTCACCTTGGCCCTGCACTGGCTTCACCCTCCAGCCGGGACCAGAGAGGTAGACGCAGGGTGGGGGGCAGAAGAACCTGCGGAGACAAATGAGAGTTGGATTCCTATATCTGTCTCCATTTGACTGTCCTGTAAGCATAGCAAGGTAGCACAAACTCAACAGAACCCTGGATTCTGGATTCCCCCACATCCCCGAGGCTTCTCCGTGATTGTGAATTCCATTAACACAAAACTTCCTTTTTTTACACCTGTCATTCAACTCCTCAGTAAGTCCTGTTCACTCCACCTTCAAAAGATATCTAGAATCCACTGGCTTCTTACTACTTCAGCCTTCATCCCAGGTGGCATTACTTTTTGCCTGGAGCACTGCATCAGCCTTTCAACTTGTCTGTTTTCACCTCACCCCCCTTTTCAACTTATCTTTCACACAGACTGCTTTTTTTTTTTTTTTTTTTTTTTTT
>NW_003852418.1:7518271-7526974 GCF_000181295.1 Otolemur garnettii | reverse complement strand
TTTGCAGTTTTTGGCCCTGGCCAGGTTTGAATCCATCACCTCCAGTATATGGGGCCAGTTCCCTACTCCTTGAGCCATAGGTGCTGCCTGCACACAGACTGCTTTTTAAAAAACATGAGTCAAGGGCACCTGTGGCTCAAAGGGGTAGGGCACTGGCCCCATATGCTGGAGGTGGTGGGTTCAAACCCAGCCCCGGCCAAAAAACAAACAAACAAAATAATAAAAAACACAAGTCAAATCATGTTACTCTTCTTCTTAGAAGTCCTCCACGGTTTAAAATAGAAAACTTACTAAAAATAGAAAACTTAGCAGAGCATGGTGGCGCACACTTGTAGTTCCAGCTATTCGGGAGGCTGAGGCAAGAGGATCACTTAAGCCCAAGAGTTTGAGGTTGCTGTGAGCTATGATGTTGCCACAGCATTTTACCCAGGGCAAAAAACTGAGACTCTATATAAAATAAAATAAAATAAAATAAATTAAAGTCCTCCCCTGATCTGGGTCCTGCTTGTCTTTTTGATTTATTTCCTACAGCTCCTCCCTCTGTCTCTAATTCCAGCCACTCTGACTTCCTTTGTAGGAAGGTTTTCTGTTCCTTTTAACTGTAACATTCTTTCCCCAGGTTTTCTGGTGTCTGGCTCCATTTTAACATTCAAGTCTCAGTTAAGATGTTACCTCCTAGAAGGCCTTTTAGCTAATGTACCCCTCATTATAATCTGGAAGTATCTTGTTTACTGACTTATGGGGGTTTTCCTCTCTTCCTCACTAGACTGAAAATGCCATGAGAGCAGGGATTGCATATGTCTTGTTCAGCTGTATGTCCAGTGCCCATAGAACCTAGCATGTGATAAGTACTCAAAAAGTAGCTGTTGAATGAATGAATGAAAGAATAAGTGAGTGAGTGAGTGAATGAATGAGGGGGTGAGATTCACAGGAAGGCTCTGCTAAGAGCAAAGTGGGAGCCAAGGCCCTCATGTCAGCCAATAGCTGGGGTCTCTGCCCTGAGGCCTCCTCTGGGTCTAAAAGAGGCCAAATGGGTGGAAGGGCACATAGGGCTGAAGGCCGCACAGACTGGGAGGGACCACTGAGGGACCTACCGCTTCTCATTTCCATATGACTTCTGGGCCACCTTGGCGTGCAGGATCCTCACTGTCTGTTCACACTGTTGCTGCAGGCACTCTCGCACGCCTTCTCGCAAGATTATGGCATGCTCTGGGGATGACCTGGGAGTGGAGGCAGGCAGGCCAACCAGACCACACCAGGGAGAGTCAAGGGGCAAGGTGGCACAGAGCCCAACCCACACGGGCGAAATGAAGTGGGGTGGAGCTGCCTTACATTCTGCTCTCATGGGGTCAGAGAGAGGAAGTGTTCACTAAGGTGGGGGCTCGGGTGCAAGTTGGTGCAAGTCGTGGGCTAAATATTTGGTCTGTAAGGTGCTCAATGAGGCCTGCATGGGGCCCACTGCGACCACCCAGGTGCCACTCTGTAGGTCTGGCTGCATGCCCATTGCAGCTCAGGGCCTTAAGGACACCTGGCTGTGATACAAAGGCCTCCCTTATGCTGGCCTTGGGTTGGACAGAGGTATGTTAGGGCCTGTGGAATTGATAGAGGTTAAGCTTCCCCACCCCAGGAGAATGCCAGAGAGGAACAGGCTTTGCAGGACACCCAGCCGGGTGCAGTCTGCCTGGTGCCCTCTGTGGCTGCCTGCCAGCAGATGCTGGCAAACACTCAAACAAGAAAGAGCCCCTAAAGTGAGTTTCCAGACTGGGTGTGGGGTGGGGGAATCTGAGTTTTTCTGAGGCCAAAGCAACACTCCTCCACTTCTGCCTGTTGCTGGGTTGGCTTTCGGTCCCTGAGTATGGGGAATCAAGGCCGATTACACTGGTCCTGCGGAGTGCCCGGTCAGAGCCTAGGGGTCTGGTGCCTCCTTAGCTTGGGGTTGTGAGGTGGGGTTGCCTCAGTGAGAGTGGCTGGGCCCAAATTCTAGGCCATTGCCGGGAGGGAGCGTGTAAAGGAGTCTGCGGTGGGAGAGATTCGAGAAACCGGCAGGTTGGGGCGGGAGGAGAGCCGTCTACAGAGACGCTGCCCTTCTGAGCCCTTTACCCTCTGGGCAAGAGGGGCGTCCTCAGCCTCTCCTTACTCCTGGAGGGGACAGCGGAGGGCAAGTGTAGGGCCGCGCCCTCGGAAGCGGGGCCAGGCAGTCAGCGGCCAGAACCCGGACCGCTCCGCCCCTTGGGGCTCTCCTCAGGGAAGTGCCTCGTAGGCTTCCAACGCATTCCGGCAGCGGAGAGTGTCGCCGCCCCAGTCTCCCGCGGCAGCCTAATTTCGGCCGGCCCGCAGCTAGCGCCTGCGGTTCCTAGGTGGCAGGAACAACGGGCGCCGGGCTTGCCCCGCCCCGGCCGTCAGAGGAAGGGGGGGTCGCTCCCTGCTAGTGGGAGGGTCGCAGCCTGCGCTCCCCCTCCTCACCCGCCAGCCCCGGGTTAAATGCGGCCGCCGCCTACGCTTGCTCCAGCTGCCTGGCAGTCCCCACCGAGGGCGCGCTGCCCACGCCGTTACCTGGTCCAAGTGCCTGTAAGGCTCTGCCCGTCGGCTCCGCTCTGCAGCCGCGCCTCTGAGCTGTCCGGCAGGCTCAGGTGAGTCAAAGGGCCCGGGGGCGCTGAGGGGGCTCCTGGGGGACAGGTGTCTAGTCAGACCAGACGACCGTATTTAGCAGCGATGCACCGCCACCATGCCCTCATCTGACCTACGCTGTACTGACCCCGCTTCTGTTGGGTCCTTTCCAAACTGAGCCCCCACCAGCAACGCCGCCAAAAATGGGGTCATCTCTTCCCGAATTTTGTCCCTTCAGGAACCCCAAGGAATGTCTCCAAGGTGTTCATTTCTTGGCCAACTCTTGAGGAATTATTTGCAGACCTCTCCTCCCGTGCCAGTCCACTCTTCCTCCCTCCCCAGTGCATCTCTTCATCTGTTTAACCTAAGGATTAACCCCTCAGAGGAGTCCCAGGTTCTAGTGCCAGCTCCACCAGGAGGTCGCTGAGACTTTACACTCTCTGGACCAAGTCCTTTTCGGTTTAGAATGAGGGGGTTGGAAAGGTGATGAACTTGGAGGCAGTGGCTATTTTGATTTTCTAGGATTCTTGGGGAGGAGGTGGATTGTCTGGTAAGATGTCGGCTCAGACCAAGAGCAGGACCAGGGGATCTTCATCAAGATTTTGACGCTGGAGGCTTCTCCATGTGGGAAGGGTTGGGGAGTGGTGAAGGCCTCTTATGACTTTACCCTCATGCTACCCAGGGATGCTGGCCTCCTCTATGGCCCAAATTAGAGAAAGCCTTCCCCACCCTCCCACCTCCACCAGCCGCTGGCATATGTAACTTAGTCACCCTCCCACGATGGGCCCTGCCAGAAGGATTTCTGTTCTTCTACCAGGCCTGGAAGGCGAAGGAGGAGAAGAATCTGTGACCAGAAGGCCGCCCGGAGTGAGCCGCTGGCACCCGACTCAGCTCAGAATAGACCCATTCACGAAATTGGGGAGGAGAGGGCAGAGGCGGGGCTGCGGCTGGGTAGGGGGCGGCTAGCCTTCCCTGCCAAGAAATAGCACAGAGAAATGGCTAACACAGATGCAGCATGGGGCCCAGGGGGTGAGGTAGGCAATGGAAGGAAAAGAGGTTTAGTGACTCCTAGGCGCCAGGCGACCAAGTGGCTCAGGAAGGAGAAGGGGAGCCAGGAGTCCCAGGATCTAATCCTGCTTTTGCAGCTCTACAGGCTGCTTTCTTGGGCCTCAATTTTCCCACCCGTACAACAGGAGGGTCCTTCCTAATTCTCAAGGGTGTTACCCAGAGCCGGGGGAAGATGAAGGCTCACCTGCTGCCACCACAGGGTCCATGGCTGCTGTCAGAGGCCTCTGCCGCTCACCTGCGGCCCTCTGGGGGCGTGCAGTGCCGCGGTCCTCAGAACCCACACACCCCAACACCCCGGCCCTCGCGCGGAATATATCCTGTCCGGGTCTTATCTCTCCAAGGCCCCGAGGCTCCTAGTCCCCTGTTTGCTCTCGGCAGGGACACCTGCTGGGCAGATGTGGGCTTCCCACGGCCACCCAGTGGTGGCAGCCAGACCCGAGCAGGTGCCCTCTAGCGGCCTTTCCTGAGAACAGGAAGGAAATGGAGACTCGGAGCCCAGAATTCTTGCAAACGGGGGGTTCTGTCCCACTCAATCCAGCGAAAGGGTGAGCTCTCCCTCGCAGTCAGCGGTTGGCGGTGCTTGTCTGTTGGTGGGGAGAGGGGTTGGGGGAAGTGTAGTCTTAAGGACAGCACACACCTCCTAGTATGCAGAGGGGGGAGGGCCGAGGGGGGGAAGGCTTCTGTCTGCAGAGGTTCGCCTAGCAGAAGAGGGCCCTGAACAACCCTTGCTGGCGTAGGATTCTGGTGCAGCCAGTTCCTTGCCACACGATTTTGGGTACCAGCGCGTAACTTCTCTAAGCCTTAGTCTCCTATCTGTACAATGGGAAAAACAACAGCCTTAGTTTCAGAACTGTAGAGAGGATTAAATGCTGCACTACATGAAAAACATTTAACACTGTGTCTCCCGTTTAGGAAAGACTTTTCTTTCTGTTTAAATTTTGTAAATATTTTACCTACTTTTTATTTATTTCTTATTCTGCGGTTCTACAAAGAACCATCTGTGTTTCCCAGCAATCCCACTGTGATGACTTTTTTTGAGCCAAGGTCTTGCTCTGTTGTTGGGGCTTGAGTGCAGTGGCATAGTCATAGTTCACAGCAATCTCCAACTCTTGGGCTCAAATGGTTCTGCTGCCTCCCCCTCCCAGTGAACCACTGTACTAAGCCTGAAATTTTTATTTTTATTTTTTCATTTTTGAGTCAGAGTCTCACTCTGCTGCCCAGGCTAGAGTGCCATGGTATCAACCCAGCTCACAGTAATCTCAAACTCTTGGGCTCAAGTGATCCTCTTTCCTCAGCTTTCCAAGTAGCAGGGACTACAGCCACCTGCCACAATGCCCAGCTTATTTTTCTACTTTTAGTAGAGAGAGGGTCTCACTCTTGTTCAGGCTGGTCTCCAATTCCTGAATTCAAGCAATCCACCTGCCTTGGTCTCCGAGAATGCTAGGATTATAGGTGTGAGCCATCAAGCCTGGCCTCCAGGCCCCCAAATTTTAAATTATGAAGCATTTTGAACATACACAATAATGGAGAGATTAGCAAAATAAACCCATAGCCTTCCTCCTTCTCAAGCACCCATCACCCAGAATAAGAGCTCTGTAAATATTGGTTTCTCTTTTCCTCCCTTTCTCCAGGCTCTGACGCCTCCTATTTCCTGTCCCCTGAGAACCATGAGAGGCCTTCTTTTCTGGCCACTACTCATGTGGCTGCTCCTTCTCCAGCCCTGGGAAACTCAGCTCCACCGGGCAGGTGAGCCGGGGCCCTGCTCTCACCAGTGGGAGGCGGGAAGCAGAAACTGGTTCTCCTTCCGCAGCCACCTGGGCCTGCTGGAGTGAGGAAAGAAGGACTTTGGAACATACCAAAGCGGGGTTAAGTGCCCCCTTCACTTTTCTGGGCCTCAGTTTCTTCATTGTAGTTTGGGGGCTCATGCAGAACTGCCCATTTGGTGTTTAATTTTGAAAAATTAATTGAAAACCTGGAAAAGTCAGGAGATTGTACATAATAATCCCTACTTGGGACTTCTCTTGAAAACTCCAAGGATTTGCTACCATCTAATGTGGATGGCTATATATGGCAGCACTTGGCAGGGATCTAGGTTCTTTGGGTGTCCACCATCCTAACCCAAACAGTTCACTCTTTTATGTCGCCTCTTCAGGCATTTGAGTTTTTGACAGCTCCTCTTCACCCCCTCCTCAACAGATAATACCCCCTCAGAATAGGTCTCAGTGTTGATACCTAGGCGTATTCCACTGTGCCTGCAACTCTAGGGAATTCGTGAAATCTCCATGCCCAGGTCCTAAATAAATGGTGGATGAATTGGATGAGCGAGTGCGTCTGCTGGGTTAATTTGCACTGGGTGCTATTATACCGGGATAACATTATTTCCCCGTCGTTTTGGGGGGAGGGTGTCTCCTAGAAGGTGAGGCTTTGCTGACACAGGGAAGTCCTTTCTGATCTCTCAGCAGGTACCAGGTGCCACACTGGACCGCTGGATTTGGTGTTCGTGATTGACAGCTCCCGCAGCGTACGCCCTTTTGAGTTTGAGACGATGAGGCAGTTCCTGGTGGGCCTCCTCCGTGGCCTGAACGTGGGGCCCAATGCCACGCGCGTCGGCGTGATCCAGTATTCGAGTCAAGTGCAAAGCGTCTTCCCGCTCGGCGCCTTCTCGCGCGCTGAGGACATGGAGCGTGCCATTCGTGCTCTGGTGCCGCTGGCTCAGGGCACCATGACTGGGCTGGCAATCCAGTACGCCATGAACGTGGCCTTCAGCGTGGCTGAGGGCGCGCGCCCGCCAGAGGAGCGCGTGCCGCGCGTTGCTGTCATCGTGACAGATGGGCGGCCCCAGGATCGCGTGGCTGAGGTGGCAGCTCAGGCGCGTGCTCGCGGCATTGAAATTTATGCTGTGGGGGTGCAGCGAGCAGATGTGGACTCCCTGCGCGCCATGGCGTCGCACCCGCTAGACCAGCACGTCTTCCTCGTTGAGTCCTTCGACCTCATCCAGGAGTTTGGCCTGCAGTTCCAGGGCCGGCTGTGTGGTGAGTTAGGGGAGTGCTGGAGTAAGGCTCGAATTCTCCATCCAGCTGCTTGGATTTTTGTTCCCATCACAGTAAATTCCATTCTATCCGGGTGGCCTTGAGCCTTCCAGGTAAAGCAGAGTTGCTCTGGCCAACCGCAGGCTGTGTCAAATTTCATCTCAGGCTACTTTTGCTTGGGCTCTATCCACAAGGAACAGCAGTTAGCTTACCCTGCCCACCAGGATGAGCGTTTGTGGTTTTCCACTGGCTCAGTGCCAAACTCCAACCCCAAACCCCTGGATACAAAGAAGCACTGCCCCTCAAAGTGGAGAGCAATCTCAGGCTCCAAAGAGTCACAAGCTCCTAGCCACGAGGGCATAGCTTCTCCCACTCAACTTGGCTCCTCCCATAAATGCAGCAAGATAGTTTCCGGTCATGTTTTGAGATATTCTGCCTACCTGATTTAGCACCTCTCCACCTCCCTGTCTCACCTGTGCCCTTGTGTAGGCCCATCCTACTGACTTGTCTAGTCCACTGGGGTTCCCTAGCTTATTCACAAGGCCTACTCAAGCTCTGTTCCCTAAGCCCTCCCACCTGGTCCTGTCTCTCTCAAATGCATGGCATACCTCCTAAGGCCATACTTAAGGGGGGGTTGTCTGCCTCTGACTCCTAGTTTTCTCTTTGTCCTCTGTCTCTTGCTGATTCTAGTTCTGTGTGTCCTCAGGGAAGGACCAGTGTGCTGCGGGGAAACACAACTGCCAACACCAATGTGTCAACGCCCCAGGCACATTCCACTGTGCCTGCAACTCTGGCTACAAGCTAGCACCAGATAACAAAAGCTGTCTGGGTGAGAGTTACTCCTGCCCTGCGATCTCACTGCTCCTGAGCCTTCTGGGGTTCCCTATTGCCCCAGCATCAGACCCAGGAGTCTGGGAGGGCCTTTGGAAGTAAAAGCCCCCCTGCCTTCAGTTTACCCACCTAAAAAAAAAAAGCTATTGCCCGGGGTCACACAGTCCTTGGTGAGACCCCACAGTTTAGTTTGCTAGTTTCCACCTCCTTTTCTGCCCATTTTCCTGCCAGTCCTATTTGGTTTCAATCCACCTCCTAAACTTGTTTCTCTTGTCTCACAGACTGATCCTTACAGTTTCTCTCTCTCTCTCTTTTTTTGTTTCTGGTTAATTGAGGGTACAAAGAATTAGATTACAATGTTTGCATTTGTTAGGTAAAGTCCCTCTTATAATTGTGTCCTGCCCCCATGTGTGCCATACACCCTAACACTGTGCCCTCTAAATGAGAGCACACCCATCCCTCTCCCTCCTTCCCTCTTCCCACTCCCTGGTACCCCGTCCCCCCTTTTTGAGACAGAGTCTTAGTCTGTTGCCCTGGGTAGAGTGCCATGGCGTTATCATAGCTCACAGCAACTTCAAACTCTTGGGCTCAAGGGATCCTCTTGTCTCAGCTCCCCCAGTAGCTGGGACTACAGGCACCTGACACCACCACACTTGGCTAGTTTTTGTTTGTTTGTTTCTGTTTAGTAGAGACAGGGTCTTTCTCCTGCTTCAGTTTTTTTCTTAGATACTGTTGGGGGATCTTCAGGTAGGTGAGTTTCCCCCCACATGCCGCCCATTCCTGCCCCTGTACCTCTGCTCTTTGTGTGCTACGGGCCTGGGCTTGCCTGTTTCATCCCCGTGCCTCTGAAAATATTTCAAGACTGTTTCAAGATGTTAAGGTTGTTCGTTTTTGTCTTCTGAAAAGCAATCTGTGCAATGCCTTGCTTATATAATTGGGTTTTCTTTTTGGTGTATATGTTTGTCCACTCTGTGATCATAACTGCAGCTGCCATTACTGAGTTCCAAATTAGTATCAGACATTGTACTGGGAGCACTTTTTACATTATCTTTCTTTTTTTTTTTTTTTGTTTGAGACAGAGCCTCAAGCTGCTCCCCTGGGTAGAGTGCTATGGCTTCACTGCTCACAGCAACCTCCAACTCCTGGGCTCAAGCGAGTCTCCTGCCTC
>NW_003852418.1:7510686-7518167 GCF_000181295.1 Otolemur garnettii | reverse complement strand
TTAGGTGTATGTGGCTGGAGCCCTAGCCGCTTGAGCCACAGGTGCCGAGCCTACATTATCTTTCATACATTATATGAGCCCAGTAACCCAGATGTCAGCTGGCTCTTCTCTCTAGATACTTAAAAAGGTTGGCTTGAACCCTGATTCTAGGACCATGAGCATTCAAATCCCTCTTCAAGATTTCTGGGAATTCCCCAAGGACTCCATTTTGGTGGTCTCTCTCTCTCTTTTTTAAATTTGAGATAGAGTCTCACTCTATGGCCCTGGGGAGAGTGCTGTGGTGTCATAGCTCACAGCAATCTCAAACTCTTGGGCTCAAGAGATTCTCTTGCCTCAGCCTCCCCAATAGCTGGGACTATAGGCGCCTGACACAAAGCCCGGCTAGTTTTTCCATTTTTAGTACAGACAGGGTCTCATTCTTGCTCAGGCTGGTCTTGAACTCCTGACCTCAAGTGATCCACTCACCTCTCAGCCTCCCAAAGTGCTGAGATTACAGTTGGGAGCCATCATACCTAGCTGGTGGTCACTTCTTGCTATGAGCGAGCTTGCTTGCTTGCTTTCTTTCTTTCTTTCTTTCTTTCTTTCTTTCTTTCTTTCTTTCTAGACAGAATCTCATTATGTGACCCTCACTAGAGTGCTGTGGCATCATAGCTCGCAGCAACCTCAAACTTTTGGGCTTAAGTGCTTCTCTTGCCTCAGCCTCCCAAGTAGCTGGGACTACAGCCACAATGCCCAGCTATTTTTTGTTGTTGTTGTTGTAGTTGCTATTGTTGTTTATCAGGCCTGGGCTGGGTTTGAACCCGCCAGCCCTGGTGTATGTGACTGGCACACCAGCCACTGAGCTACAGGTGCCGAGCCTTGCTGTGAGCTTTTGCTGAACATATTTGATTTATGGATTTTCTCTCAATTTCTCAACCCCACACATGCCATTCTTGGTCCACGCATGTAAATCAGCCTTTTCTTTGGCTTATACACTTGTGTGCACAAGGATGTGTGTGTATGTAAATGAGCATAAGTTAATTTTTCTAAAGATAGGCATAACAGAGGTGTGAGTTACATCTGAGGCAAACACACACACACACGCAAAAGAAAAACCCATCATTTATAATTGAATATTAGATACCCTTGTTCCCAAAAGTCCTCCTAGCCCACTACAGGGGCTTTGTCACCAGCAGCCTCAACCTCAACCCGCAGTTACTCATCTTCACATCATCTCTCCTGTTCTTCCCCCCCCCTTCCCAGAAATGCCACATTCTCACTTTTCTTACAACAGGCAATTCTTCTCTCTGCGGGCTCTGCTTCCTCAGCTCTAGGCCATCTTTGTACATACAAACCATCAAGATGCTCAACAGGGCCAGAGGTCTCCATCCTCCTCAGAAAGAAGTTGCACATCACAATTGCTCTCTCCCATTATGCTCCCATTTTGCAGATGAGAAGGCTGGAAGCTCAGAGAGGAATGTGGCTGAGCCACATCCTCTCCTATGAGTCAGGGAGCATCTTGAGGACAGGGGAACAGTGGAAACTCATTCTTATGCCTGGTTTACTACTGGGCAGGCTGGCTCTGGGTTGTATGTACCGTTTGAGTTGGGAGGGTCGCCTGGCCCCAGAGGCAGCAGGCTGACACTTACAGAAATTACAGATACCTGGGTACCACCCCAGAATAATTCAGTCAAGATTTTGGGGGTTGGGACCCAGACCTGGGTATTTTCTTGTCATCAGATTCTATCTTCTTTAATTGATTTGGAAAATGGAATTGTTCATATGACAATGGGAGCTTTACTTCTGCTGATTTTTAGTTCAAAGCATTACGGGGGTGCAAATATTTTTGGTTACATGGATCACTTTTATGACTTGAGTCATGGTTATAAGTGTGCCTGTCACCCAGATGGTGTTGGTTGTATAAATTAGGCAGGTTTTCTCCCAACCCCCCCCCACTCCATTTCCATTGAGTTTTAAATCCCTCTATGCGTGTGTGTGCTCATTGGTTAGTTCCAATTTAATAGTGAAGAGATGTGTTTGGTTTTTTATTATCTAATTGCTTCATTTAGGATAATGGTCTCCAGTTCTATCCAGATTGCTGCCAAAGACTTTAAGTCATTTTCTTCACGGCCGAGCTGTATTCCATCGTACACATATACATATACCACATTTTGTTAATCTATTCATGGACTGATGGGCACGTGGGTTGATTCCACATCTTTGCAATTGTGAATTGTGCTGCAACAAACATTTGAGTGCAGGTGTCTTTTTGATAAAATGATAGTCATGGGTGTTTCAAAAATTTCCTGGCCAGGAGCAGTGGTTCACTCCTGTAATTCTTGCACTCTGGGAGGTTTAGGTGGGTGGATTGCTTGAGCTCAGAGTTCAAGACCAGCCTGAGCAAGAGCGAGACCCCATCTTTACTACAAAATAGAAACACTAGCCAAGCATTGTGGCACACACCTGTGGTCTCAGCTCCTTGGGAGGCAAGAGGATTGCTTGAGCCCAACAGTTTAAGGTTTCTGTGAGCCATGATGCCATGGCACTCTACCCAGGGTGACAGAGTGAGACTCTGCCTCAAAAAAAAAAAAAATTCCTTCAGGTAGTTGTGCTGCCAGGGCTCAGAAGGGCATCCCTGGGCATAGGCTGATCTCATCTCTTCCCCAGCCATTGATCTGTGTGCTGAAGGGACCCACGGATGTGAGCACCACTGTGTCAATTCCCCGGGCTCCTATTTCTGTCGCTGCCAAGCTGGCTTTGTACTCCAGCAGGACCAGAAGAGCTGCAGGGGTGCGTACCTCACCCACACACGAGCATCTTGGACTGAGGCTTGGGATGGCTCCAGTCAGAGGTGACATCTTGCTGTTTCCTCCTTCCCGCCAGCCATTGACCACTGCAGCTTCAGGAACCACAGCTGTCAGCACGAGTGTGTCAGCACCATTGCTGGGCCACAGTGCCGCTGCAGAGAGGGCCACGACTTGCTGCCCGATGGGAGAAGCTGCCAGGGTGAGGAGGGATCTCCTACATTGGTAGGGAGCCACAGGAGACCTTAGCTTGGTGGGGTCCACACTGACTCATCCTGACCTATCTCTCCTTTAAGTTCGGGACCTATGTAACGGTGTGGACCATGGCTGCGAGTTCCAGTGTGTGAGTGAGGGCTTCTCATATCGCTGCCTGTGCCCTGAGGGGCGTCAACTTCAGGCAGATGGCAAGACCTGTAACCGTGAGTGATGGGTGGGAGAGTGTTCTGTCTGCTGCTGTCCATTGCCCACGTTCTGAATGTCCTTGACTTTGGCCTTGCTGGGCCCAAGACTGTGGTGTATGCATGTGTTTTTTTTTGGGGGGGGGGATTGGATATTGGAAGGTGTGTCATACCCTGCCTCCGTCGTCTTCCCCTCAATCCTCTACTCTGCTGCCAACGTAAATCTAAAAAACGTGTATTTGATGATCACATTTCTCCTTTGCTCCAAAGCCTTCTGTGTTCACCAGTGTCTACAGAATAAAGATTGAATGCCTTACCCTTGAGTTTTTTAAATAGTGGACACAACCACACTAGTGGATAATGAAATAAAATTACTGGGTTACAACTAGCCTTAAAAAAATATAAACGCAGAAAGACAATAAAATAGTTTATTGCATGTAGAAAGAATATTACTTTTGATACTTGTTTAGTTACATGTGAGCCTATGTACCATGTATTATTATTATTGCTGTTATTTTTTACTATTTTGACAGTGGGTTGTGGTCAAAATTTTGAAACCACTTTTGAGCTCATCACAATCTGGCCCAGATCACCCCATCACCTCTCTTGCCACACTAGAATGTTTAATTCTACTGGCCTGCCCCTTGCTGAGTGTGTCAAGAGCTTCTCAGCTGCCTTACCTCTGCACGTGCTGTTCCCCACTTTCCAGAATGTACCCCCTGCCCCGGCCAACTCCTACTCATCCTTCAAGACTGCCTTAGGACATTTGTGCTGCTGTAACTAAGTGCCATAGACTCAGTGGCTTAAACAATATTTATTTTCCCACAGTTCTGGAGGCTGGGGAGTCCAAGACCAAGGTGCCAGCAGATTCAGTGTCTGGTGAGGGCCTGATTTCTGGTTCATAGATGGCATTCTTCTCACTGTGTCCTCACATGGTGGAGAAAGGAAGCAAGCCCTCTGCGGACACTTATAAGAACACTCATTCCCTGGCTCAGCGACTAAGGCTCCAGCCACATACCCCCGAGCTGGTGCATTCCAATCCAGCCCAGTCCTGCTAAACAACAATAACAACTACAACCAAAAGATAGCCAGGTGTTGTGGCAGGCACCTGTAGGCCTAGCTACTAGGGAGGCTGAGGCAAGAGAATCACTTAAAGCCCAAGAGTTGGAGGTTGCTGTGAGCTGTGACGCCATGGCAGTCTACTGAGGGCAACAAAGTGAGATTCTGTCTCAAAAAACAAGCAAACAAACAAACAAAAAACACTCATTCCCTTCATAAAGGCTCTACTCTCATGACCTCATCTAATCCTAATTACCTCCCAAAGACCCCACTTCCTAAGGCCATCACATTAGGAAATAAGGTTTCAACAAATTGGTTTTGGGAGACCCAATCCAAGTTCATAACCAAGATCAAATCAGTTGTCATCCCCTCCATTCACCCTTTCCTAACTCTAGGAAGTATAAATTATTCCCACCTTGGGCTCCCTGCATGACCCTCTCCTCTAGCACTTTCCTTAACCGTAGCATATGGCATATTTGACTTGCTCTGCTCTATCTTGATTTCTTCATGGATCAAGATTCTGTTTTTATTTATTGTTGAACCCCCATTCAGGGGCTAGCCAAGTCCCTGGCTTAAAATAGGGGAGGTGACATTGTAGAGGTTTCAAGTCCTGACCCAGTCACTTCAAGCTGTGAAATCTGGGACAATCACTTTATCCTTCAGAACCTCAGATTATAGAAAATAAGAGATAATAACAAAGTCCTTGGGAGGACTGAGAATAAACATGTATATAAAGAGCCTATCCCAGTGCCTGACACCTGGTAAACTATCAGTAAACAATGTTTCTGCTACTATTGTTACTAATACTGGTACACTGTTTAGAATTATGCCTGATAATAGTAGATAATCAATAAATGGTACTTATTTATTTTCACTTTCACTTTAAAAGATGCTTTTAGTAGAGTGCGTGTTAAGTGCTGACTAAATTTTGTCAAAGGTTATAATTAGAATGATGACAATGATGGTGGTGATAATTATATTTAGCACATTGCCTGGTACAGGAAGGATTCAGTGAATGCTGTTGTATAATACATGTTTACAAACGAATAACTAGTTGGATAGATGACTGCTGCTGGCCAAGGACTGGTCCCTCCAAGCTCTTCTCTTTGGCCAGGATGCCGAGAAGGCCACGTGGACCTCGTTCTGCTCGTCGATGGCTCCAAGAGCGTGCGTCCGCAGAACTTCGAGCTGGTGAAGCGCTTCGTGAACCAGATTGTAGACTTCCTGGACGTGTCCCCCGA
Source organism: Otolemur garnettii (assembly GCF_000181295.1). NCBI lineage: Eukaryota > Metazoa > Chordata > Mammalia > Primates > Galagidae > Otolemur > Otolemur garnettii. The sequence continues at coordinate 7,512,686 of NW_003852418.1, read as the reverse complement.
GGGCACGCGCGTGGGTCTGGTGCAGTTCTCCAGCCGTGTGCGCACCGAGTTCCCGCTGGGCCGCTACGGCACTGCAGCAGAGGTGAAGCAGGCGGTCCTCGCTGTGGAGTACATGGAACGCGGCACCATGACAGGCCTGGCGCTGCGGCACATGGTGGAGCACAGCTTCTCCGAGGCGCAGGGAGCGCGGCCTCGCGCCCTCAACGTGCCTCGTGTGGGCTTGGTCTTCACCGATGGTCGCTCCCAGGATGACATCTCCGTGTGGGCAGCGCGCGCCAAAGACGAAGGTGGGCTTGGCTGGGCACATTGGACTGGGGTTGGGTTGGACGTGGGGAGGCAGCTCTCGGGAGGCCTGGGGCACCCTGTGAGTCTCCCAGCCTTGTAGGCATCGTCATGTACGCCGTGGGCGTGGGCAAGGCGGTGGAGGAGGAGCTGCGGGAGATCGCCTCTGAGCCCGCTGAGCTGCATGTGTCCTACTCCCCGGACTTCAACACCATGACGCACCTGCTGGAGAACCTCAGAGGAAGCATCTGCCCGGGTAAGCGCATCTCTCTTGGGACTCCCCGCTTTCTCTCTATGCCTACCTGGGATATACCCCCTTGTATTATTCCCTTCCCCGCTTCATAGAGTTATAGCGCGGGCGGTGAGGGGGCTCTGTATACACAGTCTTGTTACTGAAAGCGTGGTCCCAGGACCAAGGGCACGGTGGCCACCTGGTAGCTTGTTAGAACCGAAACATTTCCAAGGCTCTCAGGCTAAATGAATCCAAATTAGCATTTGAACATGACTGGGGTGATTTGTAAACATATTAAAGTCTAAGCAGCACTAGACTAGGCTCCCTGTCCCCAACATGAACGCGTAATCAGAATACTTTTGGAAAACCTTTTCAAAGGCACTCCAAACTTAGCATTTCTAAGTGGAGTCACAGCATCTATCCCTTGAACTTGCTGGAATTCAACTTTATGGACTTGGCAGAACTGAGTGTGTTTTAAATACAAGATGACACATAATTGGAGGGGGGATGACAGTTCACTAATGCAATCTCTGGTGCTCAGCTGAGGAAAGGGGTTCAGCTCTATCAGTGGAGAAGTAGGGGCTGCTGAACCTTGTGTACTGGATTTCCTAGGTGAGGTATGAAATGCTTCCAGGGCAATTTATTTTTTTACCAGATTCTTTGCACTCCAGCCCATGCTAACGATGTGACATTTCCTTCAGATTATCAGGCTCTTCCCTCAGAGACAGGGTCAGTAGGGCTGGGGGAGGCCCAGAGAGTGTGTAGGTGTGTTGATGTGTGCTTGTGTATACATGTACATATGTACACACACGTCTCCCTCCCCCAGATAATTCTAATAGTTAGCCTGGGTATTTTGGAGATACTGCATTAATTTCTCTTTCAGGGACCTTTCTGTCCTGATTCTTATATCCCCTGTTGTGATTTTGGATGAGTCACTTAACCCCCCCCCACCTTTACTTTCCTCTTGTGTAACAGGGGAGATGCTGGCTGCCAAGGTTGCCTGTGGCTCTAGAATTCTAAGAGAAGTCTGGGCTCTGTGGTCTAGGCTCTTCACCAATTGTTTGTATGACCTTGGGCAAATCCCCCCTCCCCAACCCTTGGTTTCTATATCTGTGAAGTTACCGGTCTTTGTGGGACTGTGACTAGCAATAATTGCAATCTATTGCAGTTTGTTAAGGGGACATACAAGATGAAGAGATAACTTACAAATCATTACTGGGCAGCGCCTGTGGCTCAGAGGAGTAGGGTACCAGTTCCATATGCCGGAGGTGGCAGGTTCAAACCCAGCCCTGGCCAAAAACTGCAAAAAAAAAAAAAAAAAATCATTACAGCAACTTTGCCAAATGCTAAATGCCAGGCATTGTGCTTACTATTTCACTACTTGTAATCTTTTTTTTTTTTTTTTTGAGACAGAGTCTCACTTTGTCACCCTCGGTAGAGTGCCATGGCATCAGAGCTCACAGCAACCTCAACCTCTTGTGCTTAA
>NW_003852418.1:7500823-7509075 GCF_000181295.1 Otolemur garnettii | reverse complement strand
CGCCTCCCAAGTAGCTGGGACCACAGGCACTGCCACAACGCCCGGCTATTTTTTGGTTGCAGCCGTCATTGTTGTTTGGCGGGTCTGGGCTGGGGATTCGAACCCGCCACCTTAGGTGTACGTGGCTGACGCCTTAGCCGGTTGAGCTATAGGCGCCGAGCCCGGAGTCTGTATTTTAACAAGCTTTGCTGATGATTCTGGGGGCCACTGAGATCTGAGAAACATTCTTGTAAGTTGTACACCCACACTCACGCACATGTGGGGCAATAGGCTTGGATCAGTGGCTCCTTTCGAGGATCAATGAATCCTCGAAATCTCCAAGGAATAGGTTCTCTTATATATATCCATTTTGCGAATGAGGACACAGGCGTAGAAAGGTTGACTTTCTCAGTACTGCACAGCTTCTCACTTGGCTGGGACTCGGCTCAAGTCTGTCTGAATCCAAAGCCCATATATTCAACCACAGGCCCTCAGGTAAACCAGAGGGCAGGGGCCAGGGCCAGCTCGGCTTCCAGCAGTTACCTCATTCCCCTGACTTTCTGTGCGGGGTTTGCAGAAGAGGGCATCAGCGCGGGGACAGAGCTCCGGAGTCCGTGCGAATGCGAAAGCCTCGTGGAATTCCAGGGTCGCACGCTGGGGGCGCTCGAGAGCCTGACGCACAACCATATCCTTTGCCGAGTGGGGAGCTGGCTGGAGGGAGAGGGAAGGGACCCCGGAGAACCCGAAAGGCTTCCTTAATGGTTCACTGGCCCAGCTGACTGAGCGCCTGGAAGATCTGGAGAATCAGTTAGCCAACCAGAAGTGAGGGCCACTGGTGACCCAAACCCAGGCTGGTGGCCCCACGGACTGTGCCCCTCGGGCTTGGGCTGCCCGGGTGGGGGCGCTGGCGGGCTCCCAGCGCTGCGCTGAGCTGGCCTCGCCTGGACCAGAAGCCGGACTCGCAGGGAGATGCGAGGGTGGGGGTGGGCGGTGCGTGCTAGGCTCGCGTGCCTTTGCTGCGTGTTGAACTCAGTTCTTTGTTGGATTTCTTTTTTTGTTTTCTTTTTCTTAAAAAAAAAAAATCTGATTCCACAGAGTCGTTTTGTGGGTCTTCCTGCGCCGCCAGCGGGAGGGGAGCCAGACGCAGCGCGCTCCAGCGGCGCCCGGGCGGCGTCTCCTTGGAGAAAGGCGCATTGTGTGGGGGTCGGCCTGGGGGGCAGCAGACCCCGCGCTGCTTCCCCCTCCTTGTTTATTCAGCCAAGAACAGATGGCTCCTTATACAGGCTGTGGGAAGGGAGGGGGTTCAACGGGAACTCTTGGGGTCCGAGCGAGCGCGTGTCCCCTATCCTCCTGCGGATTAAACACTTGGCTCTCTGGTCAGTCGTGGTGCCCCAAACCCAGCTCAGAAATTACTAGGACTGGGCAGAGGGTGTTGGTGAGAACATGAGAGGCAGCCTGGCCCTCCTTCTGTCACCCTGGGCCACCCTCCAACACTTCTACAGTAAGGAATACATCTCAGTACAATTTCCCAGGTGCGTGCAAGGAACGGCCAAGTTTACAGTGCTTTCAGCCCTAGAGTGATTTGGAACAAATTACTTTGGATTTTTTCCTCATCCATAGAGTGGAGATTGCAATTGTCATCTCCTAGAGTGATGCCAAAATGGAGAAAATTCTTCTAAAGCGTCTGACACTATGCCTGATACATACTAAGCCCACAATTAATGGTAGATATTAACTATTACAGTAATCACTAATACATATATTTAGTCTTGGGCATTATTCTAAGTGATTTGCAGATTATTTCGTTTTATCCTGACCCTCCTATCTCTGTTTTATAAAGACTTTTGTGATTGATTATATTGGGATGACCCTGATATCAAGGACAATGTCTCTCATCTCAAGCTTTTTTATCTTTTTTGTTTGTTTTTTTGAGACAGGGTCTCTGTTATGGAGGCTGTAGTCTCGTTGCATGATCATAGCTCACCGTGGCCTCAAATTCCTGGGCTGAAGTGACCTTTCTGTCTCAGCCTCTCAAGGAGCTGGGACTACAGTTACATGGTACCACACCTCACTAATTTTTTTAATTTTCTGTAGAGATAGATGTCTATGTTGCCTCAGTTGGTCTCAAACCACTGGCCTCAGTTGATCCTTTTGCCTAGGCCTCCCAAAGTGCTGGGATTATAAGTGTGAACCATGGCATGTGGCCTTATCTTAATCACATCTGCAAAGTCCCTTTTATCATATAAGGTAAAATAATAACTTTAGAATTTTAAGTATTGGGGTGGCACCTGTGGCTCAAGGAGTAGGGCATTGCCCTCATATACTGGGGGTGGTGGGTACAAGCCTGACCCCGGCCAAAACTGCAAAAAAAAGCAGCTTATAGAATTCCAAGTATTAGAATTTGGATGTCTTTGAGAGGGGTCCTCCTGCCTGCCACACAGACCTGGAAGCGAGGCTGACTGGTGGCAGAACAGATGCTCTGTGCTTGGCCCTTTGCTAGGCTTGGTTAAGAGGGAGAAATTTAGGACTGAGCAAAGCTCCTGAATTGAGGGAACTCAGGGCTGCAGGGGAGAGGTCCACTTGACTATTTCTGTAGTAGAATGAGACAACTTCAAATGATAGGTAAGTTGGAGGAACCCTAGAAGTGGTGATCTTTGAGCCGTACTTTAAACCAGGGGTCCTCAAACTTTTTAAACAGGGGGCCAGTTTACTGTCCCTCGAACTGTTGGAGGGCCAGACTGCAGGTCCCAGGATGAGTTGGCTGCTAAGCAGGACAAGCAGCAGCAGCAAAAACACCCAGCGAACTGGATAAAAGTCCTAGGCGGGCTGCATGTGGCCCGCAGGCCATAGTTTGAGGACGCCTGCTTTAAACCCTGGCTTGAATTTCTGCAGGCCGCCATGGGGGACTTTACAGGTAAGTGAGGCATGAATATGTGTTCTATGGATGAAGGGGAACAATCCTCTTACTTGGGCATAAGGATCAGAAGAGCTAAAGTGTTACAAACAGCACCTGGCATGTGACCTCACCTTGCTGGACTCTTCAGTATATAGTTGGGAAAACTGAGGCCTAGAGGGCAGAGTTGCCTGCCCAAAATCACACAATGAGAAAACACCAGCTGGACCATGAAGAAACCTGGGGAGGATAAAATTGGAACAGGGTGCTACGGAGCCCTGGGGGCAAAGGCCAGGCTCTCTCCTCTCCTTCTTGGTGCCAGCCAGCCACCGCCTTCTCAAGTTCCTTTTCTCACCGGCTCTTTTCTCCTGCAATCTCCATAGTTGCCACAGGATGGTGCCTGTTGCTCTCATTTAGAGCTGGGCCTTACCGCCTTTGCCGACACCTGGCATCTGTCATTGGGACTGATGAGGCTTTGCCTTTAACATTCCCCCTACTCTGGCAGTGCCCACCTGCCAGTGAATAAGCTACTTCTGTTCCTAGGCATTGTCCACACACCTGCTACTTACCAGGTGTGTGCTGGTGTTGTTGGGGACTGGCTCACCTCCTGGTTTCTCTTTCCTTTCCTCTTACTGCCTTTGCCCTGTTGGCCAGAACAGAATTCCAGGTCACTAAACATGTCCCTCTTAAGAAGCCCTTGCTTCTTTGTTTATACCCCCTCTTCCTTCAAAGGATAGGAGAAAACTTGCAAAGGACTTGTCTATTAAATGAAACGAACATCTGTTAACCCAAGAGCAGAGAACTGAGTGACAGTGTGGGGAGAGTAACATTGCCCAGAAAGCTTAGGTCAAGAAGGCACAGAGCCTGGGCCTGAGTCTCTGGATGTCCAGGCAGATGGCTTTCAGAGCCGGAGACCTGCACAGAGCACTTCCATATTGGGGGAGTCTTGAGCCCAGTGCCTCTGGAGGGAACTCAGGGCCCTTAGACCTCTTGGTTCCCTGGAGATTTCGAACAATTAACAAAGGACAATATTATCTTTCCCCCAAGTGGTTGGCAGAGATGTTGCTTACAGAGCTGTTTCTTAAACTCAGTAACATGCGCTAGACATGGCCATGGATGGGAATGCAGAGGGCAGGAGGGGCCTGCACCCTCAGTGCATTGCAGACCCCCTTTCTGATTCCTTCTCTCTCTGTTCTCCGGCTCTCTGTTTTCCCATGATTCCTGGCCTCCCAGTTCTCTCCATTGCTCTGGCTGCCTCCAAGGTTGTTTGCTCTTCTTTCTGGCTCTTTGACCCAGGAAAGTGAGAAAAGAGAAGAGAAAGCTCTCAATTATGCAACACCTACAGTGTGCTGGGAACTGCCATGCCCTGACCCCATGCTGTTTTGTGGAAACCTCTTGATCCACAGAAGGAAAAACTGAAGTTGAAAGAGGCCAGTTGCCCAAGGCCCAGAGCTTCCAAGTTAGGCTAATGAGTCCAGATGCTTTGATCACAGAGTAGGCCTACACTTTACTTATGCAGGACAAGTTCAGATTTTTTATTTTTATTTTGTTTTGTTTTTATTTTTATTTTGTTTTTTGTTTTTTTGAGACAGAGCCTCAAGCTATAGCCCTGGATAGAGTGCTGTGGCATCACAGCTCACAGCAACCTCCAACTCCTGGGCTTAAGGGATTCTCTTGCCTCAGCCTCTCAAGTAGCTGGGACTACAGGCGCCCAGCATAACACCCAGCTATTTTTTGGTTGTAGTTGTCATTGTTGTTTGGCAGGCCCAGGCTGGATTTGAACCTGCCAGCTGTGGTGTATGTGGCTGGCGCCTTAGCTGCTTGAGCTACAAGCGCCACCCAAGTTTGGATTTTTTAAAAGAAACTTTTCCAGGGAAACTTAAGAGGCAGACGAGCACAGGCCAGGGTATGGAATAGATGAGGGGGAGGGGCTGAGGTCCAGTTCCACCATTCATCAGCAGTGCAGTCTCCCCATTGTACTTTTGCCTTAGTGTCTTCCCCCCTCCCCCGTGGAGTCTGAATGACAGCATCAACCTCACAGTTTGGAGGAACGATCAAAGCTGTCAATAAACGTGAACATGGGCAGTGGGTGACCAAGAAGGGCCTTCTACTTTTCAGGACGTTATTTGCCCTTCTCTCCACCCTCCCATCTGATCTGAAGTAGGAGATCCTGCCTGGGGGGGGGGGTCCAAAATCCCAGACTCAGTGAGGGATGTGGGTCACATCACACAATGGAAAGCAAATGGCTGTTCAGACCACAGAGGGGGGCATAAGCATTTCAGCCTTGTGGAGCCAGGAAGGCTTCTTGGAGGAGATGGCAAGTGAGTGCCCCAGGGAGGAGAACAGACATTCTTCAGATGATCAGGGAGGAGTGGTCTCCTAGGCAGAGAGCTTGAGTGGCGTTTCAAGGGCACAAGAAGAAGGTGAGGCTGAGGAAGAAGGTCAGACTCAGGCCCCAAGGTGGATCATCCTGTGTTACATGACAAGGGCTTGGGCTCATGAATCGTCTGGCAAGTTTGTTGAAATTGTAGCATCAGGAAATAGGGCCCAGGAATCTTTGTTTCCACTCGTTCCTAGGTGACACCATGCAGGTGATTAGAGGACAAAAGGAGACACAGGGCTACAGGTGATGGGAGAGAGTAAAGGGCAAGGACTCAGACGGTGTCCTCTCCCAAAATATATTGTTATTCTCAATTTACAGACAAAGAAACTCAGTCCCAGAAAGTAATTTGCTCAACAAGTAAGCAGTAGAGCAGTGGCTGACGGCCAGACCATGAGAGTCGAGAGCTGGGGTGTGTTCTTCATTCCCTGGTTCTTTACATTTCAAGCATGTAGAGATCACAAGTATTTCATATTTTATCTGTTTTAAACTTGCAGAAGCTCCCCACCTCCCCCAGATCTTATCCTGCCCTGGTTAATCCCACCTCCACCCACCCCACCCCTTGTTCCCCAAACACACACAAAACCTCAGCCGGCCTTGGCCAGTCCCACCTCCACCCACCCCACCCCTCGCTTTATCCCTTCCCAGGTCCAAGGTGATTATTTTTCCAAAGCAGTGAATAGAATTACCGCTGCTCACTTGGATTTCTTGCCAGCCAGGGAGTGCAGGGTGGGCCGCGATCCTCCCAGCAGCTGAGCTGGGGTGGGGATTAATGGAGGTGGTAGGCAAAAAAAACTAACAACTAACCAACTGACTACAATATGCAGATAATAATAGAGGTCCACGTTCTCCCAGATGAACAAGAAAATTTCAAGGCGACCCCTGTCCCCCGTTATAGAGCTGCTGTCCTAATCTTGGCAGATGGCCATAAAACACCTTCCCAGCAAGTACTTTTTTTTTATGATAACAGTACCATGTGCACCACAGGAGCACTAAGTATTTTATGTTTGTTTGTCTGTTTTTTATTAAATCATAACTATGTACATTGATGCATTTATGGGGTTCAGGGTACTGACTTGATATACAATGTGAAATGCTTACATTGAACTAAGTAACACATCCAGCACAATTATACCCTTTTCTTAATAGTTTTGAAATGTACCATTGCATCATGCACATTAGGTGAGGTCCCCCCAAATGCCCTCCCTCCTCCCCCCATCTTCCTTTCTCCAGCAAGTATTTTTTTTATTATTTTTATTTTTATTTTACACAGAGTCTCACTTCTTGCCCTTGGTAGAGTGCTATGGCCTTGTAGCCCACAGCAACCTCAAACTCTTGGACTCAAGCAATCCTCTTGCCTCAGCCTCCCGAGAGGCTGGGACTACAGGCGCCTGCCACGATGCCTAGCTGTTTTTTAGGGACAAGGGTCTTGCTCTTCCTCAGGCTGGTCTCAAACTCCTGACCTCAAGTATCTGCCTCAGTTTCCCAGAGTGCTAGGATTATAGACATGAGCCACTGGCCGGCCCCAGCAAATGTTTTTTAAATGCCTATTTTGGAGATACATTAGGTTCTGTGCTAGGAACTGGAAACACATTTGTGAAAAATGGAATCATATGGCTCAGCACCTGTGGCTCAAGCGGCTAAGGCGCCAGCCACATACACCTAAGGTGGCAGGTTCAAATCCCCAGCCCGGGCCCGCCAAACAACAATGATGTCTGCAACCAAAAAAAAAAAAAAAAAAATGGCCAGCTGAGCCCAGGAGTTGGAGGTTGATGTGAGCGTGATGCCATGGCACTCTACCCAGGGGGATAGCTTGAGGCTCGCCTCAAAAAAAAAAAAAAATGGAATCATACGCTGTATTTAAGGAACTTTTGTCCTATGAGGGGAAGGCAGATGACAAACAACTAAATGAATAAGGTTTCAAAGAGTGACATTTGCTGGGAAGGGGACAGAGCAGAGTCAGGGCAGCAGGCAGCGCTGTGCTATAGAATTTCTGTGATGATGGAGTGTTTTATATCCTCAGTATATGGCAACTGGCAAGTGACTGAAGAACTGAATTTTAATTTTTTAATTAATTAACTAATAAATTAAAATTTCAATAGGGCTATATGGTTGTGTTTATGGTGTTGTCCAGCACAGGGGTAGCAGGTCCAGATGCTGCAGTTCCAGACAGAGAGAGTGTAAATGGGGGGCCTTGGGGGTTCTAGGCCAGTGTCCTCAAACTTTTTGGCACTAGGGGCTGGTTTCATGTTGAAGATAATTTTTCCGCAAAATGGGGTGGGGAGATAGTTTGATATGAGGCTGTAAGCAATTGAATTATTATAGTCTGTGTGGTCAAGACTCTTTGCCAATGACAATTTATATTTGCAGTCACTTCCCAGTGCTGCCATCACCACCTCAGTTCCACCTCAGGTCATCAGGCATTAGATTCTCATAAGGACCGCAAACCTAGATCCCTCGAATGTGCAGTTTACATTAGAATTTGTGCTCCTGTGAGAATCTATTTCTTTTCTTTTTCTTTTTTTTTTTTTTTTGAGACAGCCTCAAACCATTGCCCTGGGTAGAGTGCTGTGGCATCATAGCTTACAGCAACCTCCAACTCCTGGATGGTTGGTTAAGCGATTCTCTTGCCTCAGCCTCCCAAGTAACTGGGACTACAAGCGCCCACCACAACGCCTGGTTAGTTTTTGGTTGTAGTTGTCATTGTTGTTTGGCCAGCCTGGGCTGGATTTGAACCTGCCACTTCTGGTGTATGTGGCTGGCACCTTAGCCACTTGAGCTATAGGTGCTGAGCCGGGTCCACTCTTTTTTAAATTAAATCATAGCTGTGTACGTTAATACTATCATGGGGTACAGAGTGCTGTTTCTATATATAATTTGAAATACTTTCATCCAACTGGTTAACATAGCCTTCATGTCATTTTCTTAGTTATCATGTTAAGACATTTATATTCTGCATTTAGAGAGATTCACATGTACCCTTATAGGATGAACCATAGG
>NW_003852418.1:7488266-7500781 GCF_000181295.1 Otolemur garnettii | reverse complement strand
CCATATTCTTGGGCTAAAATTGGGTTATAGTTTTCCTATGAAAGCTATAAATTAGTTTCATAGTAGGGCTGAGTACATTGGATTCTTTTTCTCCCACTCTTGATTACTGCTTCATAGCTCCAGGACGGAGCCTGGCAATTTGTGTCTTCACAAGCCCTCTGCCGATTCAAATCCAGTGGTGCCACTAGCTATGTGATCTTAGGCAAGTGTCTTAGCATCTGTGTTTCTCTGTCAAAGGGGTCTGTTTTTATTCATCTGTAAAATGGGGGTAAAAATATTCCCTATGCCTCTGGGTTATTATGGGGATTACAGGAAATAATACAATTAACATTTTTAGAAAAGTGCCTGGTACGTTAGTGTTTATAAATAAGTAAAATGCATGGCTGAGGTTTAATTATCTTATGCTTTCTTCTTGGGAATATGAATCTTGGGAGAATAAGCCAAAGGTACGGGAACTGTTGGAAAGTCATTCATGATGGTGATGACGTTCACGTCCACTGATGGAATCCTCAGCAGATGATTCTTGCTGGCCTTGGCTGACTTTTTTGTGTGTCTTATTATTTCTGTGAACTACCTGATATCCTTGCAAGGCTTCTGATTTGCACCATTTCAAACAGCGTGGCAGGAGGAGGAACACAGTGTGAATGGTGATTCCTAGAATGGCAAACCAGTCTCCTCATTATTAGCCAGATTTGATGTGTCTGTTGCCTGCATCCAAGAACTCTGGCCACACCTTTGCCCTTTGTAAGGGCTGCATAGTATTTTACTCTAGGTTTGCAGCACCCATCATGTGATCATCCCTTATTGATGGACATCTGGGTAACTTACAGCTATTCTGTCCTCCACAGATGAATATGATGACATGCTTCAGAGAGCCTACTGCCCACCCTCATGACCCTTTTCTCTGACCCCACCCCTCCGCACAGGCACACAATTGGGTGGGGAGTGACCTCAGTCCACAGTCTCATACAGTGCCAGTGTGAACCTCTGCCCACTTGACTGACACAGGACTAGCCAGAAGTTTCAGAATGACAGAGAGTTCAGTGGGCCATGGTGGAAGTTGTTGGTGACTTGGGAGGGGACAGGCATGGGCAGCCCACCTGGTTCCCTTATGTTCAGTCCTCTCCCCTAAACCCATGGCTGTCCTCACTGAATTGGGCTCTTCCTTTGGACAGGCGGTAACATCTGCATGACTTCTGATACCTTCAGGGACTAGTGACTTGGATGTCTCCTCTCAGGGTTATGGGCACTGGAAGGAAGAGAGGAGTGGTTGATCCAAAGGGGATCATGGTGTTCATGGTGGGATCCCAGGAAGCCACGGCCACGTGTGTGTACTGAGGCCTTCTAGTGTCCCAGGGACTATGATGGCCTCCTTACCCTACGTGATCCGGTGTAATTCCAGGGCAACACTGTAAGGGGTGTTGTCATCACTTTCATTCCGAAGGTAAGACAACGGAGGTCAAAGAGGGAAAGGATGTGCCCCAACCACTTAGTGATCACTTTGATGTCCAGGGCCTTTCCCCTTGGTCAGGGTGGTCAGTCATGGGGAGGACAAGGGGGTGAAAGTAGGGGCCATCCCTTGGCACTGTTTCAGCTGCCAAGAGGCTGAGGATCCCGGAGGAGAGAGATGAGTGGGGGAGGGGCTGGTGTGGGTGCCAGGCAGACTTCCACTCTGAGTTCAGCTGCATCCCAGAAGGACCAGAGGAGAGAGGGTGTGGAGGACGCTGGTATGTGGATTGATGAACAATGGCAACCATGATGATGGTACTGATAATCACGGTGACTAATGTTCTGGGCGACTCACAAGGCAACATCCGATTGTTCATAGTTCCACTGAGCCACACAACCGTGTTGGCAGGAAGACAAAGCAATGTGGTTGTCCCCATTTTACAGAAGGAGAACTCAAGGACTGCAAAGGGCGAGTAACTGACTCAGGTTACCTGCCAAGTTACTCACAGAGCTGGGAAGGACAAGACATCTTGGAACCAGTTGTGGGGGGAGGAGGCATCTCACTCTAGCTCAGGCTGGTCTTGAACTCATGAACTCAGGTGATCTGCTCACCTCGGCCTCCCAGAGTGCTAGGATTACAGGTGTGAGCTGCAGGGCCCGGTCTACCATCTTTAATTTAAATATTTGTAACAAAAGTAGAAACCACAGGATAGGCGAGAGAGTAGAAAGGAAAGGGACAGACACTTGTGGGATGAATCCCAAGAGGCTGCTGTGTTATTGGAAAGAATTCAGGAAGGTAACATTGGGGCACAGAAACTCGCTCAGGATTCTAGTTACATTCCCCAGTAGAAACCATTCACGTCCCCCTGCCCTCCACCTCCAGAAGGGGTCAGCTCTGTCTCAAAGAGCCACGTTGCCCCTCAGAAAAGTTGTGGTTTCTTGGTTCCTTGATGTCTTGTATACATGGTATAATTTCTTATCCCTGAAACCTAGACAAAAGAGTTGTCTTGGCTCGGTGCCTATAGCTCAACCGGCTAAGGTGCCAGCCACGTACACCTAAGGTGGTGGGTTCGAATCCCCAGCCCGGACCCGCCAAACAACAATGACAGCTGCAACCAAAAAAAAATAGCCAGGCGTTGTGGCGGGCACCTGTGGTCCCAGCTACTTGGGAGGCTGAGGCAGGAGACTCGCTTGAGCCCAGGAGTTGGAGGTTGCTGTGAGCTGTAATGCCACGGCACTCTACCCAGGGGGACAGCTTGAGGCTCTGTCTCAAAAAAAAAAAAAAAAAAAAAGAGTTGTCTTGAGGTAGCAGAAAAAGTCAGTAATTGACCCCAAAACATCACGTGCATTTCTACAACCCTAAGATAACTATAATAATATTTTGTTATATACAATTCCAACCATTTTACGTAGGCATTTTACAAAGGATATAATCATCTGTGAGACTTTTGATATATTTCCATGTTGCTCTCTGGAAGGAATATGGGATATATATATTACTGATTTCACTTCCCCAGAGAAAGCCATTTCAAACCCGGTTCACACCTGTAATCCTAGCAGTCTGGGAGACTGAGTTGGGAGGATCCCTTGAGCTCAGGTGTTCAAGACCAGCCTGAGCAAGAACAAGACCTCTTCTCTACTAAAAATAGAAAAAAAAAAAATTGGCCAGGCATTGTGGTGGGCGCCCATAGTCCCAGCTACCCAGCTGAGGCAAGAGGATTGCTTGAGCTCAAAAGTTTGAGCTTGCTGTGAGCTATAATGATGCCAAGGCACCCTTCCCAGGGCGACAGAGGGAGACTCTGCCTCAATAACAAAAAGTCAAAAATGCAAATGGATACAATGTATAATATAGGAAGGGCAAAGCTTTTAGGGCTAGGCCCAACTGAGTTTTAATCCCTGTTCTGCCACTTCCCAGCTTCCTGGAGAAACCACTTGTAATCCCTCTGAGCCCCAATTTCTTTTACCTACAAAATACTGGGAGCACCTCCTGATCTGTAAATCTCAACTCTAAACACAGGGATTAAATTAGAGCACGCATGTGGAGCTCATTTCAGAGGGCGGTAGCAACAGCAAAGACCTATTTCATGATTGCCAAGTGCCAGGCCCTTGAAGTTCATTGTCTGATTTAATTCTCAGGATTGTCTCAGGAACTAGGTGTTGTCATTTTCTCCCATTAAACTGCCAGAAAGGGGCAACGCAAGGGCCTGAACTCATCCCTGGTGCTGCCTCAGTCTATGGTAGTAATATAGGAAAGAGGCAGCAGATGTGAATCTCTTCTTTTGAGGAGTTTTGCTGCAAACAAGGGCTTTCACCTTGGGCTAAAAAATTCAACAGAAAAGAGGCAAATGTGTAAAACCACATCTTTAAAAAGAATAGTTTTGGATTTACAGACAACTCATGAAAACTACACAGAGAATTTCCATATATCCCTGACCCTATTGTTAACATTTTACCTAAGTTTGACCTATTTATTATGACTAATGAATCAACGTTAATACATTAGGATAACTTGAGTCCATACTTTATTCAAATTCCCTCGGTTTTTACCTAATGTTCTTTTTTCTTTTTTCCTTTCCGGTATCCATCCAGGATTCAATTTGGTCACTCATACAGTTTGGATGCTTGTTCCCTCCAAGTCTCATGTTTTGAAATTTGATCCCCAGTGTTGGAGGTGGGGCCTATGGGGAGGTGTTTGGGTCATGGGTGGCAGATCCAGGATTTTTTTCAGAATATCTGGGTGTAAGAAACATTTCATTTGGGCTTGGCGCCTGTGGCTCAAGTGGTTAAGGTGCCAGCCACGTACACCCAAGGTGGCGGGTTCAAATCCAGCCTGGACCCACTGAACAACAACGATGGCTGCAACCAAAAAATAGCCGGGCGTTGTGGCAGGCGCCTCTGGTTCCAGCTACTTGGGAGGCAGAGGCAGGAGACTCGCTTGAGCCCAGGAGTTGGAGGTTGCTGTGAGCTGTGATGCCACGGCACCCTACCCAGGGCAACAGCTTGAGGCTCTGTCTCAAAAAAAAAGAAACATTTCATTTGATTTTTTTTCCTAATTAAATTAGATCCTGCAGTAACAAGTGAGTTATCTCTCTGTTAGTTAGAACTGACTGCCCTTCCCTTCCCGCTCCCATCCCCTTCCACCATGAGTAGAAGCAGCCTGAGACTCTCTCTCTGACCAGAAGCAGATGCTGGCATCATGCTACCAAGACCAAATAACCCCATTTCTTTGTAAATTACCCAGCCCCGCATATTCCTTTACAGCAACACAGATGGACTAGGACAGTCATCGCAGCTGCTTTTGCTTTTCTAGACCTTCACCGTCTCCCAGACCTTCCTTGTTTTTAATTTTCATGGTTCTTAGGAGCCCCGGTCAGGTTTTGTAGGGAGCCCCTTAACTGGGGTCTCTCAAATGCTTTCTCATGGTTACACTGGGACAATGGGCTTTGGGGAGGAAGACCACAGAGGCAAGGCACCATTCAAAGAGGCAACTGTAAACCTATGAGCTAGATCTTACTGAGGCTAAGGAGGCAGCTGGTAGGAAAAGCATCAGGCCTGCCTCATTCCCCTTTTGAAATGCAGGAAAGGCACTAAGCTGAAGCCTTCACTCCAGGAGAGGGGCCTCCTGGGTGAAGGGTGGGCGGTGCTCAGAGCTCTCTACATGAAGGAAGGAGGGGCAAACATGTTGAGTTCAGGCTTCTGAAGTGTTTGTTCTCAGGGCAGAAAAGATTGGGCCTTCATGGAGGTCACCCCTGGGTCTCACATTGAGTCTTTTAACTTTTCTCATTCCCAAACTTGATCTGATAGGCATCCTCAGAGATGTTTATGTTCTAGGAACTGACTTCATCAACAAACAGGGACACAGCACGGGGCTTACCGTTTGCAACACAGTGAGAATGTTCCTGGCCTCATTTTCACAATAAACAGGCATTACTGTCTTTTGTTTTGTAGGTAAATTAAAGGGAGTTGAAAGAGGGGGGTGTGACTTGCTCAGGGACCCACACCTAGCAAGTGACAAAGTAAGGTCTAGAATCAAGGTCAGTCTGGATGAAGCCAGCGTTCTCACTGTCATTTGAGAACGTCTGGAACATGACTGGACAGTTTATTCCAGGGAGTATCCACCTGGCCAGTGTTCTCAACCCTCAAGTATGAGGTCTGGAGCCTGCCCTCTGCCCTTCCCGCTATGAAGATACACGGACAACCCAATTAGTCACCAGGAATGTTGCCCAGTCTCTCTTAGACATGCAGATGGGAGTGCAAATTAGCACAGTTTTGCAATTTGGGAAATAAGCACCAAGACATTTACAAATATTGGCATACACTGACGTCAAAATTTCACTTCTGACTATCTTCCTCAGGAGATATGGACTGATGGCAATGTATACCATAAAGGGAAGAGTTTTGTGCGTAATGAGATGACATTTACATCAGAATTATTCATAAGAGGGAGGGAAAACCGGAAACAATGTGAACACATAACAAGACGGGGCTGGCCGTGTAAACTGTGGTGTTCGTTTTCATTGGATGGAATAGCACCGGAAAGTGCTTCTAACGGAGAGTCAGGAATTTTTCCAGAATATCTGGGTGTGAGAAACATTGCCTTTGACTTTTTTCTAATTAAATGAAATTTGGCCTTATCTCCCACCCATGTACATCATTGAGCCCCTCTCATTCCAGGGGATTCTACAAGCTACTTGTGAGGCTTATTAGGGCCCCTCCGATCAGAAATAGCCTGTTGCTTAGCCCAGATGGTCACTACTGTTACCATTGTTCTTGGGGCACACAATGAAACTGTCAGGTTTAGCTGTCCACTACCTGCTTCAGGAAGGCGGCAGGCAATGCCCCTTCCAATAGTCCCACCCTTTGACTACAGACATGGCCACAGAAACCTTCACTTCTTCCTCAAGTCTGAGATACTGCTTGGCCTGTGGCCAACACATCTTTACCCCTTAGTTTTCTTATTTGCATAGCGATGATCATAAAAGTACCTAACTCATAAAATTATTGTGAGGATTGAATGAGGGACGGCATGTGGAATTGGACCCCACCTTGGTCTAACCCCAGAGCCCATTTTTTTTTTTTTTTTTTTTGTAACTGAGGCAGAGAGCCAGTTGGACAGCTCAGGAGCTGTTGTTCTTCAGACTGCAGTGTAGCCTTGAAAATGATTTCTAGATTTAAAACTTCTGTGGTTCAGGAAAAGACCAAATTGCTGAGAAAATGGAAGTCAGTCAGTGGGACTTGAAGAAAGTATTCACAAAACGGGAATCTGACAACAGATGCTCTATCTGGAAGAAGCTACACGTATCCTAACAGAATATATAAAGATCTCCTACAAACTCAGTCATACAGAGACAAAACACACATACACACAAAACTTGAACAGATATTTCATCAAAGAAGGAATATGAATGACCAATAAGCACATGAAAAGATGCTCAACATTGTACGTCACCAGAAAATGCAAATTTAATCCATAATGAGATATAACTTTGTACCTAATGAAGTGGCCAAGACAAAATAGGCTGACAGTATCAAGTGTTGGCAAGGAGGCAGAGCAACGGGCATTCTTACACACTGGTGGTGCTGGTGCAAAATGGTACCATCACTTCAGAACACTGTCTGAAAGTTTATAATGAGGCTAAACCTAATGCCAGTCCTTATGACCAGCAATTCCACCCCTGGGTATTTACTCAAGAGAAATGAAAGCATGTGTCCTTGCAAAGATTTAAAAAGAATGTTTCTAAAAGCTCTGCTCATAAAAGCCCCAAACTAGAAAAAAATTCAAGTGCCCATCGATAGGAGAAGGAATAAGCAGATTCCAGTATATCCATATAAAGGAATACTGCTTATCAACAAAAAGGAACAGCTTGTCAACACAAGTAATAATATGGATGAATCTCCAAAACGTGTTGAACCAAAGTAACTAGACACAAAATATTACATACAATACGATTCCATGTATCTGAAATTCTAGAACAGACAAAATTAATCTATAAGGAAAGAAAGCAGATCAGTGGCTGCCTAGGTTTGGGATTGAGGGGTAGTAAAATTGATTATGAAGGAACACCAGGGAAATATTCTGGGCTGATGAAAATATTCTACATCTTGTTGGGGCAGTGATTATATATGTTTATACATTTATCAAAACTCATCAGCTAGTATATTTGAAATCTGTGCATTTTACTGAATATAATTATACCTATAAAAGGCTTGAAGATAATGTGTGCTCTGTTTAATAGTTTAGAGAACCCCCCTCTGGGCCCAGGCCTCGCTGGCTGACAGTGTTCAGCTCTGCTTGATGGGTGCTTTCTTTCCAATGATCTTTTCTCAATATCTCGTCGTGGCTCCAAAGTTCAATTCCTGGTGGCAGATCACAACTTCCTCCACTAGCAAGGTGACCCATGGGATGCCTTCCCGTAAGGGCTTGAGGGGTTGCCAGAAATGGCCTGGTCTATCTCTGACACAAATCATTTCTGGGGCGGTTGCTAGCGGAGGGCGTTCAAGCTCTCCCAGCATCAGTCTGTTTCCCTGTCTTCTAAAACACACCTTTGCTGCCTTTGCCCCAGATTCTGGATCTTCCCTGAAACCTCACACCCTTCTCCTTATCTCTGAGGAGAAACACCCCCTACCAGCCTGCAGAGAATTATGTTCTGGGAAATCATTGAGGAAAAAAAAAATCAAAGGTGCAAGTCAGGAATGGCTGAGTGGGGAAACTCCAGTGGGGGAGAGGCTGGGCCATTTGGTCTCCTGCGTAGGAGGAGACGTTGCAGTCACATCTGTCACCCATTGACTATCAGGGAGGATATGCATAATCTGATCTGTCCTCATTTTCACTCCTTTCCCAATTTCTCTCTTTCTTGTCTAACCTAGCAGAGGTTCTCTTTTTTTTTTTTTTTTTTTTTTTTGAGACAGAGCCTCAAGCTGTCCCCCTGGGTAGAGTGCCATGGCATCACGCTCACAGCAACCTCCAACCCCTGGGCTCAAGCGAGTCTCTTGCCTCCGCCTCCCAAGTAGCTGGGACCACAGGCGCCCGCCACAATGCCTGGCTATTTTTTGGTTGCAGCCGTCATTGTTGTTTGGCGGGTCCGGGCTGGGGATTCGAACCCGCCACCTTAGGTGTACGTGGCTGGCACCTTAGCCGGGTGAGCTATAGGCACCGAGCCAGCAGAGGTTCTCTTCACCACTACCACCAGGAGGGCATGTGGCTGTGGACCCAGTCTCCTACCCTCAGACTGGGAGAAATCCTTTGATCACTTTAGCCAAGTATTGAGTGCTTGGTATGTGCTAGGTTGGTAGAAATACAGAGGTAAAAGGGATTGGTACAGTCTCTATCCTCAAGGGGTCTCAGTCCAGTGCAGAGAAATACAAGCTAATCGGTAGATACAACCCGAGCAAAAAAATCAGGGAACAGATAGAGACATGAACTAGACTCCCTGCAATGGGTCCTAACCTTTCTGGGGTCTGAACCGTTTTAGATAGGACATTTGCATCGGGTGGGTTTCCTGGGATTTAGTGATCCCAGCAGGGATTCACTGACCTCAGATAAAGAATTCTTGGCAGAGGAGCAGAGGAATAAGGCCTCAGAATGAAGCCCAGTCAGGGAGAGCTGGATCAGCCCCACTGAAGGAGTCCTCCTTCCTTCTCACCCGTAAGAAACCTGCCTGGAGCTGGTGAACATTGGCCCAGGAGCATGGGGGCTCGCCTGCACTGGGAGATTGTCAATCTGAGTCTAGGGCCGGGGGGACACAGAGCACGGCATTTCCTGGAGCCCAAGGAATCTCAGCGCTAAGTCTTCACCTTTATCTAGCCCAACACAACACACTCTTTGTACAAATGGGCAAATTGAGACCCCGAGAAGGGCAATACATTGGTTCAGATTACACAGAGAAATCAGGGACATGGTCCCAAGAATTCAGGTGTCTGAACTGCCAGTTCGGAGACAGTGGGACAGAGAGCAGAGGGTCTCCAGTCAAGGTTAAAGATGGCGTCTGCTAAGCCAGTGAGGAAAGGCCTGTAGATTCAGATAGAGGAGAGCAGGACCAGATTGGGCTGTGGGCTGGGAGCCCTTTCAAAGTAGCGAATGTACCAGTATATTTTACCTCTATATTTCCAGCAACCTGGCATATACCCAGCACTCAGTCAGCATTCATGTGGATGCCAGCTTCATGAACGTGGGGATGTTTCAAGTTTGGTTCATCTTCATATCTTAGCCTGAGCTAGTGCTCCCCAGAGATGAGGCTCTCAGGTGACAGAAGCACCTGACATCACTTCTGAGCTCCAGGAAGGCAGGAAGGGCATGGTAATGACAATAATGACAACAACTGCTTTAGGCTTCTTACGGCCAGACACTGAGATGGGTGCGTTATGACCTGTCATTTAGTCCTCATGGGAGCCCTAGATAAGCCTCAGACCATGCAGTCTGTTTTATGTAGGTTATTGAAAATAACAGATCTCTTGATTTGCCCAAGTTTACCTAGGAAATAATTGCAGTGTCAGGCTTTGAACTTGAGTCATTCAAATCCCACAGCCTACCCTTCACTGCCGTTACCTCTGCCTGTTCCTCATTCACAGTGGTATCCCAGCGTCTGGCACAGTGCTGGGAGCCTTATAGGCATCTCTGAGGCACTGAATGAGTAAAAAGATTTAGGAGGAGGTATCGGAAGCTGGCTAGAGAAGCCTCAGTTAGATTCCAGGAGCCAGATCAGGTTAGAGGTGCGTGGCAGGACAGAAAAGTCTCCTGGGAGTGCCTGCAGGGGCAACTAACTACTTAGTAGGTGACTCAGGCAGGGCTCTTCCTCTTAGAGACGCAGTTTTCCTCCCCTGAGAAATGGTTTGGCCTGGATAATCTTCGAGATCCCCTCCAGTGCTAAAATACTGCGGTTTTATGATTTACAACTAGGTCAGGATAGCTCTGAGCTATTCACATGAAACCAGGTTCTGGTCTGGAAGATGCTTGGGGGTGACCACACATCGCTGATAGGCTGGGTGCCATGGCTCACACCTATAATCCCAGCTCTTTAGGATGATCAATTCAGGCCAGGAGTTCAACACCACCCTGAGCACCAGAGTGAGACTCAGTCTCTATAAAAAATAAAAGAAGGGCGATGCCTGTGGCTCAAAGGAGTAGGGTGCTGGCCCCATATGCCGGAGGTGGTGGGTTCAAACCCAGCCCCGGCCAAAAACTGCCAAAAAAAAAAAAAAAATGAAAGAAAAGAAAATAGCGGGGCGTGGTAGCGTGTGCCTGTTGTCCGAGCTATTCGGGAGGCTGAAGCAGGATGATCACCTTGAACCCAAGGGTTCAAGGCTCCAGTGAGCTACGATTATGCCTCTGTACTCCAGCTTCAGTGAGCGAGACCCTGTCTCAAAATAAAACAAGAAGGGTGGGCACAAAGAAGGAAAACAAAAGCCTTCCATTCTAGGTAAGGCTGCCAACTAAATCAAGAAAGCATGTGCATAAAAACAAGGCTAGTAAGCATTTTAGGCAGTTGACAAAATCAAGGGAGACTTTTCTTAAGGTAGAGCCAATTTTGGTTAGTTTAATACAAGCCACAAGGCCGAAGTTTTAGAAAATCAAAATCCCTTGTGACCCTTTTTTCTGTTGCCCTAAAGTCTGTTCCCCATACACGATTCCATCATCAGCATGCTGATTCCAGGCCTCTGCTTTGATAGATTTCTTTTTATTTTCTAAAAATACTAACAGATGTGTGCTTTTAAGGGAGTGGGTAGCAATGGCGAGAAGGAGCATGGACGGTTTTTATTACAACTTTACTTTTAAGAAGGGAGGCGTTCAGTTCCCTTTCCTGATCTTTCTTGATGCACAAAAGATCAGTTGTGGTGAAACCTACTGTCATTCCACTACTTCCCCGAGGCAGGTTCCACACGCCTGTCCTTCTCTGCTTTGCAACATTAAACAAATGAGCCAGTTGGCACTATGTTTGCACAGAGAAATGTCTCATGTGTACTTTGTAATCATTCTATGTTCGTTTTGTTGCGACATATAAAATTTATGTCTCTGGGAAATGCACACTGGTCTTGGCATAACTTGCTTAATTGTTGCACTCTTAATTTATCTTTATTTTTAAGCCCACACTGAGAAAAATTGTTTTATTGTTAGTGTGAGGAGGTTCCAGGCTCATAAAAGCCATTTTGGTTAAAGAGCTCTTGAAACAATAACTGACAAACTTAAAAATGAGTAGATGAGTTCACTCAAGACCAAATGCAAAGAACAGCCTAATTGCAAACATCACTTTGAAAGAAGAATCTTGAGACCCTTAGGGGATGAAAGGAATACCATCCATAACAAGAGAAGAGTTTCCATCCACTTTTTAAAATGTCTATAAAAGACGTTATAAAATAAAATCAGGTAGATACGAATCAAGAACAGATGGATATGGAAAAAAGAAGAGGTTGTACATATATCCAACTAAAGTTCTAGAATGAGAGAAAAAAGAATGATAGTATTTAAAGAAGTAATGGGGAACAATTTTCTAGAATTGAATAAAGATGTGCTTGATCAGGCCATACATTAAAAGTGGAGCAGAATGAATAAACTAACACCTATACAACAAGAAACTTGGCTTTGGTTACAAGTCCATGGCATTGATTGGCAGCAAGCAGACCAGCAGCTGAGTGAAGGCTGGGTTACATTGCCAGGGAAAGTCCAACTTTCGCTAACAGGGTGGTTGCTTATTTTTGAAGGCAATCCTCAGACTCTGTTGCACCAGCAGGAAGTGGCTGAATAACAAGGAGGACCCATGGTTTTGCCCTCGCCTATTGCAATGAAGGCCTGGAAATACCAGAGGCCAGTATATGATGCTCAAAGCCCCAGACAACTGTAAGAAGAAAGGCCAGTGCAAAGATGGCCTCTAGTGCTATAAGGGCATGTGTGGAAAAGCTTGTATTCCTGCTGTGAAAGATCCAGGAGAGGCTGACCTCATGTAACCCACTTACAGCCTCGACCTCTGGTACTCTGGGCCAGGGATGAAAAGTTACTTCATGGGGAAGTAATGAACAGGCAGGTATTTCTTTTCTTTCTTTCTTTCTTTCTTTCTTTCTCTTTTTTTTTTTTT
>NW_003852418.1:7483627-7487274 GCF_000181295.1 Otolemur garnettii | reverse complement strand
CCATCATTGTTGTTTGGCGGGTCCGGGCTGGGGATTCGAACCTGCCACCTTAGGTGTACGTGGCTGGCGCCTTAGCCAGTTGAGCTATAGGCGCTGAGCCCTCCCTAAGAATTCTTTTTACCCCAGTCTCCTTTGATCAGGGTCCTGAGAGTGAAGGCTGCTTGGGAGTGGGGAGCAGGAGGCCACATCCTAACGAGTCTTGGGTGCGAATACCAGCACTGCCATCAGCTGGCTAATTGACCTGAAGCAAACCCCTGTGTCTCTCCTATCTTCCATGTTGGTTAAGGATTAGTTACAAAATCAGAAACACTCTAGGTAGTTTAAACAGCAAGTGATTTATAACCACTAGAAGGGCTGAAGGAGGAAGCTAGGAATTGAGTATTGGGAAAGTTTTCCTGCCCTGAGTCACACTGCCTTGGCCTGATTCAGGAAGATGCCAGCTGCCCCTGCCACGGTCTGTGCCAGTGAGATTTATGTTCTGCACTCTGATCCCCTCCTGACTTAGTCTTAACACTTGTGAGAGGACATCTGACTGATGAAAGCTAAATCACAGCCAGAACCTGAGCTTTGGAGGTCTGGGAAGTGTGGCTTTTAAGGTTTGGCCTCTGCATGATGAAGAGGTACACAAAAAGGTAGTTGAAATGGATGCTGAGTGAACTGGTCTATAGATTCCACCATGGTCTCTGCCCTTCATCTCTAAAATGGTTTACTAGATGGCTGGGCACAATAACTCATGCCTGTAATTCCAGCACTCTGGGAGGCTGAGGCAAGAGGATCACTTGAGATGGGGAATTCAAGACTAGCCTGAGCAAGAGTGACACCTCTTCCCCCATCTGTACTGAAAAACTAGCCAGGCATAGGAAACTGAGGCAGGAGGATCACTTGAACCCAAAAGTTCAAAATTGCTGTGAGCTATGATGCCATGGCACTCTATCCAGGAGATAGAGACAGAATGAGATTCTATGTCTCAAAAAAGATGTACTAGGATCCTACAGGCTTGCTGGGATCTCTGGGTGGGCTGGGAATGGGTGTGTGATGGTTGCATAGGAGCAGGCCTAGACTTGCATTATAGTCAGTCTTTCGGGAGATTTTCTAGTTAAGTGGTGCTCAACCCTATTAGACCCAATGCCTTCCTTTTTTGGAGACACATCTTTCGTCACATCCCCTTTACTCATCTGAAATGAAATTCTTTCCTACACATGGTATGGGCCATGGGGAGGATAGAAGGAAAGGAGAGAGGTTGAGAGGGGTAACGGGACATTTGGCCTGGTTCTCCCAGTATGTGGAGTGGAAAGACCAGAGGGCTTTGAGTCAGGCAGATCATGCTTGAGTCATAGTTGTGTGAGTTACCAGCTGTGTATTACTGGGCAGGTGACTTCCCCTCTCTCAGCCTCAGTTTCTATGTATGTGAAATGGGTTAGTAGTAATTCCTTTCTTGTATGGTGGTGAGGATAAAAGGCATTATACAGTGACCAGAGGTCAACAATTGGTAGGTATTGGGGGGGGGGGTGTCTGTGGCTCAGTGAGTAGGGCTCTGGCCCCATATACCAAGGGTGGCGGGTTCGAACCCAGCCCCAGCTAAACTGCAACAACAACAAAAGAATAGCTGGGTTCTCTGGTG
This sequence comes from Otolemur garnettii, assembly GCF_000181295.1. Taxonomy (NCBI): domain Eukaryota; kingdom Metazoa; phylum Chordata; class Mammalia; order Primates; family Galagidae; genus Otolemur; species Otolemur garnettii. Next base: position 7,485,653 of record NW_003852418.1, on the reverse strand, counting down.
GGCACTGTAGTAGTAGGCCCAGCTACTGGGGTGGCTGAGGCAAGAGAATTGCTTAAGCCCAGGAGTTGGAGGCTGCCATGAGCTGTGACGCCATAGCACTCTATCAAGGGTGATAAAGTGAGACTTTGTCTCTAAAAAAACAAACAAACAAAAAACAAAATAACAATTGGTTGGTATTTATTTTCCTTTCAGATGAGCCCAGGTTCTTTCTGAACCAGTCCTGATCCCACCTCCAGTTGAGAATGTTGCTATTGTCAGTGCGGCTTAGTGCTTTCTGTTGGATGCGATTCAGAAATTAGGTCAGCACACACAGGGCGGGGTCCTCCTTGACATCAGTGATGGGGAATTATAACAAGTGTCTACTTCAGTGGCTACCTGGTATGTCCTGTTCCCTTTTCTCTCTTTGTCCTTTCTGAAAGTCTAAACCCTGAATAAACCTCTAATCATTGAAGAATTTGACATGGCAAAGTTCCCCTTTCATAGAAAAAAAAAAAACAGGTGAAGATTTTTTTATTGGTAATTCAAGCTCTCTTTTTATAAATGGAAAGTGTATGATATTATTTATTCTTTACCAGACTTACAAGGAAGAGATATAATTTCTTTTTCTTTTCTTTTTTTTTTTTGCAGTTTTTTTGCCGGGGGCTGGGTTTGAGCCCCCCACCTCTGGCATATGAGGCTGGTGTCCCACTCCTTTGAGCCACAGGCGCTGCCCCTGAAGAGATATAATTTCTATCTCAAACTATTTCAGAGACAAAAAAGGAGAAGACACAGAAACTTTTATGATGTTTATCTTTGATATCTTGTATTTCATATCACGGTCAGAGTTTAAGAAAAGAAACTCAGAGACCCTTTTTGTTGCTTATGGAGATAGATGGAAACATACTAGGATGGAAAATGCTCGGGAATTGTCAGTGTTGGATTTCCTGAAGTTGATAACTGTATTCAGGTTATGTAAAAAAGAATGTCCTGGCCGGGTGTGGCAGTTCACACCTATAATTCTAGCACTTCGGGAGGCTGCAAGGGGTGGATTACTTGAGCTCAGGAATTCCATACCAGTCTGAGCAAGAGGGAGACCCCCATCTCTAAAAATAGAAATCTTAGCTAGGTGTATTGGCACACACAGGTAACCCCAGCAACTTCGGAGGCATAGAGGATTGCTCAAGCCTAACAATTTGAGGTTGCTATGACCTATGACATCCTGGCACTATACCCTGGGTACAGAATAAAATTCTGTCTTTGGGGAAAAAAAAAATGAATGTCCTATTCACAGGGAATACACACTAAAGTATTTATGCATGAAGGAATAAAATACAGGTGGCTCCTGTAGCTTAGTGGGTAGGGCACCGGCCACATACACCGAGGCTGGTGGGTTTGAACCTGGCCCGAGCCAGCTAAACAGCAATGACAACTGCAACAAAAATATAACCAGGCATTGTGGCGGGTGCCTGTAGTCCCAGCTATTTGGGAGGCTGAGGAGAGAGAATTGTTTAAGCCCAAAAGTTGGAGGTTGCTGTGAGCTATGACGTCACAGCACTCTCTCTACCCAGGAGGACAGCTTGAGATTATCTCAAAAAAAAAAAAAAAAAGGAGTATAATATGTACTATTTACTCTTACTGGTCAGAATAAAACATTTTGTTCTCTCACATATTTGGGAGAAATAGAATGATGAAACAAGTGTGGCAAAATGTTAACATTTAGTGACTGTGGATTAAGGGAATATGGCAATTCTTTGTACTATTCTTCCATTTTTTTCTGTACGTTTCAACTCTTTCAAAGTGACAATGTAACAAATGTTAAGGTATTGAATTCTACAGTATGCTAAAAGGAATTCCTCAGAAATAAATAGGGTATGTCCCAGGAACAAAAAGACAGTTCAAGACCAAAGAAACTATTAAGGGGATCAAACAAATTAAACATTTAAAGAAGACCCAGGCTCGGCGCCTGTGGCTCAAGCGGCTAAGGCGCAAGCCACATACACCTAAGGTGGCGGGTTCGAATCCCCAGCCCGGGCCCGCCAAACAACAA
>NW_003852418.1:7481972-7483483 GCF_000181295.1 Otolemur garnettii | reverse complement strand
GGCTCTGTCTCAAAAAAAAAAAAAAAAAAAAAGAAGACCCAAATGAATCTTTAAACAGATTCATAAAAATCATTCTACATTGTTCTATATCCTTTCATGACAAAAATAGAAACGCCCTGTGCTAGGAACAAAAGCAAACCTTATTAACCCAATAAAGGGTATTTATCAACTACCTACAGCAAATATTCTACTCAATAGTGAAACTTTGGAAGTAGCATCCTTAAAGACAGGTGCAAGGGGTGGCGCCTGTGGCTCAAAAGGGTAGGGCACCAGCCCCGTATGCTGGAGGTGGCAGATTCAAACCCAGCCCCAGCCAAAAAAAAAAAAAAAGAAAAGAAAAAAAAAGACAGGTGCAAGGACATCGCCACTCTCATCCAACATTGTGTCAGTGGTCTTAGGCCAATGCAATAAAATTTGGCATAAAAATAAAGAGGTACACATGTTGGAAAGGAAGAGAGAAAACTATCAATACTTACAGATAATACAAGTGTCCTCATATGAAATTCATGAGAATGAAAGGGTAAACTATTGAAATTAATGAGAAAAGGCATTGAGTTTTCATCAACAAGAGTCAATATGCAAAAAGGCAATTGCGTATGTGGGCACCCCAAACAGAGAAGTTAAAAGAGGAAAAAGATCCCTGTTGTGGGATTTGACTGGGCCAAAGTCGCAGAGGTAAACTGGCAGTCAGAATGTCTTGGAAGAGGAGGTGACTGTAGCCCTCTCTGGCATGCAGCCACCCTAGTTTATTTCTTAGTCACTTATATACCCTAACAATAAAGCATTCTGCACACACACACACAATCTTAAATTTACAATACAATAAAGTTACAGGAAAGTCTCAAGCCTTATTTTTCTCTTTTTGCTTTAAGGAACAAAGTATTCATCTGTACAGGACAGACGTAATCTTTAACTTAGCAGCACCATAACCTTATCTTGTTACTGAGGTCTCTTCCAGGAAATTCCTGACCACAGCAAGCTCTGTTTTCAGTGCCTGTCTCCCACTAGATTAGTTTTTCTTTTTTTTTTTCAAAAAAAAAAAAAAAAAGGAGTATAATATGTACTATTTACTCTTACTGGTCAGAATAAAACATTTTGTTCTCTCACATATTTGGGAGAAATAGAATGATGAAACAAGTGTGGCAAAATGTTAACATTTAGTGACTGTGGATTAAGGGAATATGGCAATTCTTTGTACTATTCTTCCATTTTTTTCTGTACGTTTCAACTCTTTCAAAGTGACAATGTAACAAATGTTAAGGTATTGAATTCTACAGTATGCTAAAAGGAATTCCTCAGAAATAAATAGGGTATGTCCCAGGAACAAAAAGACAGTTCAAGACCAAAGAAACTATTAAGGGGATCAAACAAATTAAACATTTAAAGAAGACCCAGGCTCGGCGCCTGTGGCTCAAGCGGCTAAGGCGCAAGCCACATACACCTAAGGTGGCGGGTTCGAATCCCCAGCCCGGGCCCGCCAAACAACAATGATGGCTGCAACCAAAAAAAAA
>NW_003852418.1:7480715-7481952 GCF_000181295.1 Otolemur garnettii | reverse complement strand
TTGTTGTTTGGCGGGCCCGGGCTGGGGATTCGAACCCGCCACCTTAGGTGTATGTGGCTGGCGCCTTAGCCGTTTGAGCCACAGGCACCGAGCCTAGATTAGTTTTTCTAATCTCTCCAGAGGGTCTTCAAAGGAATGTCCCTTCCTCCAGACCTTGAGACAGTTTCAATCAAGAACGAAGTTATGGCAGCTTTGAATGTGGCTCAGCTATAGATCCCATTCACAACAGTCAGGGATTTCATAACTATGTGGAAATAAACCCAGGAAAAATTTGTAAGAATTATATCATGAAAATAAGTGACTTGAAGAGAGTTTGAATAAGTAGAGGGATATTTGTTTTTTATACACGAGAAGACTTGGTGATAGGGTAAATATTTTGGCTCCTCCAAGTAATTTATAGATACAATTGTGGTAAAAATTCCAACTGATTTCTTTTTTTTTTTTTTGCTTAATGAATAAGTTTATTGTTTTAAATCAAGAAATATTCATATAAAATTGGTTGGTTTAGCTTTCAGCAGCCCGCTCCTGAGCTCTAAGGAAGCTTGCCTTCTTTTGAGCTACCCGATCTTTCTTCTGGGCAAGGGACATTTTGGGACGGTTCCATCTCTTCTTTTTAACTTCTCTCTTGGGCTTCTTCTCATAGACTGGGTTATCTCGTATAGCCGCATGAGCTTTCTTATACATCTCCTCCATCATGTCTGGAGTGACGTTGTTCTTTATGTATTGAGAGAACTGTTTTTTGTAAGCATCTTCATCTTCTTCCATTAGGTAACGCATATAATCTGCAACATTCTGTCCCATGATTTGCTTCCGATGTACTTCAGCATTAAATTCCTTGCTTTCAGAATCATAACCAGGGAATCGTTTGGTACTGTAAGGGATAGACAAGCCTCCATCCACAGCTCCCTTCAGGGCTCCAAAAACTTTATTGCCAGTGGTAGTCCTGGCAAGGCCTGCATCCAAATAGCATGTAAAAGCACCAGGCTGGCCATCGATGCTTTCCACATTGTATTCATCGCCAGTCACCTCCACTTGGCCTTCATAGATCTTGTCCATGCCAAACCTATTGAGAAGCCTGCGGGCCAGCAGTAGGCCAGTACAGTATGCTGCAGCATAATTTGTCAGGCCAACCTTCACACCGTATTTTGGTAGTTCATGTGCATAAGCTGCGCAGACTATCATATCCCCTTCTATGCGGGCATAAGCAATCTGACAAATGATGTCTCTGTTAGTCACA
>NW_003852418.1:7447310-7480623 GCF_000181295.1 Otolemur garnettii | reverse complement strand
TCTTCTAAATTTCACTTGGTACCTCTTAAAGTAGGCCTTATTCTTGACAACCTTAACAAACCCCATCCTGCAGAATAGAGACCCGCGTCCGCGGCCCCACACAAATTTTCCCAACTGATTTCTTAAGGACCTTGACAGATTGATTCTAAAATTTCTTTTTTTTTTTTGAGACAGGAGCCTCAAGCTGTCCCCTTGGGCAGAGTGCCGTGGCATCACAGCTCACAGCAACCTCCAACTCCTGGGCTCAAGCGAGTCTCCTGTCTCAGCCTCCCGAGTAGCTGGGACCACAGACGCCCACCACAATTCCTGGCTATTTTTTGGTTGCAGCTGTCATTGTTGATTGGCGGGCCTGGGCTGGATTTGAACCGACCACCTTGGGTGTGCGTGGCTGGCACCTTAGCCACTTGAGCCACAGGCACCAAGCCTGATTCTAAAATTTATATGGTAGAGTGAAAGCAGAAGAATAGCCAAAACAGTTCTGAATAAGTGAGACAGAAAAGACTTGAACAGCAAAAGCACCAAGATTTAGAAAACATATGTGCAAATTATAGTAGAGGGATGCTGATGTGAGAATGGGCAAAGTGAATAAGAAAAGCAGGTAGGGTACAGCAATTTATGAAACTTCCATATATGAAAACTTAGAAGAAAATAAACGTGGTTTTATAAATCAATAGAGGATCAAAGATATAGGGAACAATGGACACTCTATATTGGAAAAAAAAAAAAACCAAGGTCTCCACTTCCAACTTTTTGCATAAAATAAGTTGTAGATTAATGACTCAATGTGAAAAATAAAACTTCAAAAAATATTTTTAAAAATATAGGGGTTTTTCCGTGGGGAAAGATGGTTTGTTTAAAATTGATATAAAAAGTATAACCTATAGAGGAAAAAGTAAGTAAAATTGTACTCCATTGAGATGAAAAATTACTCTTTTTGGGGGGTGGCACCTGTGGCTCAAAGGAGTAGGGTGCCGGCCCTATACACCAGAGGTGGTGGGTTCAAACCTGGCCCTGGCCAAAAAAAAAAAAAAAAAAAAAAAAAACCCTGCGAAAAAAGAAGTTAAAAAAATAAATAAAAATATCCGGGCGTTGTGGCAGATGCCTGTAGTCCCTGCTACTCAGGAGGCTGAGGCAAGAGAATTGCTTGAGCCCAGGAGCTTGAGGTTGCTGTGAGCTAGGATGCCATGATGCTTTACCAAGAGTGACAAAGTAAGACTCTGTCTCAAAAAAAAAAAAAAAGAAAGAAAGAAAGAAAGAAAGAAAAGAAAAATTACCCTTTTTGAAAGGTGACACCAAAAGCAGTTTGTCCCACCTGATGCCTCTACCCAGAGCTCCTTCATTGCCACTTTATGCATATCAATTGCAGGAGCCACAGAGGGACCCTCACACTCATTTTTCCTCCTGACCCCAGCCTTGGGCAAAAGGTACCCTCTTAGCTGCTCTCCAGGCCTGGGCAGGTAGCATTAGTCCCCAGGCAGCCTTATCAGATTCATCCAAGGTATTCCTTCTTCCTGTTACCTCATCTAGGAGGCCACCTCTGAGCCTTATTTTTCCTACTTGTAAAATTGGATGACCATAGTACCTGCTTTATACACTGCTATGAGGTTTAAATGTGAAAAATCATGCAAAGTCTTTAACACAGTGCCTGGCACCTAATAGATGCTCAGTAATTATTAGCCATAATTATTAGAATTATCTGAAGGAACACATGTATCAAGTGGGAAAGACAGGATTTGAGAAGAGGACAGTCTGATTCCAAACTCTGGGATCTTTTAATGAATGTCATTGAACTCAAGCAAAAGGAGTTAGGAGCTGACAATCTAGGAGATGTTTCCCCAGGCTTTGGAGCTTGGGGTCTGCATCCTCCTTATTCTAGAACAGTCTGATAGGTCATTTCTTTCTCAAGTCTTGGCCTCTCCCAGAAGCATCAGCATTGCCGAGAATTACCTAATCAACCTTCATTCTTTCCCCCAGGGCTTTAAAATTGTAGAACAAACTCGCATTGTGAAAAGCACATAAAATAGGGAAGATTCAGTGAGTATTACAAAGCAAACACATGCTCAACCTCCCAGAGGCCACGCTGGTTTCTCAACGTCTTACCAAGGCCTCACGCCACTTCCTTATGGACTGGTTACAGCTTCTTTTCTGTTAGTCATAGAGCAAACAGGTGTTTTACTTTGGGAAATTATGCAGGCCCTTGAGGATGGACCATAAAAAAACATCCTGGGTCTAGCTCTGTCACCATCACAGATAATTTCTTCGGTTAGGAGGTCTCAGGTGCCTCTGCTACTGTCCGATTTTTCTTTCTTCTATTTCAGGTTCAGATGTTTGCCGTTATTGCCCCTAGATCCCAGCTCTCCTCATCCTTTCATCCTCTAACCCTCTTTTCTACTGCTTTCTTCTTTAAGGACAACTACCCTTCTCCATCTCTCCAGAATTACTGAGAAGAATCCAAGTTGGACCAATAGCCAAGTTCAAGCCAAGGGAAGCTTAAAAAGGAAGGTGTTGAACACCCAGCCTCTCTCTTAAAGTGTGCTGCTCCTCGACCAACAGGGATGACTGGATACTCAGACCCTCCTGTGTTTTTTATTCTTTTCTTAGCCTCTTTTTGTCCCATCTGCACAAGAGTTTTGGTTATTTTTATTTCTTTCTTTAAAACAAAACAAAACACCTGCTACTATTGAACTTCCTGCATTTTGGCTAGTCTCTTGGAGCTTCTGATCTTAAGATCCTTTGCTTCAGGAAAAGCAAAACTATGAAAGACTGAGGATAATAGATGACCATTGATGGCCTCTTCCTAATTAGCTTCATTCCCTAAGTCCTTCATTCATTCTCTGGCTCTTTCATTCATTAAACTGCTTTTCTATGCCAGGCTGAGCACTGGGATACGGCAAAGAACCAAATAGATCCTGTTCTTAAACTCATGGAATTTACCACTTACATTTATTGAGGCCTACTGTTTACTATACCAATAAGGAACAAAACTGATACAAATTTTCTCCCTTAAGGAGGAAGTCATGTCCAGAGTGGAGACATACAAATCCTCAAACGAAGACGTAGATAAAGCAAGCCCAAGACAAGGGGCCTCTAACACAGAAAGGGAGTTAGAGACTCCCTACTTTCATCTTCCCCAATGCCAGTGGACGGTAAAGCAGATGATATCTGTGAGTACAGGAGGGAGTCAATCAGACAGAAACATGGGCTTCAGGGATGGGAATCCTAGAGTCAAGAGGAACCAGAGGTGAGGTAGACCAGCCTCCCATTAGAAGGAGCAGCCTCTACTTTTTCCTTTGTTCCCCCTTTCCACCCTACCCCTTAGCAGACTGGCTTATGAGTATAGCCATGGTAGTCCCTGGAAAGCATGAGCGCCCCCAATAGTGGGTAGGCTATTCTCAGTCTGTGCTGGCGGTCTCCCATCTCAGCAACATCAATTCAAGATGAGAACTTCATTTTTCTTACTTCAACCTCCTTATAGTACAGATGGGGAAATTGCTCAAAGAGCTACAGTGTTCTGACTAAGGTAATACAGTGAGCCAGTGACCTTTAGGCCAGACTGATAGCTGATTAGGTCAATAGTCATCCAGATTCTGAAGATCCTTCAAGGTATAATAACCTGACTTGGCAGAAGACCTGATATCTTTCTGTGAGCTCTGGGGTGTGTGTACATGCTTGTATGTGTGTGTGAGAGAGAGACAGAGAGAGACACTTTTATAATAATAATGACAGTCACCATCATTAAGTGCTTACTGTATGCCAGGCCATAGGCCAGATGTTCATTTGATCTTTACAACCATAAGAAGAGAAAGTATGATTATATTCATTTTACAGAAACTGATACTAGCAGAAGTCTCTGGATTTGCCCAAGGTCACAAAGATGTAAATTGTAGTGCCAAGGGTTGAATCTGGGTTAACCCACAACACAGCACTGCATCTATGTGTCTCACTAACTGTTGCACTCCCAAGGCCTAGCTTAATGCCTGGTTCATAGCAGACACTCAACAATTTTTTTTAAGTAAATGACTGAATACATTTTCTTAAGGCTAACGGACATAGGAAGAGATGATAGAGGATGGATGGAGAAAATGGAGTCAGAACCTGTAATCCAAAGTACCCAAATAGAATACACTCTTGGGGTTACTTGGGAGTGACTTGACTCAGAGAAACCAAATCTCACATGTGGCAACTGTGACTTTGGATGGGTCCCCTTCTTTATGGGACTCTGTTTTCTACTTTTTTAGATGGGTTGGTCTAAATCGCTTATGAAATAACTTTTACTGCAAAAAGTCTATGAGTTTAGGATTAGAATCAATTATAATTTACAGATGGCAGATATCTGGTCCTGTGCTATCCTCTATGCATGTCAGTAACTAATCAAATATAATGCTTATTCATGAGTTCTTATCAAACAGTGTTCAGAAGCCATTACCAATTAATTGCTCAGTGGCAGAGACTCAGAGTTTTTAAGTTGGTCTCAGCGGAGCTGTGCTTCAGAAGTAGACCTTAAACAGTTCCAAATTTTGAAGATACGTACATGAACACACTAGAGAAAGACAGGGAAAGGGTAGCAGCTCATGGGTCAGTAGTAGAAATGGAGTTCGAGTGCTTCTGGCTTTCATGGTGGTACACAAGAACCAGAAATTAAAGCCAAGTTACCCAGCGACCCACAAAACATGGCAGAAACCAGAATAGCATAGCATTGAGTCCTTTTTCTATGTGAAAATTATAAGGCACACATTAGATTAGCAAGCCATGCTAATTTCTGTCCTTTGCTTCTTCCACCAATATATAATTTGGATATCTCTGTTTACAGAATCACCATGGGCTAATTTTTTGATTGAGATAATCTTGAAAATAAATTCACAGTGAGACATTACTGATTGATAATTTGATTCTTATTCACATAAGGAAGAATAACCCCAAATAAGGCAGGTATTCTTAGGTGCTGTTGATTGAGAATAAGTGTTTACCGGAATTTTCAGGGCATGAAGACACATAACAATTTAGTCAAAAGTTGTTCTGCCTAGTTTGTTCAAAGGATAGCAGAAAAAAAATACATTATTAGATTTATTCAGATGGATGCATAAAAAGGAGCCAAATAGAAAACCTGGAAATAAATGAATTTTGAAATAAAAAATTCATTAGGCAAAAGAGAATCTAGACTGGATGCAGTTGAAAGAAAAATTAGTGAACTGGGAGCTGGTATTGAGGAATTTACCCAGATCACAGAGAAAAGAAAAGAAAACTATGAGACAAGGCAAAACAAGGATAACAGAAATAGGAGGGCTAACAAATATCCGGTGGAAGTTCCAGAAATAAAATGGAAAGAATGATAGAGAAGTAATATTCAAAGATAAAGGGAGGACATTTTTGCAGAATTAAATTAGGATATGCATCTTCAGATTAAAAGTGCACAGTTAGGATTGAGCAGAATATATCGAACACAGCATAACTCAGCAAGATTTCTGACCACAGCTACTAACGCATGCTTTTATTGGAAGCAAATGGACCAAGAGCCAACTAAATATGAAACCAAATCTCTCTGATAATGACCACTGATTGCTCATGTTAATCTCCAGGTCCGGCTGCACCTATATGAAGTGAGTTCCTGAAAAGGAACACCTTCTCTTCCCCAAAGAAATTGCATCCTCTGCAATACTTTTGTGACATGTGGCCATAGATGGTAATGGCCAAGAGAAAGGCTCCCAAGAAGCAGAACTGGCTCTTCCAGATAGGTTGAACAAGGAAGTCACTCCACCTCCAGGTAAGGTGTCCTCATTTCTGTGTCTTACAGGATATGCCATTTGTATTATGAGCCAGTGACCACCTGCCACCAGCAATATATATTGCTTCTTATAATTCCTCTTTGCAAAGAGGAATTTTTATTGCGGTTATTCTACCATTTTATATTGGGAACATTTGAAATGGTTAAACATATTTAGGTCTACTAAACTTAGTCTCTAAGGAGTCTAATCTTGATTTCACTGACAAGAACTCCTTTTATCCAGATTCTAGACCTGGACATGAATGTGGTACCAGGAGAGACATTTTCTTGCCTTTCTTTATGACAGAGGTTGGGTGCATTTTTTTGTTTGTGTTGGTGGTTTGGAAAATATTTTAATGGTTTTAGAGGACATTGCGGATATTACCACTGAGCATCCTTCCACCCTCCTTCTGGCGGCTTTATTCTAACTTACCCCTGGAGAATCACTCCCTCTCCCACTCTTGAAAACTGCATTTGGGGTTTCACGCAATCACGGGTCCTGTGACCTTGGCTTAAACTAATCAGTATGTCTCTTTTCCTTGGCCCCAATCATTGGTTTGAAGCTTTAATTCTAGTCAATTCTAGTCAGTTGAATTACTCAGAAGTCCTTATTGGACTTGAATTTGAGAAGATGGGAGAAGATGCTATAGTCTTAGTACAATCACTTCTCTCAAGTTGACCACAGGGCCTTGGATACCAGAAGTGATGCTGTCAGGTGTGAGCCTTGGACATAGAACTCTCCAGTCATAGTGATCAACAAGGTGCTGTGGACCATGTCCATCCAAGATTCTGCCACCTCCCGTCATGCTTTATGGAGAGACTCTCTGAGACTCATTTTTATTTGTAAAATGAGATGGCATTAGTATCTACCAAGTTTGGGGTGAGGGTTAAAAGTTAGAGAACATGCAAAGCCCTTGACACTGTGACTGGCTCAGTAAGTGATTTCCCGATAAATATTACTGATGGTGATTGTAACTGTCTCCAAAGTAAGATAGCTTTTTTTTTTTTTTTTTTTTTGAGACGGAGCCTCAAGCTATCCCCCTGGGTAGAGTGCCGTGGCATCACAGCTCATAGCAACCTCCAACTCCTGGGCTCAAGCGAGTCTCCTGCCTCAGCCTCCCAAGAAGCTGGGACCACAGGCGTCCGCCACAATGCCTGGCTATTTTTTGGTTGCAGCTGTCATTGTTGTTTGGGCCTGGGCTGGGGATTCGAACCCGCCACCTTAGGTGTATGTGGCTGGCGCCTTAGCCGCTTGAGCCACAGGCACCGAGCTGGAAAATATTTTCTCAGTCTGCTTCTAGCTCTGCTGTAAAGAGAGCTAGAAGAAAAGAAATTATTAATTATTATTAATCTTAATAATTCAGTTTTTCTTTTCCCTATCTGCTTCCATAGGCAATCCTGTTGGCAGTTTCTTATTGTCTAATACTTGTTTTTCCTTTTGTTTTACCAGATTGCTAAAGCATTTCTTTTCTTTCTCCCTCCCTCCCCTTGACTGTGTCTTCTCTGTTGCCTGGGCTACAGTGCAGTATACAACATGGGCTATATACAACAGCTCACTGCAACCTTAAATTCCTGGGCTCAAGTGATCCTCCTGCCTCAGTCTCCCAAGTAGGTGAGACTACAAGCATGCAACACCATCCCTGACTAATTAAAAAAAATTGTTTTTAGGGAAAGGATCTTGCTATGTTGCCCAGGCTGGTCTTGAACTCCTGGCCTTAAGGATCTCCTTAAGGAACTCCTCCTGCTGCTTTTTCGCTGGGTGGGTATTTTTTACCCTTGCTCAGATTCTGCTTCAGCCACCCCTCATCCATGCACACATGAGCCTAAAAGAACAGTTTACCTTTCCAGGTTTTACTAGGACTATGCTAAGTGGCTGGGAAGGAAGTTCAACGCTTGTAAAATTCAAACTTTCTTGGGCAGAGAAACACCAAGGAGGAGTGGTTAGGTCATCTGTGTGCCTCTAAGGTGTGGGAGATCTGGCTGCCAATTCTGTCACCCATGCACCTCCAGAGGTGCCAGGAATGACCCCACCCTTCCCTGTTCTCCCCTCTTTCTCGGGTCCAGGTTCAGCCCTTCTCTCACCACCGTGTCCAGCTACCTCCCTCAACCTCCTGACTTCTGTGTCTTCATTCATGGGAATATGTCAGGTGAAGTTATTAAGGCAACTGTAAAGGCCAGAAAGTTGGCTGAGGCTCCTGGGGTGAATTTATGACTTGGGAGGAAATGGAAAAATTGTCTAAGAGTCACAGTTATCATCTTGGGACAGAGGGAGGAACTGAGACCCGGAAAAAGGCAGTGGCTGCCTTATTCCCACGGTGATGAACAGTGAGAATCTGATTTCCTGCCAGATTCTGAAAGAGGATTCGTTTTGCCATTGTTTCCTGTTTTTGTTTTGTTTTTTTGAGACTGTGAAATGTACTGAATTTTAGCTAAGAACAGTGAATTTTAGTTAAGGGTAAAGATAGCATCGGCTGTCAGGTGGAGACACCTGGCACGCATCTTAAACTTGAGCAGTGAGGCTTCCTCTCTGGACCTCACACTTCAAGGGGGCCTTTGTCTTTGGAGCACTGTCCTCAAAACTGTCCCTGCTCCCCTCCAGCGTCTGAGGCCAGCCAAGACCAGCAGAACCACTGGGACAGAGCACCCTCAGCTTGTACTGAGACCCGCGTAGGTCCTGGCGTTGCTTCCTCCCACTGGACTGTTTCCCACTCTCTGTTCTTTACCTGTGAAATCTAGGGCAGTTGTCCTGCCTCTAGGTGGTCCCTGGCAGGAGCCTGTGACTGCTGCTATCTCTTCCCCCGGGGCCTTTCCAGGTGATGTCCTTTTTATTTATTGTTTTGCTTCTGATCAACGTGGGCTCTCCCCGTCAGTCTTGAAAGTGATGGATGAGGGACGATGCGTCTTGTGCGAACAAAACCCTTCTCTTGCTTCACCCATGAGCCCCACCAGGGCCAGCTACATAATTTGCAGGGCTCAGTGCAAACAGAAAAAAAATGAAGCTCCTTGTTCAAAGCAGGCAGAAAGTGGTAGAAATACTAAAATTAATTTTTTTTCTTTTCTCTTGCAGTCTCTCTCTAGACCTGGCATGATGTTTTACAAACTTACTGAACGTTGTTCCCCCACAGACAGTGGATACTCACCGGGAAAGTACAGACCTTCATAGATGCCCAGGGTCCCCACTCTGCCACTTGGTGCACGTACGGGACCCACCAGCTGCCAGGATTCTCCTCCTGTCAGCTCACTGGTGGTAGCGACAAGGAACCAGGCCAACAACCCTTGAGACAGTAATTGGAAACCAGTATCCAGGGACAGCATAAAGGATGATGTAGCCTCACAAGTGATAATGTAACCAGCCTTAAATAAATGGTACTGGGAGGCACAGTGCCAAGAAGGGTGCACTAGTCAGGATCCCCCTGGGAAACAGAATTAGATAGATGATATATGATTGATTGATAGATGGATAGACAGACCTGGTATGTATATAATAGTATATACCTATAACAAAAGATAAATACAAGCCACATGGAGCACCTCTTGTCATTGTAGAAGTCAAACATGAGTTGAGTAATACGATCTTAACACCCTTTTTTCCTTTCTTAAAATCTATACACATTTTTTTGCATCCTCTGTATATAGACGCACATGTCAATAAGAGATATACACACATATATGCACATACACAAGCACACATGTGTCTGTACACACATAACAATAGGAGATACACACACACGCATCCCAATAGGCCAAGTAGGTCTATTTTATCAAAAAACAGGGCCAGATTTGGTCAAACATTTAATGGGGCAGAGCAAGATGGATCCAGCCCCAGGACTCAGCCTGTGTTAGAGACCGACAGCTCCCTGTGTGCCTAAGACAAAAACAACATCTACTGTGCCCAGTGGACCAGACACCGCTGAGCGTTTACCAAATACTCTTCACAGCTACACAACATAGAAAACAGTAATACTCCCACTTTGCAGCCGGGGTAACCAAAGTTCAGAGAGGCTCAGGGATTTTCTTCCAATTTGTGAGTCTGCCTTTCAAGTTCAAGTTCTTAACAACCACAAGACATCAACTCCGTGTACATGTTCTTTATTGTGGCCTCAGAGTGGGCTATAATAGGCACAATACCTGGCAGGTGGTAAGAAATGGTTGAATCATTTTTGTGTGGATGAAGCGAAGAATGGATGAGTGAGTCTACAAGATTTGGGCAGAAGGCAGTAGGGGGCCCGTGAAGTAGATTTAGTGAGTCAATCTCAGGTTAAGATTGAGTTGGGGGAGTGTCCACCACCAAACAGGTTCTGCAACTCAGCATGTGAGTGACTGATTTTTGAAAAGCTCAAGCTCATGTTGGATGATGAGCTCATTGAACACCTTAGGGCTTGTACCTTTTCCCGAGAGATTCAGTCTCTTTAACTGCAAACTGGGGATTTGGTCCCCTAGACCGGGGTCAGCAAACATTTTTGTCAAGGACAAGATGGTGAATCTTTTAGGGTCTGCGGTAATTATTTTAGGTCTCTGTTGTAACTACTTGATTCTGCCACGGTCGTGGAAAAATAGCCTTAAACAATACATAAATGAATGAAAAGGTGGCTGTGTTCTATAAAACTTTATTTACAAAAACAGGCAGCTGGCAGGATTTGGTCCTGGAATGGTATTTTTCTGACCCTTCGTCTGGATAACCTTTGAGGTTCCCATTCGTCTTAACACTCTGTGATTTAAAGGCTTAGAACCAACTGTGTCAAGGACAGAAATGATGATATATCGCTATCCTATGGTGTCCCCGGAAGACATGCTAGTTGATCACAGGACTCGTGAGAAAGGAGTTGGCTTGAATCAATCAATCAGTCGACCACAGACAGAAAGCTTTACCTGTAGTACTCTCCTTTTTTTTTTTCTCTTTCAGACCCAAATATTTAGAAAACTTCAGATACTCTTCTTGAGGGTGGCACTGAAGAAGATGGGGAAAAACAGAGAGTGGGAAAAACAGAGAGTGGGAAGAACAGGCGCTCTGTGAGAGGAATCAGATTGTCCCCCGGGTGGTGGGGGCGAGAACAAAAACCCTGACTGACAGTGATGCCTCCTATTGGTGAACCTCAGACACTCTGATTCTCTTACCCACGCCATCTAGGAGAGAACGTGCCCGGCTCATAGTAATTATCCAGTGCATATTAATTTTCTTCTTTTCTTTTTTCCACCCAAATTTAAACCATTGAGTGACTTTGGCATAGAGGGCTCTGCTGCCGGTTGGAGAAAACTTAATTACTTCTGGAGCTGTCACTCCTTGACAGTGTGTGGGTCTTCATGTCTGTTGGAATGTCCATGTACTCTTGCTTTGAGGAACAATTGGGAGAATCCCAAGTCCAGGAGATCACACGATGGTGAGGCAAGAGCTTGGACTTTGTGGTCAGAGGGGTTTGGGTTGAATTTTAGACATAATGATCTTTCTCTTCACCATAAAAAGGGATCTATGCAGGCCAAGTAGCACATAGGATCAATTTAATATATAGCAGCCATGCTTTTTGGCTGTTGTGTGGGCTCTGTAGGGGAGTGAGGGGCATTTTAGGGACTATTCCTCTAACATCTCAAATTACATCATAGCTAAAAGGTGATTTCTTACAGTAACTGCTGTAAGGAGCTGCTTTGCCCCTTTATCTCAGATTCACTTCAATTCTCTTGGGGGGGAAGGGATATAATTCATTTATTCTTTTCAGAATCCTTTCATATCCTTAATCTTGCAACCCTCTGAGAAGGGCTGACTTGGTAGTAGCATCCCATTTCACAGCTGGGAAAACTGAGCTCCAAAAATATTTGCTTCCGGCAGAGCTCTTCCTTCTGCAGTTTTCGGTCATTGAAGGGGTGCTTCCCCTATTACCAGGCATGGAGTAAGCACTGAGGACATAACGGTTCAGATATTTCAGGGCACCAAATATCTGTTCGTTGAGTGATACGTCATCGTACTTTTGAGAAGGAAATTGCATTGAGCTATCAGCAGAGTTTCGCAATTGCCTGAGAGCCTAGGAGTGTCAGAACTAGGGAGGTATTGCACAGTCTCAGCTGGGAGTCTGGGTATCTGGTTTCAACTCCAGGTCAGGTAGCGCCTTTGCAGATGACCTCTCCTTCCACTCTCCACCCACAAGGCTAATAGGCTGGGCCCTCATGATCTTCAGGGCTCAGAAGGTCACCTGAGGTGGGGTCCTTATCAGCCTGTTGACACCTTCTAGACCAATCTCTTCCTTTTCTTCTCTGGTGGTTATTCTGCGGGCTTCACGGTCTTGCCTGGAATGGAAAAGAACCACCATCCCCCTGGTATCAGGATTTCTGGTCTCTGGGCAAGCTTCCTGCTCGTGCAATAGCAGCTGGGAGTGGCCAAAAAAGTTCTGGTGGGGCCACGCCCTCCTGCGAAAGTTTAAATAGGGAGGCTTGGCGTTGACCCTCAGAGTCACTTGCCTTCACCATGAAGTCCAGCAGCCTATTTCCTCTCGTGGTGCTTCTTGCCCTGGGAACCCTGGCACCTTGGGCTGTGGAAGGTTCTAAAAATGGTGAGTTGGAGTCACCCTGGGCCAATCATGGCTGCAGGGTCGGCGGGGGGTGGGGTGTCTCCTGGTGGTGTGGGCATATCCCCTCCTCTAGATTCTTAACAGCTTAGTTTCAGGAGCGCTCCCTGCGGGTAGAGTAAGTGTCCAGCTGAGTTCCAAGGTCTCTGCAAGGGCTTTTGAGCATTTTCAAATGCTTCTTTTACTCTCCTCCCTTCCACACCCTTCTCTTCCACTTCCTTCTTCTTCGTCCTCATTTCTTTCACCCTCCAACCCTGTCTGTGACTCTCCCATCATCAGCCTCTCCCTGCTTCTCCTTTGCCTCCCTGTGTTTCTGCTTAGTCTCTGTTTCCGCCTCTGGCTTCAGTCCTCAACATCTCTCCTGCTGGTTCTGCAGTGTTTATGTTGGTTTATTTCTCTCCATCCCCATCACTCCCAGCCTTCCTCCTTACACTTGCCTTTCTATAGCTTTGGGTTGGGCTGGGTGGGAGACCTTGACTGGCTGCCCTCTGCTGTTTTCATGTGTCTGAGACTGTCCTGTCCATGTGTCTAGTTTAATCAGTCAAGCTCTTCCTGGAGGTCAGATGGGCATGTCCCTTTGAACTTTGTGGATGGCCAGAGAGAGGGTCTCTTCTCCTGGAAAGCAGTACTTTGTCCCGGAGTCATGATGGCTACTCAGTCCCCAGCTCCTCGCTTGATCTCTGGATCTTCTCTTTAAAAGCTGTGAAAGCTGGAGCCTGCCCTCCCAGAAGACTTGCCAAGTGCCCTAAATTTGAGAAGCCCGAGTGCCGCAGTGACTGGCAGTGTCCAGAGAAGAAGAGATGCTGTACTGATGCTTGTAGCGTCAAATGCCTGGATCCTATTGACATCTCATCATCAGGTGAGCAGGTTGGGGAGCTTGGCAGAGGGGAGTGACCAGAGGACACAGCATCAGGGGGCTGGAACTGGGCAATGGGTCCTGCCTAGACCTCCTCCTTTCCAAGACTTATTGAGCAAGTGGATCAAGGATTTCACTGCACCAGGCAGGAAGTTAGTGACCAGGCTGGTAAAGCAACTGGCTTGTCAAGAGGTCAGTCTTCCAGAGAATCCCTGGGGCATTCAAGTAGCCAGGCAGCTAGTGGACAGCTGGTGCCTTGGGGGCCTGATGTTAGAGGGGAGCCAGGTGCTACCTTCAGGGGGTGCCTTATGGAGGAGGTGGTCGTGATGGGGGTGGGGGAACAAGAGACGATGCCTCTGCTCAGGCTGGAGCAGGCCTGATGTCCAAAATACAAGGCCTCTGACATGCGGGCCTGCTCTCACCAGTGAAGGAGAAGCCTGGGGCCTGCCCAGTGGTCCATGGCCGATGCATGATGATTAACCCCCCTAATCACTGTGAGAGGGATGGCCAGTGCCAGGATGACTTCAAGTGCTGCATGGGCATGTGCGGAAAAGCCTGCGTTTCCCCCACAAAAGGTAAGCCAGGGGCTGGGGCAGACCAACCTCTCTTCCTCCGGCCCTTCTCAGCCTTACCCCTAGGGAGGTCCAGGAGAATGGCAGGGGGACTCCCAATCCCCAGCAGAGCCTCTGACTTCCCAATCCTCCAAGAGTACTATTCCCCAGGCCTCAAGCAACTCACTGAGGGTGTGAGTGGGCAGCCCTGAAGGAAGTCTGGATATGAGCCCTCTCTCACACAGTTTGAGCAAAGGCCCTGGGCAAGTGACTTTCTGAGCCTCGGTTTCCTTATCTGTAAAATGGACACAAGAAAATGGAAAGTGCTTTGAAAAGCACAATGTGCACTAGGTATCTGTTATTCAGGTTATGTCTATCATGTTGTTGAAGATTAAAGCCTAGAAGATCAGTGGAGTTTGAGGATAATCTTGTTTGGTGCTCTGAGTTTAAAGTTTTACAGTGAAAACTAGACTTGAACTGAGTCTCCTGACACCAAGACTCTGTCAACTACTCCACCACCTTGCTATTTTCTCTATCTTGTGTGTGTGTGGGGGGGGGGGCGGTCCTTGCCAGGGAACAATGCAGAGATGATTTGACTGGTTCCTATATTGAAGCTCTTCTCTCAATTTCTCTTGCAGTCTGATTCCTGCCGCTGGAGGAGGCTCTGGAGTCCTACACTGTGTGGCCTGGGAATTCCCTTTCTGCCTCCCAACTTGGACCACTGGGCACTCCCTGCTGAGGGCTGGGTTCCACCACCTATATTCTCCCTTGGGGAAAGGCTAGGCACACAGTAGGCCTTTCAGGAAATGCCAGTTCATCAGCAAATAAATAAATGAAGATATTTCTCTTGTTCATCCCGCTTCTGTAATTCACTGAGGGTATGAGTAGGGCAGGCAGCCCTGATGAAGTTGAGATATAAGCCCCCCCTTCTACAGACACAGAGTGGAAGAAGGAGGTTTAGGGTCTGGGTAGGCTTGAACTCACATCATGAATCTGAAAGTACTGACTCTTGCAATGATTTTGGACAAGTGACTTTATCCCAAATCTCAATTTCTTTATCTGTAAGTGGCAACAAAAATCTGTCTCTTGGGCTCAGTGCCTGTAGCTCAGTGATTAGAGCAACAGCCACATGTACCAGGGCAAGTGGGTTTGAACCCGGACAGGGCCTGCTATAACAACAATGACAACGACAACAAGAAATAGCAGGGCAAGGCTCTGCTCCTGTAGCTCAGTGGTTAGGGCACCAGCCACATATACCGGGGCTGGTGGGTTCAAATCCAGCCTGAGCCTGCTAAACAACAATGACAACCACAACCAAAACATAGCCAGGTGTGGTGGGTGCCTGTAGTCCCAGCTACTTGGGAGGCTGAGGCAAGAGAATTGCTTAAGCCCAAGAGTTTGAAGTTGCTGTGAATTGTGATGCTACAGCACTCTACCAAGGGTGACATAGTGAGACTCTGTCTCAAAAGAAAAAAATTCCATTTCTTGGTGTATTTGGAGTCTTGGAGAATGCTTTGTAATAAACAGCAATATTACTGGGCCACAGCAGGTTCTCAAAAAATTACAGCTACTTGTTGTCCACTGGAGTGATTTTGAGTCTCTATTATTTCTTCTCTCTCCTAATAAGAAAGAGGGAGAAGAAATTCTTATCTTTGGCAAGATAAGAATATTGCTCAAATGGGCCATGCTTATGATATGCTGCTGGCCAGTACCATTCAAGGGTGGTGGAGTTCTTACTCCACAGGACTTGAGTAGCAAGAACTGGCCTCCAAGAGCCCAGGAGCAAGCAGAGAACTTTACAGCACATTTTCCTGTGCTCCGTAGACTCTAGAGGAAAGAGACAGCTCAATTAGAGCATGATCAAAAAGATAAAATATTGTAATTCAACTCTTTTCCAGGAAACAGTCACTGAGCAAAGGAAATATTCCTTACTTCTTTCAGCCAGTGCTGCAAGAACAGCCACTGGGTGTATTAAGTTAAAGTTCAGGGCATTCCTGGACGCCATGCCGCTCTACGAGGGCCTGGGGAGTGGCGGGGAGAAGACTGCGGTTGTGATCAACCTGGGCGAGGCCTTTACCAAGTGTGGATTTGCTGGAGAAACTGGGCCAAGATGTATAATTCCTAGTGTGATAGAAAGAGCTGGCTTGCCTAAGCCTATCAAAGTTATTCAGTATAATATCAATACAGAAGAATTATATTCCTACCTAAAAGAATTCATCCATATCCTGTATTTTAGGCATCTGTTGGTGAATCCCAGAGACCGCTGGGTTGTGGTCATCGAGTCAGTGTTGTGTCCCTCCCACTTCAGAGAGACAGTCACACATGTGCTTTTCAAATATTTTGAGGTTCCATTGGTCTTGCTTGCTCCAAGTCATCTAATGGCTCTTCTGACCCTTGGCATGAACTCTGCCATGGTCCTGGATTGTGGATATAGGGAAAGCCTCGTGTTACCCGTATATGAGGGAATCCCAGTACTGAATTGTTGGGGAGCACTCCCCTTGGGAGGAAAAGCTATTCACAAGGAGCTGGAAACTCAGCTGTTGGAACAATGCACTGTGGACACCAGTGCTGCTAAAGAGCAGAGCCTTCCCTCAGTGATGGGTTCAGTACCGGAAGGTGTCTTAGAGGACATTAAAGTGCGTACTTGCTTTGCTAGTGATCTGAAGTGTGGACTAAAAGTCCAAGCAGCAAAATTTAATAGTGATGGGAATAATAAGCGTCCCTCGCCACCCCCAAATGTTGATTATCCATTAGATGGAGAGAAGATTTTACATGTTCTTGGATCAATCAGAGATTCGGTGGTGGAAATTCTTTTTGAAGATAATGAAGAGAAGTCAGTTGCCACTTTAAGACTGGATTCTCTTATGCAGTGCCCAATAGATACCAGGAAGCAATTAGCAGAGAATTTGGTAATCATAGGTGGCACATCTATGTTGCCAGGATTTCTCCATAGATTGCTTGCAGAAATAAGGTATTTGGTAGAAAAAACAAAATATAAAAAACCACTTGGCACCAAGACATTTCGAATTCATACTCCACCTGCAAAGGCCCATTGTGTGGCCTGGTTGGGAGGAGCTATTTTTGGAGCATTGCAAGATATACTTGGGTGCCGCTCCATTTCAAAGGAGTATTATAATCAGACAGGCCGTATACCAGATTGGTGTTCTCTCAACAACCCACCCTTGGAAATGATGTTTGATGTCAGCAAAGCTCAACTGCCTCTCATGAAGAGAGCATTTTCTACTGAGAAATAAAAGTTTGATCGAAATTCAGCTTTTTTGCTGTGTGTTTGCTCTTTACATCAATACATAATGCTTTAGACTCTGTTTCTCTTGTGCCGTGGTAAAATAGTAGCTGATGCTTATGAAGTGTGTTGTATTTATATCAAGAAAATATACGAAAGCAGTTAAAAAAAAATCCCATCTCTGAAAAATAGCCAGGTGTTGTGGCAGGCACCTGTAGTCCCAGCTGCTTGGGAGGCTGAGGCAAGAGAATCTCTTAAATTCAAGAGTTTGAGGTTGCTGTGAGCTGTAATGCCACAGCACTCTACCAGGGGTGACATAGTGAGACTGTGTCTCACCAAAAAAAAAAAAAGTAAAAAAGGGCCATTTTCTGGAAGTTTGCCTTAACAGAAAGTCCTAAACAACTCAGTACTCCAAATACGAGGCCAGCCTCATTTAGTTTGATGATGATATGGTTGTTTTCAGGACTCAGAACATGAACTTGCTCATAGCGAACATACATGGTAGCAATGCATCAAGCTGTGATATTTAGCATTGCCCCAAAGAAGCAATTTTCTGGAGCTACTGGGCCATTGTCAGCATCACTCCATTCGTGTGGATTCAGTGCAGTACTTGGCAAATGGCAAATTCAAGTTTTGCATCTTGGAACTTTATGGAATTCTCTTTTCCAAAATATTTGCAATCTGCGGTTGGTTGAATATACGGATGTGGAACCCACGGAGGGCTGATAGTAGTAGAAAGCTCTTTACCATGAGAGCAGGTAAGTTATTAGTGAGGCAAAGCGGGGTCTGTACGGTGGAGTGTTTCTGCAGTAATATATGAAAACAGCAGATATGCAAATCTCGAGAATAGAAGGAAGGAAAGCAAGGCCTTGCTGAAGCCTCCACATTTCCAACAGATCTTCTGTTTTACAAGTTTGCAAATCGTCAGCTCTCAGATCTGCTCACCTCTATACCTTTGGTAACTCCTAGCTTCTCTGTTTTCTTTGAGGTTCCATGAATCAAAACTGCATGTTTTGTCTCCCCACTATTTGTCTCCAATAGTTCAGGGCCACTGGTGAAAAGATGAATTCCTTGTGCTGTTTCCTCTAAGTGGTGACTTAGGCCGACCCCGCCAGCGTCCGCAACTAGCTGCAAAGCTAAAATAATGTTTTTGCTGAAGGTTTAAATTACAAACTCAATAGATAAAGAAGTCATAGTTGTGTTTGAGAAGACTTAATAAGGGAAAGATGGCAATTTCTTTAAAATCATTTCCAAATCCAATGTAATTATTATAAAAGCCCCAATATGATTTTTGGGAAGAACTTGAGAAAGTAATCCTACAGGTAATATATTAGTATAAAGGTTGCAGAAGAGGCAGTGACATGGTCTGCCAGGCAGCCCCACATGCCACAAGCACTGCTTGGAGGGACCCTAGTGACAAGGAATCAGATGCCCCTTCAGGAGGTGCATGGGCTTCAGTTTGGGGACTGAGATATGGAAGGAGTGTTTCTATGGTAAAGCACAGAACCAAGGCTTGGGGCTTGCAATACAAGGGTTACAAGTGGGAAAGGATTCTCCCTTTGTGCCTGGTCCTCTTAGGTATCCTTGATACCCAGCAATGGCCGAGTGAAAGTGGAGGAACTCAGAAAATGCATTTTGTTCAGGGAGTGAATGAACGCATAAGCTTCTGTCTCGAGACCCAGTGTTTGTAATTCACAGAGTCTGGATGGTGGTTGGAAGTAGGTGGGAGCAGGAGGACTCTGTCCCGCAGCACGAATGCCTGTTCCCATGGCATGGGTTTTTCCCCCCCCTTAGGCTAAATACCTAGAATCCAAATTGCTTCTAGGTTTTTCCTTCTAGGCAAGGCTAGGTTGCTCTTCTAGGATACTATAAACTGAGTAATTCTGCCAACTAGATGGACCTGTTTACGTTCCTGCCAGCAGTACACGAGCCTCTGTTTCTCCATACTTTATCAACAGTATGTTGTCAGATTTTACATTCTTGTTGGTCTAGGGTATGAAAACTCACGTCTTGTTTCAATTTGCATACCAAGAGTATTCATGAGGCCACATATATATTCACACATACGTAATAATTATATGATGTCTTTAGTGCTATATTCATGAAAAATTGCAGTCTCAATGGCCTAGCACTGCACAAGTTTATTTCCACAGACCCAGAAGCCTTGTGGAAATGTTGGAGAGGGCATTCAAACTTCACATAGACTTCCAAAGATTCATCTCAGAAGCACTGGAGAGGGAAAACCCAAGCAGGAAGGAAGTTGAGGGTGAAGCACAGTTCTGATGGGAGGAGTACTGACAGCCACAGTTGTCATCCATGAAATCACTGGCACAGGGAGAGAGGCGTGGTTAATGGGACCCTCCCTTGATTTCATCCTGTTTCCCAATCTCTGTATTTCAGCCCAACTCAACAAGTTTCTGTCTTGACACTCACTACCAACTTGTTGGTACCAGGCGACTATCTTGAGTATCCTAGCCTCACAGTGAGGATCCTTTTCCACCTGCCCTTAGAGAATGTTGGCATTTTTCAGAGGACATCTTCCAATTATGTGAAAGGAACACTATCACTATACAAATTAGGGTATGGATGGGCGCACTGAGGGTGAGAGGCTGAAATACCATTTGAAATAAATCATTTCTTGTCTGTACAGAGGAGGAGGATTGGGGTACTTCTGACCTAAGGCCTTCTTTCTTTTTTGGCAAGCCAATTTTTTCTTTTTTAAAAAATAGGCAGGGGGCAGCACCTGTGGCTCAAAGGAGAGGGCACCAGCTCCATATGCTGGAAGGGGCGGCCTCAAACCCAGCTCTGGCCAAAAAAAAAAAAAAATGAGTATGAATTTAAGGGGTTTACTCCATGACAACTGACCAACTTACTTATGGCCAAAGAGGACTGCCTCTGACTCGACTGGACATCCTGGGACAGAGTACCAAGGTGCCTGGGCTGGCTCCTTCCCTTCATCCTGCCCTATGGGAAAGGCTCTTGATTTCCTTCCCTAAGATGTCTTCCCATTCCTTCACTCTGCTCAACAAGAAGTCCGAGTCCCAATAATTTTGAAATCTAAAAATCAGATTTTAAAATTCTTGGGATTTTGAATTCTTCAGGTCAGGAGAGCAGGGCTCAGGTTTTGGGTTCTGCCGTTACTAACCAGATGCCTGTGGACAAGCCACTCACCCTTCTCTGAGTTTCGGTGTCCTTCCATGTTAAATAGAGACATAAAATAAATAATAATTCCTATCAAATATGACGATTCTCAGAAGAAATGAGTTAAGGCACAGGAAAGAGCTTCATAAATCCTAAAACTCGATGTAACTGTTAATAAAGAAAATGATTTCATCCCCTTGGGCAGTGATCTTCAACCAGTCTGCAGTGAGAGAAACTTAGGTGTACTGCAAGCATTTTTAAAGATCATTAATTAAATTATTTTTGAAAGATGTTCAAAGCACAGTAAGCATATTTCTCTTTTTTTTGATCAGCATACATTGAGTGTGCCATAGAAGTTTAACTGTAGGTTCAAGTGTATCATGAGATAAAAAAGGTTGACAATCACTGCCCTAGGGAGTGATCAGAGAGTCCTTCCCACCCCTGGGGTAGGTCATGAGATCTGGTGACTCCAATAATAACTTCCAGGCTTATGTAAGTTTACAAGTTTGGTGGTTCCCCCTGAAAATGTCACTATTCCTCTTGCTTCAAAACTACCTCCTTTGACTTTAAACTTCCTTGACTTTTCACTCTCAACCCTGGACCTCAAACTTACTCCAACCCACCCTAGGCAAACAGGTTAGCCCCTCCAGCCCTTGGCCTTCCAAGGCTCACCTATTGGGGCAGAGAAATGACATATTTACTTCTGCGGATCCCTATGGAAAATGAAGTTGAGGTGTCTTCAGAGATTATACCCTTTTCTTTGCAGTTTCCTCATGGTTCTTAGTGGAGCAATGGGCTTAGATATCTATACCGTCTACAGCAAAGGTGAATACAGGATGCAAGCTGAGCTAATTAGATTTTTTCTCATGAATTGGTTCCTACTGCTGAAAAATCCTGTAGGCTCAGGTTGGGACAAATGACTTGAGGGAATGTGGCCGAGAAAGCATAAATCTGGCCTGCAGAGAAAGAATAAACTGGGCTTGGAGCAGAGAGGAGAGAGAAATGCAGACAAAAAGAACTCACCCTAGTGCTCCCCAGAGTCTCCTATCTCTGCTTCTTCCTGTACACTTCTTCCTGGGTCATCCTTTTCAGAAGGGTGTAGCCCACGTGACTGAGTTCTGGTCCATGAAACGTGAGTGCAAGGTGCCATGTGCTGAGTCCAGACCTGGCCCATAACAGCACTTTTCTCTCTATGTCCTGGGAGCATGAAGATGCCTCCAAAGATCTGGAGGAGAATGTGGCTATGTCACGGGAGGAGCCTGGGACCCTAAGTTACTGGGTGCATCCCAACCTCCTCCTCCTATAGCTGGGAGCTATGATAGGGACAAGAAAAAACTCTTATTGTGTTAAGCCACTGAAATTTGGAACTTGTTTATTACCTGAGTACTATAGTTCCTGACTACTGTTTGTTTGGAGTCCAGTTTCAGGCCACTGTGCGGCCTGGCTTTATCTCTTGCCCTTGATTAGTCACCATATTGTACCATATATCTCTTGAACTTATCCCTGTTGGAATTTTGTACTCTTTGACCAACATCTTCCCAATCCAGCCTCCATTCTACTCTCTGCTTCTGTGAGTTCAAGTTTTTAGGATTCCACACATAAGGGAGATTGTGTGTATTTGACTCACTGTGCCTGGTTTATTTCACTTAACAGACTATCCTCTAGGTTCATCCACATTGTCACAAATGACACAATTTCGTTCTTTTGTAAGGTTGAATAGCATTCCATTGTGTGTGTGTGTGTGTGTGTGTGTGTAACACACGCTTCTCTTCGTCTATTCATCCATAGGTAGACACTTAGGTGGATGCCATAGCTTGGCTTGTATGCTGCAATAAACGTGGGAGTCTCTTCAACATATTGACTTCATTTCCTTGGAATATATACCCAGTAGAGGGATTTTAAATCACATAGTCATTCCACTTTTAATGTTTTGAGAAACTTCCGTAACGGTTTCCATAATAGCTACACTAATTTACATTCCCACCAACAGTGTGCAAGGGTTCCCTTTTCTCCACATTCTTGCCAGTGATAAAAGCCATTCTCGTAGGTGTGAGGTGATATGTTATTGTGACTTTGATCTGCATTTCCTTGATGATTAGTGATGGTGAGTATTTTTCATACATATATGTACACATGCACACACATATACACACGTGGGCCACTTACATGTCTCCTTTTGAGAAATGTCTATTCAGGTTTATTTATAATGGAGTTATTTTCTTACCATTGACTTGAGTTCTTTATATATTTTGGATAGTAACCCCTGATCAGCTGGATGGTTTGCAAACATTTTCTCCCATTCCATAGGTTATCTCTTCACTCTGTTGATTGCGCCCTTGACTGTGTAAGTTTTTCAGTTTGATGTCGTCCTATTTGTCTATTTTTGATTTTGTTGCCTGTCACCCCTGCTTTCTTTTACTTCTCATTGCTGTAAGCACTTCCCCGCCCGTTCCCCCGCCCCCTTTCATTCCCCGCCCTCTCTCCCAGCCTGTTCCCCCGCCCTACCGGCTCTCCCAGCTGGTTCCCATGCCCCCCAGAGTCGAAGCACAGGAAGTCCCAAAAACCACCCAAATTCCCAGTGGACGAACAATGGTGGAAATCCACCAAGGCTGTATTAATCATGGTTACACAACCATAACCATTGTGTTTTGAGATATATCCATTGTCAACCAAGACAGTATTAATCATTGTTACATAACTATAACTATAACTATTACTGTATCCATGACTACCCAAGCTGTAACCCCTCTAACCAGCCACGTTTCCCTTCTGTAGTATGCTTGCACAAAAATATAGAAGGCAACTTGCCCTCTCCAGACCATCCCCTGCGCAGATTCAATAAATTTCTGATTGATTGCATTTAAGGGGGGTCCAACACTATATTTTCAGGTCTAGGGGCACAAAATCATCACTGTTACTCCCCCAGAACATACCCCAGTAAACTTCCTGTGCACAAATACCCTCTGCAACTATTTTCCAGGGAAATTTACCTCCCCCAAGGAAGATCATAAAAAGGGATCAGTACCAAAAAAATTAAAGAATAAAAAAAAAAAGAAACAAAACCCATTGCCACTTTTTCCGCATGTCTTCTGTGTGTAACCTAGGAGTTCATCCCGTTTCAGAGTTTGGCCTCCAGCTTGGGGGCATACCCCGGCCATGTATTTCCCTGATCCTGGGGTCCTTACTTTGGAATAAGCCTTGCTGGAGGTAAGAAAAGTGTTCAGTAAGATAGTCCAACAAGGTCTTGGATATTCTGAGTCTTTCTAAATAATCCAGACGGGGCCTTGGCATAATATAATTAGTCCTTTGCAGGACTCCCTACTGTGAGTTGCAGATAATCTTAGTTTTTCTGAGTGTCCAGGGATGTTGATTGGATCAGATGACAGATTGACAGCACGCACACCCTCAAGAAAAAACAATTCTCAGATAATGTACTGTTTAAAACTACACAGAGAAAGACAACATTTTCTTACAGTACCCATGTAAGGATGCGAAGCCATCCTTCCCAGAAAGGATTCATGTTATTACACAAAGAATTCCTTTTGTTCCCCTAAAATTATGTCTCTTGCAATCTGTAGGGAATAAGGCATAGTTTATACAGAAAACAAACCAGAGCTTTAATAAGACTACATGCACAGGCTTGCCTGGATGGTGAAGCAGGGCACTTGCCTCCTCTCCACTTCCTCTCTGGCTTGTGCTTTTGGACCCAAGTGCATTTTTTCCTTGGTAGCAAATACGCCGAGTATATCATTTCATATCCTTTTTTCCAGTTTAGGACACATTCTCCCACATTATAAAGACTTCATAAACATCTTGAACTTCATGAGGACAGGAGCCACATTTACCAGCTAGATCAACATCACACATAGCATGCACTTGGCATGGAGAGGCCATGAAAGAAACAATTGTGTAGCTGAATTCAGCTAATAACCAAATTGTCCCCTATAAAGCTGCCATCACTTATGTAACCCCACCAACAAATCAGTTGTTCCCAGTTCTTGATTTCTATCATAGATTATGTGTATATCTAAATCTTTGTGCATACATCTTTTTAATTTCATTTTTTCTTCAAAGTATTACGGGGGTACAAATATTTTGGTTACATGGGTCACTTTTACGATGCTTGAGTCATGGTTCTAAGTGTGCCTGTCATCCAGGTAGTGTTCATTGTACCCATCAGGTAGGTTTTCACCCATTCCCTCCCCCAGCCCACTTGATTTCCATTAAGTTTTACTTTCCTCTAGCACGTGTGTGCTCCTCAATGAGTCCCATTTTAATAGTGAGCACACCAAGTGTTTGTTTTTCATTCTTTAGATACCTCACTTAGGATAATGGTCTCCAGTCCCATCCAAATCGTTGCAAAAGGCATTAAGCCATCCTTCTTCATGGGTAGGTAAAATTCCATGATATACACATACCACATTTTGTGAATCCACTCATGAATTGATGGGTACTTAGGTTGATTCCACTTCTTTGCAATTATGAATCATGCTATAGCAAACATTTGGGTACCTGTGTCTTTTTGATAGACTGATTTCCTTTTTTTTTATGGAGACAGAGCCTCAAGCTATTCTCGTGGGTAGAGTGCTGTAGCATCACAGCTCATAGAAATCTCCAACTCCTGGGCTCAAGTGAGTCTCCTGCCTCAGCCTCCCAAGTAGCTGGGACCACAGGTGCTCGCCACAACGCCCAGCTATTTTTTGGTTGAACCATCGTTGTTTGGCGGGCCCGGGCTGGGGATTCGAACCCGCCACCTTAGGTGTATGTGGCTGGCGCCTTAGCCACTTGAGGCACAGGCGCCAAGCCCTGATTTCTTTTTCTTTGGGTAAATACCCAGTGGTGATATTGCTGTATCAAATGGTAGGTCCACTTTTAGTTCTTTAGAGTATTTCCATACTGTTTTCCATAGAGGCTGTCCTAATTTGCAGTCCCACCAAAAGTGTACAAGTGTTCTTTTCCCTTTACATCCATGCCAGCACCTGTTACTTTTGGATTTCTTTTTTCCTTTGAGACAAAGTCTCATTATGTCGCCCTTGGTAGAGTGCCATGACATCACAGCTTACAGCAACCTCAAACTCTTTGGGCTTAAGCAATTCTCTTGCCTCAGGCTCCCAAGTAGCTGGAACTACAGGCGCCTGCCACAACACCTGGCTACTTTTTTGTTGCAGTTGTCATTGATGTTTAGCAGTACCAGGCTGGGTTTGAACCCACTACCCTTGGTGCATGTGGT
Organism: Otolemur garnettii; assembly: GCF_000181295.1. Classification (NCBI taxonomy): domain Eukaryota; kingdom Metazoa; phylum Chordata; class Mammalia; order Primates; family Galagidae; genus Otolemur; species Otolemur garnettii. The sequence goes on along the minus strand of NW_003852418.1, from coordinate 7,455,286 downwards.
CGGTGCTGCCATATTTCTTTTCTTTTTATTTGAGACAGAGTCTCAAGCTGTCGCCCTGGGTAGAGTACTGGGGGTGTCACAGTTCACAGCAACTCAAACTCTCGCACTTAAGCGATTCTCTTGCCTCAGCCTCCCAAGTAGCTGAGACTACAGGTGACGACCACAACGCCCAGCTATTTTGCTGCTGCTGCTGTTGTTGTTGTTGCCATTGTTGTTTTAGCTGACCCAAGCTGGGTTCAAACCCACCAGGCTCGGTGTATGTGGCCAGCGCCCTACCCACTGAGCTACAGGTGCCAACATTTTTGGATTTCCTAATGAAAGCTATTCGAATAGGGTAAGGTGGTATCTTCTTATAGTTTTAATTTGCATTTCTCTGATGGTTAGTGACATTGAGCATTTTTTCATGTTTGTTGGCCATTTGTCTGTCTTCTTTTGACAGGTTCTGTTCATGTGTTTGCCCAGTTTTTGACAGTGCTGTTTGATTTTTTCTTACTGATTTGCTAGAGTTCTTTGTAGAAACTGGTTATTGGTCCTCTATCAAATGTGTAGATTGTGAATGTTTTCTTCCATTCTGTAGGTTGTCCATTTGCTCTGCTGATTGTTTCCTTGGCTGTGCAGAAACCTTTTAAATTAATCAAATTCCATTCATTTATTTTTGTTGTTGCTGTAATTGCCATCAGGTCTTCTTCATAAATTCTTTACCTGTGCTGGTATTCAAAAGAGTCTTCCCAACATTTTCTTCTAGAATTCTTATAATTTCCTGCCTTATTTTTAAGTCTTTTATCAATCTTGAATTAATTTCTGTGAATGGTGAGAGACATTTCATTTCATTCTTCTGCATGTGGATATCCAATTTTCCAAACACCATTTGTTGAATGGGGATTTTTTCTCCCCAGTATATATTTTTGTCTGGTTTGTCAAAGATCAGTTGGTTGTACATGGATGGTTTTCTAATAGAAACCTGAGTTTTCTATTCCGTTCCATTGGTCTATGTCTGTATTTTGGTACCAATGCCATGCTGTTTGGCTTACTATAGCCTAATATAAAGTCTGGTGATGGGATGCCTCTGGGTTTGTTCCTTTTGTTTAACATTGCCTTGGCTATTTGGGTTCTTGTTCCAAGCAAAATGTAGAATTAATTTTTCTAGATCTGTGAAATATGATGTTGGTATTTTGATGGGGATTTCATTGAATCTATAAATCCATATGAGAAGTATTTTACATTAACAATGTTGAGTCTACCAACCCATAAGCATGATATATTTTTCATTTGTTTATATCCTTTGGAAGTTCTTTTCTTATTGTTTCATTGTTGTTTTTGTAGAGCTCTTTTACCTCCTTGATAAGTATATTCCTAGGTATTTTATTTTCTTTGTAGCTATTGTGAATGATATGGAGTTTTTGATTTGACTCTTACCTTGACTATTATTAGTATATGGAAACGCTACTTATTTGTGTACATTGTTTTTATACCTTGAGATTTTGCTAGATTTATTGATTCTAGGAGTCTCTCGGTGTAATTCTTGGGGTTTTCTAGGGATAAGACCATATTGTCAGCAAAAAGCAATAGTTTTCCTTCTTCTTTCTTGATTTGGACACTCTTTATTTCTTGCCTGATTGCCTGACTAGGACTTCCAGCACTATATTGAGTAAAACTGGTAACAAGGGGCATCGTTGTCTTGTTCCAGTTCTTAGTAGGAATGTTTCCCTATTCAGGATAATGTTGGGGTGTTTGTCATATATGGCTTTTATAATTTTGAGATTTGTTCCTCCTATACCTAGTCTGTTGAAGGTTTTTATCATAGAAGTTCTTCCTTCATGTGGACTTTAGCCAGTCTGATGTATGTAATTGTTGATTGCCTCTTTGCAATAAGTCTCCCAGGTGTTTGTTGAGCTTTTTGTATCTGGATATCTAAATCTCTAGGAAGACCAGAAAAAATAAATTTTCCAGCCCCTGTGAAGTTTCTTCTTTGCTCTCAGTGATGCTTAAGATTATTATATTTGGCCATTTTGAATAATCCTGTAATTCTTGTAGACTTTTTCCATTCCTCTTAATTCTCTGTTCATTATTTTTGACTGACTGAGGTAATTTGAAAGAGTTGTTTTCAAGCTCTGATATTCTTTTTGTTTTGAGACAGAGCCTCAAGCTGTTGCCCTGGGTAGAGTGCTATGGCATCACAGCTCACAGCAACCTCCAACTCCTGGGCTCAGGTGATTCTCCTGCCTCCACCTCCCAAGTAGCTGGGACAACAGGTGCCTGCCACAACGCTGGCTATTTTTTGGTTTCAGACGTTATTGTTGTTTGGCGGGCCGGGCTGGATTTGAACCCGCCAGCTCAGCTGTATGTTTCTGGCACCTTAGCTGCTTGAGCCACAGGCGCTGAGCCAAGCTCTGATGTTCTTTCTTCTTCCTGATCTAGTCTATTCTTTTTGGAAACAGTTTCCACTGTGTTTTGTATTTCCTGAAATGAATTTTTCATTTCCAGAAATTCCATCTTTTCCTTTAATAGGTCTATCTCTTTAGTGAATTTTTCATTAATTTCCTGAAATCTTTTTTTTTTTTTTTTTAGTTTCTTTGAATTGGTTTCCATTCTCTAGCATTGTGTTGCCTTTTCTCACAACCCATATTTGGAATTCTTTACTTGTCATTTCAATTTGTTCATTCTGTTTGGTATCCACTGCTAGAAAGATTGTGTTCCCTTTTGTGGGTGTCTTTTCACTCTGATTTTTCATACTTCCAGGGTTCTTTTGCTGATTCCTTCTTAACTGGAGCAGTTACTGTTTCTTGCTATTATTATATTTCGGATTTTGTTTCTGTTTAGATGGAGCTTTTCCCCTCCACCTCCCTTATACAGGTGTAGCATATCTTGGGTAAGAACCTTTATCTTTGTGGGGGCTTTGATGGCAATCTAGGTTCTGGGTAGAAGACTTGGTTATAATATCCTTAGTGTGCTGTTTTTCTCAGTTGCTCATGGTTTGCAGTCTGCAGCAGTGGTGAACTATGTGTGTGGTCAGATTTTCTGCCTTACTTTCATGAGAGAGGTTGGAGATCTTTGAAATCTTTTCTCTTTCTATTGCCCTGTGGACTTCTTGGCCATCTGAATTATAATGACATGTCCACTTTATTCCCCGAGAGAATAGGTGGTGCTTGTGGGTGAGAATCAATCTCACCTTGTAAGACTGAGTCAATAAATGCTCTGTAAAAGGCTGTGCAAATTGACTTCCCTGTCAGTAGATGGCGCTTGGTGGAAGGAACAACCTGCAGTGTTGTTTTTGAGACCTACGACTGTCTCTAGCCTCTCCAGAGGAGCACTTAAACACCTCAGGTGGTGGGTGGAGCCCTGGAACTTTTGAATGAGTTCTTATTCTCTGCAACAGCGGGGTGGGATGGGGAGTGAAGCTGGGTGGGGCTGGGTTGGGTGAGCTTGCCCTCAGGCTCCACAACAGCTGGTTTGGTAGCTGTTTTAACAAAGTTTGAAAATCTGCTCCCAGCTTCTGGGGAAAGCACCTAGGGAGGGGCTGAAGTGGCCGCACCCAACCAGAAAGGCTGCTTGTGGAGATAGGGCTATCTGAGATTCAGATACAAATAAGACAGATACAGAATAAGACAGATACAGAGATAGAGATAGAGATAGAGATCCAGCTATTTTACAGATTTTCCTGTAGTTTTAAATATTCAATGCTTTATTTCTTTATTTTGTTGTCATATTAGTAAGAATTTAACTCTTGTAAAAAGGAAAATCTTGAGGACCATGAAAGAATGGCAAACTGTTATCCAAGTCTGAGCCTATAGCACACGTGTCTCCTCAGGCCTGGTTAAGAAGGTATTTACCACCTTGGAAGAGAAGACAGAACCAGAGATATAGGAAGGTGCAAACCATTCAGGGCTGCACCATTCTCCATTACACAAAGGAGAAGCCATTGCCCGTTACATGAAATGAATGGTGCATAGTCCCAGCAAGGAGGTCTACCAAGCTTCCGCCTGAACTGTACAGTGGTTTCTGATAGCGTCAGTTCTAGGAGCGTAGGCATTTCTCAATTTCCCCTGAGATAAATGGTTCTGCAGGACAATTTCAGGAGCCACGGTGAGAACCACAGACCTGGGACTACCCACCTCAGACCAAAGTCCCCCAGGGGTCCATACACTGATGTCAGCAGTTGAAGTTGCAGCACTCCTTGACCCCGTGGCAACCTTTATCTCGCTGGCACCTAGGTAACATCATAAAAGGGTAGGAAAGAGTAAACTCTGGGCAATATCCTGGTTTAGGTTTAGCTGGAGAAAGAATGCCACAGGGTGAGTTGGGGGCACCAATGCTTCCCTTTCAGGAATCAGGGCTAGGTCATTCCAGACACCCCTCAAAGGAAACATTCTACAACCTCAATCACACACAGAATATCCTAGCCCTACCCAGACTCTTTGTGACTCCAGCCTGGGCCATGTGGAGGCAAAAGAAGATGGTCCTAGCGAACACAGAGTTTGCTCAGTTTCATCATGCAAGAAAAGTGCGTAGGTGCACCTGGAGGTTGGACCTGTTTGTATCAACTCTGGGTCCCACTAGCAGGGGGAACTCTGGTTCTCCAGTCAGAAGGGCCTCAAGTTGACCCAGAGGTACTAACTGTTTGCTTTCACCTCCCAGGAAGAGAAAATGTGAAATAACACTGGGGTATAACTTCCTAGAGCCCCCCCCCAGGACTTCTCTGGGTGTTGTAGGGCTGGCCTGGCATTTCATCGTTCTTAATTTATATGGCAGTTTTCAGGCAACAGGAGGGAAATATCTTTGCCAGGATGTTCATCAGGACCCTTCTTCCCACTTTGAATCCAGAGCAATTGAACCTCCCCCTTCCAACAGGGTTCAAATATGGATGCAATTGAGGTGTTTACTTGTAACTCATTAACACTTGAGACACACTCAGACACAAAGAGAGAGCAAGATAATGCGGTAAGTCAAGGTCATTTCTAGATTTATGAAAAACACTTATTCATTACTCACCATGGGACTGTAGTTTAACTGGCATAATGAATATTTTCTCCTTTAACTTATGTGTCTCCATGACTTTATAAAAACTTCCTAAGTTGACAATGTCAAAAGACTGACTTGAGATCATTTGAGAATGAAGACCCCAGGCCAAATAAACCTTCACATTCTTTCTGCTCTTCTCTATGATATAACCTAGGGGATCTGGAAAAATAAACTCAGACCCCCTCTGATGCAATTAATTGGTGATTTATTTGTACCTGCACAGGGGCCGTTGTTCTGAGACAAGCCAGCCCCGAAGTGCTGGGTTTTTTGTCTTTTATACCCTTTTTTCCTCTGCATAGCTTAAGTGGGGGTTGGGGGGAGATGAGGGACGTTGCCATTGGCAGGGTTACAGCTTGCTTGTCGATGGATACATTTCAAATCACAATGATTATAATTATATAACAATAATTGATCAATGGATATATCTTAAATCACAATAATTATGGTTATATAACAGTAATTAATCAAGCCTCGGTGAGTTTTCCACCATTGTTGATTTACTGAGTAAGCCTTGGTGAGTTTTCCACCATTGTTCATCTTCTGATACTTGGGGGTTTTGTGAAACTTGAGACTTTCCGTGCTTTGACTCTGGGGGGGCATGGAAATGGGCTAGGAGGGCCGGTAGGGTGGGGGGACGGGCTAGAGAGGGCGGGGGAAAGAGGGCTGGGTTACAACATCTAAAAGTGTATGCTATCTTACTTGCTTGGTACAAAGAACATCGGTGACTTCTGCAATGGTAAGAAGTAGATTTATGAAGGCACACGGGAGATTTGGGATCTTATATGAGAGGCAGAGAGATGCCAAGAAAAGATCGCTCTAGAACGGCTACTCTATTTACCAACCTTCTTTTCTAGCATAATCTGCTGGCTGCCTCGGGTATTGCTTTTACTGTGCAATGTGACTCTTTCTTCTTGCTCTGGTTGGGCCTGTGCTCACTGACTTCAGGTCCAAATTTAGAAAGCAGAATCCTTTCCAATTGGTTTAACATGCCAATAACTTAGTGTCTACCCTTTTATTCTCAAGTTTTTTGTTTGCAGCCCCACCTAGTAATCCAAAACCTTTTAGTTTGCAAAGAAGTTTGATATTCACTGTGATTTTATACCAAAACATGATAAAGGATATTAAGTAAAAATAAAACAGTATGCAAACATGAAGGCACAAACCCTGAACAAAACTTTACCCAGTGAATATTGTCATATATCCTGAAACCATCTCTTTTAGGAATATCTCCAACCCCTTGAGTTCTAGGAATCCAGAAATCACAGGAGCCAAAAGTAAATGAAGCAGAAGGTGATCTCTTTATTGGCAAGCAAGTGTTTGAAGGAGCTTTAGGTTTAGAAACCCCAGGAACAAGAAAGCATGAGCTAGTGGGGTCATCCATGGACCAAGGATCTGGAATCACACAGGAGTCTGTATCTCAGAGACTTCACAGACTTCACGGAGGTCAGGTGACACCTACAGAGAGAGAGAGAGAGAGAGAGAGGACAATCAGTGATGTGAGGGTAGTTAAGAGGGGCCTATGGGAATGGGAGGTGGGAGCTCTGCCTTCTTTAGCTCAAGTTGGACCAAGCCCCTACACATTATAATGCCAGGCCAGTAGTTATCAGCTGGAGCCATGATTTCTGCTGCATATCCTCTCTTCAGGTCAAGTGCTACTTATTGCAAAAGGGACAAAGTAGCATCTTTTCCCTCAGTGAGATTTAGTTTTCCCCTGATGAAATTGCAAATGTCCAGTGGGCATCTGACATCCCCCACCATTTCTTCTGCCTCCCTTTCCATCTCCTCTTCTACACCATGAACAGATGTATATGTATTTTTTCTCCTCATCTCTCCTGTATTCTGAGAGAAAGGACAGCCAATCCTTGGGCTTGTGGTGTCTGAAGGAGAATAGAAGAACCTTAACAGGGATGCAAGAAAATTCACTGATGTACACAAAGAAAATATTAACTACTGTAATATTTTATGTAAGAAATTACAGTTTTCTAATCCAAGGTATAAGCATTGACAAGAGAGTACATTATAAACGTTTATATTCAGTGCATGTTGAAAAAAAAGTAACTGCTAAGCATGTGCAAAAAATCATTGAATAATACTTAATTAAGCATAGAAATTCTAACACCCAGTAACATATAAGGTATGCTTTCCTGCAGCTGCTAGGTGGTCTTTTCACCAGGGAATGGTGCTCCCATTCCCACAGCTTGTAACATAGAACTTCTGTTGGTATGGATAAGGGTTATCAGTCCCAAAATGATCCTGAGGAGACCCCATGTACTAGTTCTAAACCTGTGGGCAGGTGTTTCTACTACTGGATAAAAAACTTACCTTGACATTGGCCCTGTTGTTCAAGAGGTTAACGCCTGATAGCTCTTTGTGGATACTGGATTATCTTTGTCAGTGCATATTTTGGAAACCCTTCATGGTTAGCATGATATTGCAGATCTTTAAAGCTATTGTCGACATTTTGGAAAACACACATGCCTTTAGATCCATGCTGATGTCTACCAAGCTGTCTGTGACCGACTCTGCTTGAATATGGTGATGGAAATGCAGAGACATCATTGCTATGCCTTTGATCTTGGTGAAGATTTTGTGTCCCATTGGCACCTTCATGCTTTATCATTACAAGATTATACTTCTTGTGGAACTCCTTTTGGTATCTGTCTTTTTGTCCATGGTAGAGTAGATATTGTTCCTTAGCTATATATTGGGCAAGGTATCTATTTGCCTTTGGGGCATACTCTTGAACTTGATAAGGATTTTGTATCGGGTTTTGATTCTTGTCAGTTTCCAGGTGTGGTGTTTCAATGACAGTGACTTGGGATCCAGGTTGCTGTATCTGAATTAAATTCTTGCTAGTTTCTAGCTGTGGTGTTTTGACGATAGTAACTTGGGAAGCTTGTTGCTGTGGTATTTTGATGACAGTGACTTCGGATGCTTGTTGCTGTGGTGTTTTGACG